>NW_011494800.1:5476811-5477575 GCF_000754665.1 Bison bison bison | reverse complement strand
CTTGCCTGGAGAATCCCAGGGACGGGGGAGCCTGGTGGGCTGCCGTCTATGGGGTCGCACAGAGTCAGACATGACTGAAGCGACTTAGCAGCAGCAGCAGCAGTGCTATAAGTATGCTCACACTCAGTTGCTAAGTCGTGTCTGACTCTTTCATGACCATGTGGACTGTATGGAATTTTTCTGGGCAAGAATACTGGAGTGGGTTGCCATTTCTCACAAAATGGAATATTATTTGGCTTTGTTTTAAAAGGAAGGAAATTCCGACACATGCTATAATATAGATGAAACTTGAAGACACTATGCTAAGTGATCTGAACCAGTCACAACAAGGCAAATACTGTACTACGAAATATCAGAGGAGTCAAACTCAAAGAAACAGAAAACACAATAGTGGCTGCCAGGGAATAGGGAGACAGAAAAATGGAGAGTTGCTTGATGTGTATAGGGTTTCAGTTCTGCTAAGTGAAAAAGTTCTACAGATTAGTTACACACCATTGTAAATACATTTAACACTACTGAAGTGAACACTTAAAAACAGTTAAGATGGTAAATCTTATGCTCTGTATACTTTACCACAGTGAAATTTTTTTTAAAATCAAGTTCCAAAAAATGAAAACCTTTCCCGGTTACCACAAACCTCCTCAGATCAGATCAGATCAGTCACTCAGTCATGTCTGACTCTTTGCAACCCCATGAATCGCAGCACGCCAGGCCTCCCTGTCCAACACCAACTCCCGGAATTCACTCAGACTCACGTCCATCGA
>NW_011494800.1:5475360-5476711 GCF_000754665.1 Bison bison bison | reverse complement strand
CTGGTGATGGACAGGGAGGCCTAGCGTGCTGCGATCCATGGGATCGCAAAGAGTCAGACACGACTGAGTGCCTGAACTGTCATTAAGAGTTCACATGCTGCAACTAAGACCTGACACAGCCAAATATATATATATATTTAAGTTATTTTCTCCACCCTAAACTTTTGCTGGGTTCCAGGTCTATATGTATATTTAACAGCCTACTAGACAGTTTCACCTGCATGTCCAAAACAAGACTTTTTTTTTTCCTTATTGAGCTTGCTCCCATTTCTTCAGTCCTGTCCCCAAAATGATTGATAAGATAATAATGCTGATGATGACTAATATTTATGGATTCCTTACTACATGCCAGATACAGTTCTAAACTTCAGTCACCATGAAAATATTGTAAGAGAGGCATCATTATCCCCATTTCACAAAAATGGTAATAAACACAGTATGATTTGGTACTCAGTAAGTGGCATTGTTTTTAACCTGAATACCCAATCCAGAGACCCCCAAAAGAATCCTGTCCTTTATATTTCTCCTCCTTCATGTTCAGTTAAGCATCAAATCCTGTTGGTGCTTCTCTTTACGTTTCTCTAGCTTTATCATCTCCTCTCTAACACTTCTTTTTCACAATCTGTACCTGTGTCTTACTTCAGATCCTCCTCATCAACTGACCAGATTCTTAACATGGTGTCCTAATAGCTCTTCTTGCCTCCAGTCTTAGCTCCCTCTACTTGCCGTCCAGTCATTCTCCATGGCTCCTCTAGAGTGGTCCTGCTGAAATGCAAGCTTGATCATATTATTACACTGCATAAAGCCAATCAGCGACTCCCCTCACCTACCACATTGCTTGCTCTGCAGGGCACGAAAGACATCCTCCATGGGCTGCCCACTGCATGACTTTTCATCTCCATCTCGCACTCTTCCCCTACTTTCGCTTTGGATATTCCAGATACTTCTCTAAGTGACAAAGGCAAAAGCTTTTGCTCACACTGCTTTCTCTGCCAGGAATGCCCTCCACCATGTCTCTGTCTAGTAAACTAGTCATCCTTCAAAACTGTGCTGTCTAATATGTAGCCAGTAGCCACACAAGGCTACTCTGAATTAAGATGTGCTGTGCAATGGCACCCCACTCCAGTACTCTTGCCTGGAAAATCCCATAGACGGAGGAGCCTGGTAGGCTGCAGTCCATGTAGTCACTAAGAGTCAGACACGACTGAGCGACTTCACTTTCACTTTTCACTTTCCTGCATTGGAGAAGGAAATGGCAACCCACTCCAGTGTTCTTGCCTGGAGAATCCCAGGGACGGGGGAGCCTGGTGGGCTGCCGTCTATGGGGTCGCACAGAGTCAGACATGACTGA
>NW_011494800.1:5472695-5473399 GCF_000754665.1 Bison bison bison | reverse complement strand
TTTAAGTCTGAATTTGGCAATAAGGAGTTCATGGTCTGAGCCACAGTCAGCTCCTGGTCTTGTTTTTGCTGACTGTATAGAGCTTCTCCACTTTGGCTGCAAAGAATATAATCAATCTGATTTCAGTGTTGACCATCTGGTGATGTCCATGTATAGAGTCTTCTCTTGTGTTGTTGGAAGAGTGTGTTTGTTATGACCAGTGCATTTTCTTGGCAAAACTCTATCAGTCTTTGCCCTGCTTCATTCCGTATTCCAAGGCCAAATTTGCCTGTTACTCCAGGTGTTTCTTGACTTTCTACTTTTGCATTCCAGTCCCCTATAATGAAAAGGACATCTTTTTTGAGTTAACTACTCCTTCGTCATGCCCCCACTTTATCCTGCACATACCACGATTAGGACTCTTATCACATTTTTGGTAATGATTTGTTTGACAGGATAAAAAGGTTACTGTTCCATGAGTGAGATGATCACTCATCCACTTCTAGGGTCTTGACCATAAGCTAAGAAAATATACTAGGGTGCCGGGAGCCGGCATATTGCATATTGAGTGCATATTGCATATTGAGTGCAGCACTTTTCAGGATCTGGAATAGCTCAACTGGAATTCTATCACTGCAGCGTGAGGAACTCCGCCCATGACAAAGGTCATGAGGAAGGAGGCTCGGCATACGCAAAGGCGGGATCGAGCTTCAGGAGTCTCCCTG
>NW_011494800.1:5469563-5472566 GCF_000754665.1 Bison bison bison | reverse complement strand
CCATGTCGTTCTTTCTCTTACCTTCTGGCTGAATTATTCAGCCTCTTTTCTACACTGAATTTCCTCACTGAGCTATCCTTATTTCAGCCTCTTTTCTCCACTGAATTTTCCTACTGAGCTATCCTCATTCTATTACTCTTTATATCCTTAATTAATGTTTAATTAAGCAATTGTTTCCTGATCTTCGCCGACGCCGTCCCCGCTTCGAATTCCCTGGATCAGCCGGGGCTGGTCCCCGGCACTAGGGTCTTTGGCAAGATGGAGAAAAGAGACAGTAGTCCTGATGGCATAACATACTACAGGGGATGTTCATTATTAGCAACAGGATACCTTGTTTCTGTAGAGGTTTCACTCTGAGGCTAGACCTGGAGGTTCTGTTTTCTGTATTATCTGAAGGGCCTGAAGAGCACTTCCTCCCACCTCCAAAACATAAAAACCTCCCCCTCCCCATCCTGAGTTCAACCAGCTGAAGTGGTTGGCACTACCCAGTCCGACCTGTGAGCAGGACAACAGGAAGATGCTCACTTAAGACAGATTCAAGCTAGAGTAGTTTAACTAACAGATAAGGGTCTCTGAGGCCCCATGAAGAATGATTTGGCCATCCCCCGCCCAGACTCTTTGTAGGTATTGGATTGGGCAAAAAGTTCATTCAGGTTTTCCAGAAAGTCTTACAAAAACCCAAACAAACTTTTTGGCTAACCCAATACATGTGATGCCTGACGATAATTTTTTTTTTTTTTTCAGATAATGGACTGGACCTTGCTGCCCTTCCCAGTTCATAGCCAAGAGGTAACATTTCTTTAATCTGTCTTCTCTCCTAGATGGAGAGCTCCTTTAGGGCAGGGACCACATCTTATCCATCCTCGTATCCCCAGCATCCATCAGTTCTAGCACCTAGCAGGTACCTAATACATGCCCAACCAATGACTGAGTGGTTAGAGTGATGGTGGGGTGAGTCATTACGATAACCTGGAGAGAGGATAACCCAGAGCAACTAATCCACCCTGAGATAAAGGACAGGCTGAATAGAGAGCCACAGAGAGTATGTGAGTCTGGGGGTTGTGGGCAGCAGAGGGAGCATGAGAAGAAGCTGTTCAGTATGAAACCAAGGTTGAGCAGGTTGATGAAACTGACACCCTCAAGTTTGATGCTCTTTTGTCTCACGGGTCTATTCTTGCCTGGAGGATCCCATGCACAGAAGAGACTGGTGGGTCACCAAGAATCAGACGCGACTGAAGCAGCTTAGCATGCACACAGACGTTTCGTGTTCTGTTGTCTCACTGGTCTAGCAGCAGTGCTGACATTTATCTGGTGGCCCAGCAAGTATCCTTTCATTCTATAATTTCAGCTTTGTCTGAAGCAACACCCTAACACTGACTCAGTGGCCCCCATTCCACAAGTCACACATCTTGGGTTGGTTTTAGATTATACATTATTTTCTTCTGGCTGATTGGACTGATTCAGGTCTGCTAACAAGACGCTCATGTGTGGCCCTTTCAAGTAATCAATTCTGGGTAATGTTTTTTCCTGTCTCAGACAATTCGAGAGGGCTTCCCAGGTGGTGCTAATGGTCAAGATTCTGCCTGCCAATGCAGGGGATGCAAGAAACACAGGTTTGACCCCTAGGTTGGGAAGATCCCCTAGAGAAGGAAATGGCAACCCACTCCAGTATTCTTTCTGGGAAATCCCATGGACAGAGGAACCTGGTGGGCTACAGTCCATGGGGTCACCAAGAGTCGGACATGACTGAGTGCACAGCATGTACCACAGAATGCTGGAAAGAGTTACTGACAATGGTTGATCCCGAAGTCAGCTTTGTCAACATAATAGTCTCCTTTCAAACTCACATTTATAGAATTTGCAAGCCAGAAAGAAGAGCAAATATTAGATGGTTAGATAGCATCATTGACTCAGTGGACATGAATTTGAGTAAAATCCAGGAGATGATGGAGGACAGATAAGCCTGGTGTCCATGGGGTCGAAAAAAGAGTGGGGCATGACTGAGCAACTGAACAACAAGGAAATTTGTCCCTAGGGGACTGAGTTGGGTCACAGTGAATAAGAACTAGCTTTCAGGGCCCCTGGCTTCCATACCTGGGCCTGTCTCCTTCTGCTCACTGCAGGTGCAGCCACGGCTGTTTCAGGCACAGCCAGCTGCCCCTTCTCTGCGCTCCTGTGCCATCAGGGTGCTCTCTGAGGAGCTCTAAATTATCTGCCTTAGGGGGAATGAGCAGACAAGATTTTTTCTTAGGTTCATTTGCCTTGGAACGTTCTGCGTGATTTTTTTTTTTTTTTCCTGAAGCCCCATTCTCAACGGGGGCTGACTTCAAGGCTAAGATAGTCCAGAAGCCGACTGGCTAGAGGAGAATTTGCCACGAACAGCTGCAAGGCTGAGGGGCCGCGCAAGTGGGCCGGGCCCGACTGGATACTAACCGGCCCCTTGATCCTTTATCATCTGACAGGCGCTATCTGAGCACCTACTGCGTGTCTGGCTGCAGTTGTTCAAATAAGAACCGAGCGAGCGGCTGCCTCCATCCCCTCCACACAGGCCCCAGAGCCATAGGAGCCGGGAGACACAGGAACTTCTGATCGTCATCCCAGATCTGGCCTTAACTTGTGTGCAATTTGGGAATAGGACTGCAAATTCTCCAGCCTGTAGCTTCAAAGAGGGGGTAAAAAGAAGTCTTTTTCAATAGGGAAAGGTATTTCGGGGAACTGGAGAAACCACCGCAGCAGCAGCACAAGTGGTTTGGAGGCTCTGCGGGCTCCCTGACCTTGCAGCCACAGCCTCCTCGACCCACTCCCCCGCGCTCCGCCCCCGGCGGAGGCTGCCCACTGCCCTGCGGACTGCCCCGTCCGGCCCCGGGGAGCCCGGGCAGCCGAGGCCAAGGGGGCGCCTTTCTCTTTAAGAGCCTCAAGGGCGACCCTGATTGGCTGTAGCTATGCAGGTCTTTCTTCCCCGCTCCCTCCGAGCAGTCCCTCCCCCGCCGCGCTCTCGGCTCT
>NW_011494800.1:5457105-5468663 GCF_000754665.1 Bison bison bison | reverse complement strand
CGCCCCCAGGCCTGTAGTTGTCCGGCCTTTGGGACGGGAAGGTATTTCTATCCAGGTATTTTCAACTTCTGCTCCCTCCGCTGTCTCCTTGAGTAGGCGCCTTTGGCGACCCCTGGATGGAGAGCGAGAGGGACTCGGGGTCCTGCGGCGCCAGCGCCGTGCGCAGAGGCGCGCGAAGGGGGATGCTAAGCCCGGGCTCCAGGGCGGGGAGACCAACGCGGTGACTGTATAGCCCCTGCGCGTCCCAGGGGCGCTGCTATCGGCCGCCTTTCCGCGTCTCAGTCTCCTCCGTGGGCCACGGACCTTGAGGCCGAGTGAAGGACTAGAAAGGGAGTTGTAGCGGGGGTTGGAGAGACCACCGGCACCGGTTCAGCGTTGATTTTCGCGCAGGAGATGGAAGAAGCCAGTTCTCTTCCTGCGCCTGTAAGGCCCCTGTCCCTGCCCTCTCAGGGATCTCCTGTGCCCAGTTGGAGTTTTCCGGTCCCAGAAGTTTCTCGGCGAGCTCTGGCCCAGCACAAAGCTCCGAGGTGGCTGTATAGACCCTTCCAGGCCTGTCCCCTTCTGACCAGGTGCCAGTCTGTCACCGCACCTGTAGCGCTCCCTCGCGCCACCACTTTCCTAGCACCCCCACCCCTGCCAGCATGGGAGGGATCCCGGGTGCCCACTCCCCCTCCAACCCCCCCCCACCACAGCTCCTGGGGCCGGGGGGCTTCAGAGCCTGCCCTGCATGACTCCAGTTGCTGACTCAGAACTACTTCCAAACCCCCTTCTCTAGTAACTGGTTTTGGCCTCAGTCACTATAGTGGCCACCTTAGCCGGGACGAAAAGGCTCCTGCCCGGGGCTTTGCTATCCTGGGTTGAGAACTGGCAAAGTAATCCAAAAAGCCCTTTCAGGTCTCCTGTCCGAAATCGGCAAGGAACAGGGTAGCAGGAGAAACATAACCTCCTTTTATTTGCAGAGGGGAAGAGAAAGGAAGAAAATATGAAGACCTCTTTCGGCAAAGCTTCCGACTTGGCATAGTGCCACCTCCAAGTGCCGGGGTTCAGAATGGGGCCACTCAGTTTTAAGCTTTCCCTTGAAACTCTGCAGTCTCTGCTCTTGGAAGCAGACCCTTCCAGAAGATGGGTGCCTCTTGGGGAGGGTGTGTGGCTGAGCAGAGTTGAGGAATGTTGGGAGGGGCAGGGGTCTTTGGGAATCTGTAAAGCCTTTGAAAGTCCCCTGAAAGCTTTGAGTAACCTCTCCCAACGTCAGTACACTTCCTCAATTCAGTGTTCTTTTCTCCATCTTTTTTGTTATGTATTGATTTCATTCTCCTATCTTCCTTCTTCCTTTACCTCTAGATGATTAGATCGTAAGATGCTCAGCCATTGCTTCCTAGACACACTTCCTCCACCAGCCAACCAAAGCTCTTATTGCCCTGTATCCCCTAGAACGGATCCCTCTGCACCCCTCCTCTCCCCCACGCCCCCAGGGGCAGGACTGTGCCTTTGGACTTTAGAGCCCTCCTGGCACCAGGAGATTAGGGCTTAGTCTTAATAGCTGCAGTGTCAGAGAGAGCTCAGGGACAAGTGAGCACTTAAAATATTGTCTTACATGCCCGGAGCTCCACAGGCCCACAGGCTCCACCCGTTACAGCCACGCACCCCCTGGTTTTGGCCTCCCCCCAGGAGCCACAAGGACAAGGCCTCCTCTCCAGGTTCGCCAAGTCACCTCTGCCCTTTCCCGGCCACTCATGGTGGTGGAGGCAGAATCTTTGTTCTGAAAGACCTTGGCCAGAAGATAGCATCCTGGCCCCAGACTCCTCTGGCTCCCTGGAGAAGTCAACACACTGCAGGAGTCTGGGATCCACGTTATGGGTGATGCTGCCAGGCCCATCCTTCTGCCTCCCTGCAGAGTCTTATGCTTTAGCTACTTTTCATCAGTTCCATTCCCCAAATCTTGATTCTCTCCCCACCTGGGCTTCATTGCTCTTCCCACCTCTGCTCCCTCCCCCCGCACCCTCCCCCCAAAAGAGCAGACAATGGTGGATGTTGTAGCTTCAACATCCAAACTTGTGACTTAGAAACATTCCAAATAAGTGAATGTTATCTAATGGATATCTTGTGAGAGAAGAAGTGAGGGAGAGAGACAGCCAAGATCAGTGTGCTGATGGCTAAGGTCTCCTGGAGGACTGTTGATCAGGATTATTTTTGTTGAAAACCCTGGTGCCTTGAGCTACAGATTTCTCCCCACTGGATGCCTTTTCCATCCTCACTCCCACTGGCTCTGCCTAGTGTTAGGGCTGAGCTCATGCACCAGTGGGTTGTTCATCCACTTCGGGGACCTGGGTTGTCAAGGCAATAAGGCTTAGCCAGCCCATCCATTGCTTGCCACCCTCCACCCCAGGTATGGTTGCCCTGGAAACAGGAGGCATCCATGCAGTGTACCCAGCAAAGGATGTGTTAGGTGTGCAGTGTGCAGAGAGTAATTTGCTTGGCAGTGAAATGTCATCCATGAAAGATCTCATCAAGTTGTTCAGTCCAAACCTCCTCCACTGCCTCATCCCCCGCCTTTTTATGACTCTCCTTGGGGCCAGAGCAAGTTGTTTACTCTTCTTATCCTTGCAGTTTTCTGAGTGGGCAGGCTATCAGAATGGAACGCTCTTGGTGCCCACAGGTCCTAAGGGATGAGTTTATGAGTTTCAAGGACAGAATGTGAACTCCAACTAGAGGAAAAATCTTCACCTGAAGGTTCAAGCTCACAAATGGGTGTGCTCTGAGGATTTTTGACCAAAGGGGCAGTTAGTTCATGCCCTGACTCCCAAGATGAGTAGAATAAGGGAGTGAGGAGCAGCAGTCATGATTCAAGGCCAAAGTCCTAGTGCTTTTTCCCAGCAAGCTTTGCCCTATGGCTAGGCATTCTGGCCCTTGATTTCCAGAAACATGAGGAACTTTTCTGGTTTCCTTTGAAATGTCATTCAAGTCCCCTAAATATGCCTTGGTGACATGATGACCACCTCAATGAGAGGATCAGGCATGTGAAACAAGTCATCTGCCCTGCTCCTTTGCATCTTGCAGTTCTTGTTGTTCAGTTGCTAAGTCGTGTCCAATTCTTTTCGACCCCATAGATTGCAGCACTCCAGGCTCTTCTGTCCTCCACCATCTCCCAGAGTTTGCTCAAATTCATGTCCATTGAGTCGGTGATGCCATCCAACCATCTCATCCTCTGCTGCCCCCTTCTCCTGCCTTCAATCTTTCCCAGCATCAGGGTCTTTTCCAATGAGTTGGCTCTTCGCATCAGGTAGCCTAAGTATTGGAACTTCAGCTGCGGCATCAGTTCTTCCAATGAATATTTGGGGTTGATTTCCTTTAGGATTGTCTGGTTTGATCTCCTTGCAGTCCATGGGACTCTCAAAAGTCTTCACCAGGATCACAGTTTGAAAACATCAGTTCTCAGCCTTCCATCTTGCCCCAGGCCAAATGTGTCCATTGCTGAAGTAGATACAGGATTCTCTGGTGCTCTTTTGGTGGCTAGAACCCAGCCTATGGGAGGAAGCTGAGACGTGGCAGAGGTGGATAAGGCAGTCTGGCAGGAGCTTGGGTCAGGAGAGGCAGGGTTTGGAACCTGCTGGTCCACCAGTCAAATTCTGTCCAATCCTGTGAGCTGCCCAAGGATGAGCTATTTTCTGTCAGACACTGGGTAGCCTGAATCCACACCTTCGATGGTCCTAACGTCTTTGTTGAGTTGTGCTTCTTTTTTTCTGTCAAATCCCTAATATTGTTGAGGAGCTCCAAGAATGCGTGGCCATGGACTTCTGTTTCACCTCCGGGTTTTTTAGGGTGAAAGTGAAAGTGAAATCGCTCAGTCGTGTCCGACTCCTTGTGACCCCCTAGACTGTAGCCTACCATAGACTGTAGCCTACAGGGTTCTCCATCCACAGGATTTTCCAGGCAAGAGTACTGGAGTGGGTTGCCATTTCCTTCTCCAGGGGATCTTCCCAACCCAGGGATCGAACCAGGGTCTCCCACATTGCAGGCAGACACTTTACCCTCTGAGCCACCAGGGAAGCCCACAGCTCAAAAGAGAAACAGCTCTCAATGTGAATCCCTGCTCTTCTACGTGTTCACCAACTGCATAGCCTGATGGGACAAATAAATATCTCCAGACCTCAACTTTCTCACCTGTAAAATGGATAGATCCGTACTTCTTGCTCATGAGGTTGTGAGAAATAAATTCGATAATAGGTGTAAATTACTTGGCACAGTAGCTGGCCCTTGGCTGATGTCCAATAATTGTTAGCTGCTCTCATTATTCCTGGTCCTGATACTGGCTTTGTTTTCTTTAGTAGAAGGAAAAAAGGCCCTCTTGCAGCACAATCAGTTCTACAAAGCTGGCATACAACGTGGCATCGTTGCCTCTTGCATGGAAAAGATTGCTTTGGTTTGGGAAACAAGGGTTCTTTCTCAAAGTCTCCAAAGAGAAATGAACACAAATAGCCCTGTTCCTCCTCCCTCCCCCATCCCCTTCTCTTTCATCCTCTCTTCCTCCCCTTTTCCTCTAAAAAGTCACTATTTTGTAAATAAGTATCTTTTTGTTCAGCTGGACAACTCACCTGGTCTCTAGTGTTTTCTTTGGGGTTTTTTGAGCGGAGCCAGTTGCAGTCGCTGTTAAAACAGGGCTTAATCATTTCTCTAAATGTCTTAGGTTCTCAGTGTTGAATTTTTCCCGCATTTGTCTTCTTGAGTCATCTTTTTAAAAAAACAAAACTTTAATGTTCAAACTACTAAAAAAACTGAAAAACATCAATGAGACTTTTCTTTAAAGTCTGTAATTCCCAGCCCATTGTTGCAACTCTTCCATTTTTAATAACCGGGCAAGCACTAAGGGCCACGCCCCAGGCTGGGTGGAGTACAGAGAAACCCAGGAGAATGGAGCGTGGCTTCATAGTCTCAACAAGTATAAATATAGGTTGAGATTAACATTATTAACTTGGTTCTTTTTTTCTTCTAAAACTGGTCAAGGTCACTCCAACTGCACTGTGATCCTAAAATGTAAAGTCCTGCAGAGTAGGAACCAGGGCTGAGATCCCAGCCTTGCCTCTTGGTTCAGCTTCAGGCAAGTCTCTTTCCAGTGTGAGAGCCTTGGGCTCCTGGTCTCTGAAACAGGGATGATAATACTGAGCTGGAAGCTCCTTTAAGCATCAGGGCAAATGTCAAAGTGGAGCCGCAGGGTAGAGTTCTCTCTACTGCTTCTAACCCCCACCGCGGGGGCGGCATCAGGAAACTCACAGGGCTTCAGTGTCTGTCTGGGACCTGGAGTTCTTGGGGCTCCAATATAATGCACACACAATGTTTAAATCCGAATAAAACATCATGACCTTTCTTGTGTAACATTTAGTTCTCATCTTGTCCTGACTTGTGTATTGTAGAAAATTATAATATTTGCTTTAAAAAGCCGGTGATAAATTTACACAACGGTGACACAATGTGAAAGTATTAGTTGCTCAGTTGTGTCTGACTCTTTGTGACCCCATGGACTGTTGCCCACCAGGCTCCTCTGTCCATGAAATTCTCCAGGCAAGAATACTGGTGTGGGTAGCCATTCCCTTCCCCCAGGGATCTTCCCAACTCAGGGGTTGAACCCCGGGCTCCTGCATTACAGGCAGATTATTTACCATCTGAGCCACCAGAAATTTTCTATAAAAGGCACCATTATCTTTGGCCGGCATTCTTCTGTTGAGCATCTATTTTGATGTCCTGTCTTCTCCGGTGTCAGTCTCCCCATCCCTCTGCTGTGTCGTGACCCGTTTCTGTGGAAGTGGCACCATCCTGGGGTTGAGAGTATGGGCGTTGGAGTCTGAGTGTCTGGATTCAAAGCCTAGCCCCCCAGGTACAGCCTTGGGCAGATCAATCGCCCTCTCCAGCTTCGGCGTCCCCAGTTGCCCAGTGAGAATGACAGCTCAGCCAGCATCACTTCGCAGCTGGAGTGAAATGAAACAAGTCAGTAAAGAACTTGACCCTTGCTACTTCCCTTCACTCCTTCCCTTCCTTCAGCTCCTCCTTGGTGGCTAGGACTTGTTCCAGCCGCCACACCAACCCCCACCCCCAACCCTGGTTGTCAGAAAGCCCTGGTCACAGATAAAGCATTTGGTTTCTGACTTTGTTTCCCCTCGCAATGGGCTGGTGGCCACCACAGCAGGGACCCATTCTTCTCCCTTGTAAATGCCCGTGGTTTGTTCACTCTGAGTGTGAGCAAGCCATGGGAGAGATCCTCACAGTTGCACGTGCAGTCATGTACTCATTCACCCATGAATTCATTCATTTTTTTTTTCCTTTTCCATTTCAACTGTTGTCAAAACATCAGAATCACTTGGATGTCCTTTACAGTGTTCAGAAGCCTGGGCCCCCACCTGGACATAATGAATTGGAATCTCTAGGAGGGAGGCCCTGACTACTTTATTATTATTATTTTAAGGCATTTGGGTGTTTCTGAGGCACAGCTGGTGTATTTAATTCCCTGCTCCATATTCAGTTATGCTTATTATCACCCATGACTTGCCAGGCATCTGCGCCATCCCTTCCTGACTTCATGGCACGTAAGGCCAGTTGGGGAGACAGAGAGGTGAGAATCACCAAGGCAGCCTTAGCTGCAGAGCACCAGCCTGGGGGAGTCAGGGAGATGCCCTAGAGGGGGGGACTTCACAGGGGGCTCAGTGGTAAAGAACCCACCTGCCAATGCAGGAGATGCAGGTTCGAACCCTGGAGAAAGAACTGGCAACCCACTGCGTAATACTTGCCTGGGCAATCCCATGGACAGAGGAGCCTGGTGGGCTACAGTCCATGGAGTTGCAAAAGAGCTGGACATGACTTAGCGACTAAACAACAAGCAAGAGGAGGAGGTGGCTGAACTGAGCCTGGCTGGAGACCCCGGCTGAGGGGTTCGGGTGAGATGGCATTGCAGCCACAGGACAGAGGTCCCCAGGGGAAAGAGAAGAGCTGGAGCAGGGCCAGTCGAGGACCTGAAGATTCAGAGGGGTTGAAGGTGATCGGGGCCCAGATCCAGGGCAGGCAGTCAGTAGGACCAGCGGGACTGGGAGGAGATCAGGCTTGCGGAGCGGCTGCCCTTCATTCTCTACTTGCCTCTCACCTCTGCTCACCCATCACACATGCCAGTGGTTCTGAGCACATAATTTCTAGACCAGACACATGCTGGTGGGATGAGTGAGCCCGAAGGTTTTCAGGAAAGACCCTAGGGCAGACACCTTAGAGCGAGTGTGCCGTGGGGCTGGGTGCCTCCCCCTCAGGCTGGCCAGAGTTCAGGAAGAGCTAGGAATAATGTCTCAGCTGGGCCTTTGATCTCACAGACTCGGGGGTATTGTCCCAGGACTGGATTACTAGTGTGCCCCCAAGGGTATAATAGCGCTGGCATACCAGACCCAGGGCACTCTTGTGCTCCTCTGCTCTCTTTCCTCTTTTTCTCAAAGGTACAGGTGTGTGTGGGGTTCATCTGACCTCCCTTCCTCCCTGGAACCTGAGTTTAAACAGCTAGTTTTCATTATCCTCCTTCCTACCATTTCTGCATCCTACTGTTAAAAGCTGATGCTTACATGCTAAATCCTTTCTGTCATATTCCATTTTTTGCATCCCTATGGACTGTAGCCCACCAGGCTTCTCTGTCCATGGGATTCTCCAGGCAAGAATACTGGAGTGAGATGCAGTGCTCTCCTCCAGGGGATCTTCCCAACCCAGGGATCCAACCCGAGTCTCTTATGTCGCCTGCATTAGCAGACAGGTTACCGATAGCGCCACCTGGGAAGCCAGTTAAAGGCTGAAGGGCTCTCCAAGTGCCAGCAGACTGTGGTCCACCAACCAGCTGCGGCAGCATCACCTGGGAGTGTGTTAGAAAGACTCTCAGATCCATCCCCGACCTATTGAATCAATACCTGCCTTTTGATAAGGCCTCCGGGTGACCCGTCTGGGTTGAACTTAGAGAAAACACTCCGTCAAGTTGGGCCATTGGCTGACGGGTCAGAGAAACTGGACAAGTGGGATTTGTCAACTCTTTCGTCGTCCTTCTAATGGCCTCTTCCCCTTGGTGTCCCCTCCTCCCCTCCTGCCTCCTTGTAGCTTATTTTAGAACATGTCAGGATCCTGCTTCTCTTGCCAGCAAAAGGCTGTTGCTAAAATCTTTCAGCCGGCAGCCGTGATGTTTAATTCATGGGCTAGAAAATTATTTTTATTTTCATGAGTAGAGCTGGGGAAAAATAACAGGGAGGCTCAGTGCATGGTCATTGGGAACTCAGCTTGTCTCTTTAACAGATGAACTGGTAAAGGTGAGGAGGCCTGGGGAAAGGGCCGCCTTCCACAAAGGATGCTTTTGGCCGCAAGTAGCACAAAACTCTGGAGAAGGCAATGGCAACCCCTCCAGTGTTCTTGCCTGGAGAATCCCTGGACGGAGAAGCCTGGTGGGCTGCAGTCCATGGGGTCGCACAGACTCGGACACGACTGAAGCGACTCAGCAGCAGCAGCAGCACGAAACTCAGTATGCCATAAAAGACAAGGAAAATTTCTAATTTCACAGAAAAGTAATCCTAAGGTAGGGCACTTGTCGAATGACTCAGAAATGACATCAAAGAGCAGATTTCATTTCTGCCGTGGTGGTCCCGTGGAATTTAGTTTTCTACATGGTTGCAGAATGGCTGCCAGATTTCCAGCAGTTACAACGATGTCCTACAGAGGAAGAGAGAGACTCCCCCTTCCTGAAGTTTCACCAGAGAAACTCTCTCCTGGTTGTCTCACAGCTGTTGTCTGCTCAGGATCATCAACAGGACTGGGTCCCAAGTCCCTTGTTAAGCCATCATTGACAAGGGATTCAAGCTAATCAGGGTTGGCCTCTGAGCCACGTGTCACATGAGTTGGGGTTTAAGAACCAAACAAAACCCAGGCTCTGGGGTAAGGGAGAAAACCCAGGCTCTGGGGGAAGGGAGGAAAGGGCCTGGCTGCTGGGACAGCCAGCACCTCTGCTGCAGGGCCTGCCTTCACTCCCTCTCCTGACCTTCCCTCATCAGTGTCACCTCCATGCCATGGGAAGGCCCCGGATTCATGTTTCACATGCTCTTTCCCTCTACTCCCTACCCGTTTGGCTTGTCCCCACTCCTGCTGTCATCACAGTGAGTTGTCAGTGTCTGCCTTTTCCATGAGGCTCTGAGCTCTTTCCTGGCATATCTGCCTCCCTAGGCCCCAACACATGGCCTCTGCTTCATAGACATGGTGCTGGGAGGGTGGATGAAGGAAGACTTGAATGAATGAGTTTGATGTCTCTGTGGCCTTTCTTTTTTAAAAATTGGAATACAGTTGCCTTACAAGGTTGTTGTTCATTTCTGCTGTACAAGGAAGTGAATCAGCTACATGTATGCATATATCCCCTCCCTCTTGGACCTCCTTCCCACTCCCACCTCCCCTATCCCACTCCTCTAGCTCAGCGCGGAGCACAGAGTTGAACTCCCTGTGCTGTTCAGCAGGTTCCCACTAGCTGTCTGTTGTACACATAGCAGTGTGTATATGTCCATCCCAATCTCCCAATTCATCCCACCCTCTCCTTCCCCTGCGCTTCCCTTGTGGCTCAGCTGGTAAAGAATCCAGCCAGGCAGGAGACCTGGATTCAATCCCTCGTTTGGGAAGATCCCCTGGAGAAGGGAAAGGCTACCCACTCCAGTATTCTGGCCTGGAGAATTCCATGGACAGCATAGTCCATGGGGTCGCAAAGAGTCGGACAGGACCGAGTGACTTTCACTTTCACTTTCTTCTCCCCCCCACAATGTCCACATGTCCTTTTTCTACGTCCATTCCCGCTCTTCAAGTAGGTTCATCTGTACCATTTTTCTACATTTGTGTGGCCTTTATTTCTAAGGAAAGTTTTCGTTTTGTCCCAGCTTTAGAAGTGTTTTTTTTTCCTCCTGTAAGAGAACTTTCCATGTGATTTTGGAGGATGGACTGGGGAGAGAGAGGTCATTCTTAGTGCCCCAGGATTCTGCATGCTCCTCTGCATCCATGTCTACCCGGGAGTCACCTGGACTTCAGTAAGGAGCTTGCAGAATTCTCTGTCACTCTTCTGGGTTTTTTATGGGGCAAAACGGGGCTGGGGAAGGTTGCTCTGGGCACAGAGAATTGTTAAATGCCTTGTGGGAAAATGAGATTAAGAAGAAAAAGATGGAGAGTGAGTGGCTTAGAATGTGTTCTTCCCTAGCGCTTTCCATGGTGACACACTTTCCCTAGATCAATGAGTGGTTTTCTTGGCTGATCCTTGTCTTCCATCTTTCAGGTGACACAGTGATGTAAGATGTCAGTGATGGCATCACAGCCAGATTTCTGTCCCATGTCACCTCACCCAGCAAGTACTTTTTATCTGCACAAACAAGCTAGAAATGAAGCATCCATTACTTTGGAGGAAAGGGCTAACTCTGTGATCAGAGAAACAAAACACTAGCTTTTGTCTGGAGAGTATGGCAAAGTGCATTTTAAAGATGAGACATGGGGGAAATGTGTCAAGCAGGTGGTAGTGTAGCTGCTGTGTAAACCTTTGAGTCAAAGGCTGCATGCAGGGTGCCGAGTTAAGGTCAGTGCTTAATCGTCTCTAGGTGGTTGCTGGGTGGCTTGTTAGGAGCAGGTCATTACTTTCCATACACATAGGTGACATTGATGTGGTCATTAAGGTCTTTGGGGATTGTAGAAGTATCCTGAGGTTGCCTTTGAAATGTGGGGAAAAAAAAATCAAATACCAGTGGACTCAGAAATGAAGAGGTATAAGAATAGTGTTTAGAACTCAGGTTTAACATAGTTTCATTTCTGTATCTCTGTCTGTTGTATGAATACCATCATGCACTTACAATTTGACTGTCATAGTTTGACTTTTTTAATTTTTAAGAAGAATATTTATTTGGCTGTGCCAGGTCTTAGTTGTAGCATGTGGGATCTAGTTCCCTGACCAGAGATCAAACCCAGGCCCCCCTGCATTGGGAACCTGGAGTCTTAACCACTCGACCACTGGGGAAGTCCCTGCCTGTATTGGTTTTAGCCTGGTTCCTTAAAGAGACAATGATTGTAAATGCAACCTGTGACCTAAATGAGCAAGGCCATCTCGCAAAGCATCCTTCACCTTATTATCAAGCAAGCAATTAATTTCCTATAGTCTTAAGTCAGGCACTATGTTAAGAAAAAGAGAGAGAGAGAGCAAGCTAGCCTCTCAATCAGTTAAGTCACTCAGTCGTGTCTGACTCTGCGACCCCATGGACTGCAGCACACCAGGCTTCCCTGTCTATCACCAAGTCCCGGAGCCTACTCAAACTCATGTCCATCGCGTCAGTGATGCCATCCAACCATCTCATCCTCTGTCGTCCCCTTCTCCTCCCGCCTTCAGTCTTTCCCGGCATCAGGGTCTTTTCCAAGGAGTTGGTTCTTCGTTATCAGGTGGCCAAAGTATTGGAGTTTCAGTTTCAGCATCAGTCCTTCCAATGAATATTCAGGACTGATTTTCTTTAGGATGGACTGGTTGGATCTCCTTGCAGTCCAAGAGACTCTCA
>NW_011494800.1:5452680-5457005 GCF_000754665.1 Bison bison bison | reverse complement strand
AGTCTTCTCCAACACCACAGTTCAAAAGCATCAATTCTTCCGCGCTCAGCTTTCTTTATAGTCCAACTCTCACATCCATACATGACTATTGGAAAAACCATAGCTTTGACTAGACGGACCTTTGTTGGTAAAGTAATGTCTCTGCTTTTTAATATGCTGTTTAGATTGGTCATAGCTTTTCTTCCAAGGAGCAAGTGTCTTTTAATTTGATGGCTGCAGGCACCATCTGCAGTGATTTTGGAGCCCCCCCAAAATAAAGTCTCTCACTGTTTCCATTGTTTCCCCATCTATTTGCATGAAGTAATGGGACCGGATGCCATGATCTTAGTTTTCTGAATGTTAAGTTTTAAGCCAACTTTTTCACTCTCCTCTTTCATTTTCATCAAGAGGCTCTTTAGTTCTTCGCTTTCTGCCATAAGGGTGGTATCATCTGCGTATCTGAGGTTATTGATATTTCTCCAGGAAATCTATATTCTAGCTTGTGCCTCATCCAGCCTGGCATTTTGCATGATGTACTCTGCACATAAGTTAAATAAGCAGGGTGACAATATACAGCCTTGATGTATTCCTTTCCCGATTTGGAACCAGTCTGTTGTTTCATGTCCAGTTGGTCTCTACCCTCCTTTTATAACTCAGAGGAACAGCTGTGATTTTCCCTAAGTAGTATATACAATTTAATGTAAAAGTTCCATGCATGAAATTAGAAATGAATCCCTAAATGTAACTGTTCCCTGGAGTAGTTAATTTACTCTTCTAATAAATATGTTCATAAGAAGCTTTTACAGATGGTTACGATGAAGATCGTTCATATTCCCAGCCTGTGAGTCACTGGCGTGTCCCCAAAAGCAAGTAGTTTTGCCCTAGAGTCTCTATAAGCAAAGGAAGATATTTATTAGCAAGTGTGAATAATACCCACATCTGTCCCCCTCCCATCACCCACCCCCAAACCCATTGTGTTTGGCTCCCTGGCTCTTGACAAGTGGACAAGTATTAGCATCTTTGAGCTCTACTGGAATTACTCTAGACTCTCTCGACTCTAATGTGGAGCTCTGGGGAGATCTGTCACTACCCCTCTGAGTATAGACTGGATATGAGCCTAAACTTAGCCGAGCTCCCACGAGGGTTGGGATAAACCACAGTTATTAGTGCTAATATTCCTTCATGCACGGAGCTGGTGTTCAGTCAGCATGTGCCCAGTGGTTAAAATCAGTCAACAGCAGTGCCTTCCCTGGTACTCCTGCAATTCCCAGCAATCCAAGAACCAGAGCGGCAAAGCTTAAATCTGAAACTAAATCTGTTCTGATTGGTTTTGATTGGGTGGTGCCCTTGTGGGTTGTTAATTTCTTTTTTAATTGAAGTGCAGTTGATATGCTATATTGTGTTAGTTTCAAGTGTTATAGCAAAGTGATTTGGAGATACATAATACATATATATGTATATATTCTTTTTTCTGTTCTTTTCTATTGCAAGTTATTATGATATTGAATATAGTTCTCTATGCTTTATTCAAATATTTTTATGTCATCTCTGCATGTGCATTTTCTTGTTATCATATGATCCGAATAATCGTTACTTTATATCCTTGTCTAATTGAATGAGAACTCTAAAAAAAAAAAAAATCAGTTGATCATTCTCGCTGAAATTTATATTTTAAACCGTGTAAGGAAAGGTACTAGTACCCAATTAAAATTCTGGGGTTGAAAGTAACTCACCTTTCCTAATAAAAACTTCTTTTGTGATAGAAGCAGTGTGTATCTAAAAGGTGATTTTTATTTTCTAATTTATAATTGCCTTTAGGTAAGGTTTCCCCCAGAGAGATTTGATACTAATTTTATTATCAGAAAAAAATGACATTGTAAAAATAAGGTTGTAAAGGTGTATCTCTAGGTGTCAGGAGAGGGGAGTGCAGAACTGGAGGACCTTGCCGCTCATCCAGGTGGTACTCCTAGCTCACAGGTCATTGCTCATGACGTAGTAGATGGTATCTGGGCACCCAGCAGCCCAGGATTCCTGCCACTGAAACCATACCTGAGGCTCTGCCGGGGTCCAGCCCCGGTGGATCCAGGGAATTCGAAGCGGGGACGGCGTCGGCGAGGATCAGGAAACAACTGCTTAATTAAACGTTAATTAAGGATATAAAGAGTAATAGAATGAGGATAGCTCAGTGAGGAAATTCAGTGGAGAAAAGAGGCTGAAATAAGGATAGCTCAATGAGGAAATTCAGTGTAGAAAAGAGGCTGAATAATTCAGCCAGAAGGTAAGAGAAAGAACGACATGGTGAGACCAAGTTTCAGTAAACAAGGCCCGCACTTTATTTTCCAAAGTAGTTTTTATACCTTAAGTTATGCATAGAGGATAATGGGAGAAGGGGTAGAGTCATGCAGTAAGCCAGGCTTTCTTCCTGCAAACTTATCATATGCAAAAGTTTAGGTGATTTGCCTCATCTTCTGGCCCGGAGGCCTTTTTCTCTAAAGGTGATTATTCTAAAGTCAGGCGCCAGCCTCCAAAAAGCATTAGATAAAGTTGCATTCCTACAGAGCAAAGGTGTGGTGGGCTATAACAAGAAAAAGAATTAACTCAAGGGTCCCAGGTTACAAACATTAAAGCTACTATTTACACCAATTATATTAATCAATACACTGCCAGGGACACAGCAGGTAGGGGATATGGAGACTTAGCAGCAAACATTGGCCCAACAAGTGAAAATCCCTTCACCAATACAATTTCTAATCAATCTTTTAACTGCTCAAAGGAATCTATATTTAGACAGTTTAGAACATCTCATGCCTCTCACAGTTGGGAGGCTCTGAGCAATCACATGTGGCCGGAAAAACCTATTCAGGCAGGCTAGAGGACTTCCAAGGGAGTTTGTAGGTTGAAACACTGTCACACCCAGGAATTATTAACTGGAGCTGTAAGCTCTTTTTTCAGAGAGAGGTAGTGGGGGACAGCCCCCCGTAAAGTCAGAGGTGTAGGTGAAAGCACAAAGCAGAAAGTAGGCAGACTCTGGTTTTGGGGGTAGATTGCTCGAGAATTTCCAGGGAGACTCCTGAGGCTTGATCCCGCCTTTGCGTATGCCAAGCCTCCTTCCTCATGACCTTTGCCAGGGGCGGAGCTCGCTCCCCGCAAGGCTCGGTACGGGGAACTGTCTTATTGATGCAAAATTCCAAACATACACAAAAGTAAACAGAACGCAGTTTCTGTATTCTTCCACAGCCCCTGCTCATCTGGGGATTTGTTTTTCCTTGTAGCTTTTTACTTAGATATATAATTTCAGACACACAGAACCAGTGTTAAGTTCCCTGTTAGTACAGGGAACTCCCGTATACTCTAGGCAGACTTATCCCACTGGCTTTATCATATTCTCTATGCATATGTGCACACATATGTGTGTGTGCTATTTTTTTCTGAGCCATTTGAGAGTAAATCAGAGCTATCTGTCCTTTTATCTCAAAACACTTCAGTATATATTTCCTAACAGTAAGAATACAACCAAAGGGAATTTTCTGGTGGTTCAATGGTTCAGTTCAGTTCAGTTCAGTTCAGTTAGTCACTCAGTCGTGTCTGACTCTTTGCAACCCCATGAATCACAGCACGCCAGGCCTCCCTGTCCATCACCAACTCCCGGAGTTCACTCAGACTCACGTCCATCGAGTCAGTGATGCCATCCAGCCTCTCATCCTCTGTCTTCCCCTTCTCCTCCTGCCCCCAATCCCTCCCAGCATCAGAATCTTTTCCAATGAGTCAACTCTTCGCATAAGGTGGCCAAAGTACTGGAGTTTCAGCTTTAGCATCATTCCTTCCAAAGAAATCCCAGGGCTGATCTCCTTCAGAATGGACTGGTTGGATCTCCTTGCAGTCCAAGGGACTCTCAAGAGTCTTCTCCAACACCACAGTTCAAAAGCATCAATTCTTCGGCACTCAGCCTTCTTCACAGTCCAAATCTCACATCCATACATGACCACAGGAAAAGCCATAGCCTTGACTAGACGAATCTTTGTTGGCAAAGTAATGTCTCTGCTTTTGAATATGCTATCTAGGTTGGTCATAACTTTCCTTCCAAGGAGTAAGCGTCTTTTAATTTCATGGCTGCAGTCACCATCTGCAGTGATTTTGGAGCCAACACTGTTTCCACTGTTTCTCCATCTATTTCCCATGAAGTGATGGGACTGGATGCCATGATCTTCGTTTTCTGAATGTGGAGCTTTAAGCCAACATTTTCACTCTCCACTTTCACTTTCATCAAGAGGCTTTTGAGTTCCTCTTCACTTTCTGCCATAAGGGTGGTGTCATCTGCATATCTGAGGTTATTGATATTTCTCCTG
>NW_011494800.1:5452086-5452580 GCF_000754665.1 Bison bison bison | reverse complement strand
TTCCTCTTCACTTTCTGCCATAAGGGTGGTGTCATCTGCATATCTGAGGTTATTGATATTTCTCCTGGCAATCTTGATTCCAGCTTGTATTTCTTCCAGTCCAGCGTTTCTCATGATGTACTCTGCATAGAAGTTAAATAAGCAGGGTGACAATATACAGCCTTGATGTACTCCTTTTCCTATTTGGAACCAGTCTGTTGTTCTATGTCCAGTTCTAACTGTTACTTCCTGACCGGCATACAGATTTCTCAAGAGGCAGGTCAGGTGTTCTGGTATTCCCATCTCTTTCAGAATTTTCCACAGTTTCTTGTGATCCACACAGTCAAAGGCTTTGGCATAGTCAATAAAGCAGAAATAGATGTTTTTCTGGAACTCTCTTGCTTTTTCCATGATCTAGCAGATGTTGGCAATTTGATCTCTGGTTCCTCTGCCTTTTCTAAAACCAGCTTGAACATCAGGAAGTTCACAGTTCACATATTGCTGAAGCCTGGTTG
>NW_011494800.1:5434761-5451966 GCF_000754665.1 Bison bison bison | reverse complement strand
TGCAGGTTCACAGTTCACATATTGCTGAAGCCTGGTTGGAGAATTTTGAGCATTACTTTACTAGCATGTGAGATGAGTGCAATTGTGCGGTAGTTTGAGCATTCTTTGGCATTGCCTTTCTTTGGGATTGGAATGAAAACTGACCTTTTCCAGTCCTGTGGCCACTGCTGAGTTTTCCAAATTTGCTGGCATATTGAGTGCAGCACTTTCACAGCATCATCTTTCAGGATTTGAAATAGCTCAACTGGAATTCCATCACCTCCACTAGCTTTGTTCGTAGTGATGCTTTCTAAGGCCCACTTGACTTCACATTCCAGGATGTCTGGCTGTAGATGAGTGATCATATCATCGTGATTATCTGGGTCATGAAGATCTTTTTTGTACAGTTTTTCTGTGTATTCTTGCCATCTCTTCTTGATATCTTCTGCTTCTGTTAGGTCCATACCATTTCTGTCCTTTATCGAGCCCATCTTTGCATGAAATGTTCCCTTGTTATCTCTAATTTTCTTGAAGAGATCTCTAGTCTTTCCCATTCTGTTGTTTTCCTCTATTTCTTTGCATTGATCGCTGAAGAAGGCTTTCTTATCTCTTCTTGCTATTCTTTGGAACTCTGCATTCAGATACTTATATCTTTCCTTTTCTCCTTTGCTTTTCGCTTCTCTTCTTTTCACAGCTATTTGTAAGGCCGCCCCAGACAGCCATTTTGCTTTTTTGCATTTCTTTTCCATGGGGATGGTCTTGATCCCTGTCTCCTGTACAATGTCACGAACCTCATTCCATAGTTCACCAGGCACTCTATCAGATCTAGGCCCTTAAATCTATTTCTCACTTCCACTGTATAATCATAAGGGATTTGATTTAGGTTATACCTGAATGGTCTAGTGGTTTTCCATACTTTCTTCAATTTAAGAAATGGTTGCTGCTGCTGCTGTTGCTGCTGCTGCTAAATCGCTTCAGTCGTGTCCGACTCTGTGCTGTCCGACCCATGAACTGCAGCCTACCAGGCTTTTCTGTCCATGGGATTCTCCAGGCAAGAACACTGGAGTGGGTTGCCATTTCCTTCTCCAGTGCATGAAAGTGGAAAGTGAAAGTGAAGGCTCCACATTTTCACTGCCAGAGGCAAGTGTGGGGATATGAGATCCCACAAGCAGGGAGGCTAAAAATAAATAAATAAAAATAAAATATTTTAAAAAAGCATGCAACCACTGTACAGTGTTCAAAACCAGGAATTTAACTTTGATATTATCTAATCCAGGCTTCCCTGATGGCTTAGTGGGCAGAGAATCAATCTGCCTACAATGCAAAACACACAGGGCATGCAGGTTTGACTCTGGGTGGGGAAGATCCCCTGGAGGAAAGCATAGCAACCCACTCAGTATTCTTGCCTGGAGAATCCCACGGACAGAGGAGCCTGCTGGGCTACAGTCCATAGGGTTGCGAAGAGTCGGACATGACTGAATCGACTTAAGACACATAGGCATTGTGTTGGGGTAATTCTGGCTACACTGTCCACATAGAAAACCTCGAGGAACAGCTTTTCCCCAACTGCCCCCTGCTCTTTGCGGAAAAACAGCTTTGAGGGGCAGTTTTCAGAAGCAAGAAAGGGTAGAACCTGAGAAGCCAGCACAAGTAATGAGCGAAGCAGTGGTCCCCAGGGTAGTCTGTGGACTGTTACGGGGCTCATCTGAGTTACTCCTCCCGGAGCTGCCCGGACTCTGCATTTTAACAGGTGCCGTGGGTGGCTCTTCAAGCCTGTGGGTTG
The DNA here is from genome assembly GCF_000754665.1 of Bison bison bison. Lineage (NCBI taxonomy): Eukaryota > Metazoa > Chordata > Mammalia > Artiodactyla > Bovidae > Bison > Bison bison. The sequence goes on along the minus strand of NW_011494800.1, from coordinate 5,450,204 downwards.
GAGGTGCTCTGACCTGGGGGGCAGGTGGCCTGGGAGTGATGCAGTGTCCCTGGCAGTTTTACATCACGTCCCCACCGACCTGTCCTGTCTCAGAAAAGATGCAGGACTGTCACTTTGCCTGAAATCCCACTGGCCCCAGATGCCTTCGGGTTGATAAAAGGCAGCTTCGGGGGAATGGAAAGAGCTGCAGAGGTCCTCCACACAGGGCTGATCGCGAAGGGCTGGTTGTCTCGCTACAGAGAGGACGTTAAAGCAGATTGAGAACCGCTCCCCGCCACCACTGCCATGCCCCGGGGATGTGGTCCTGGAATGCTTTGCGTGTGGAGTGAGCTTGTTTTCTGGGGGTACGGGGTGGGGGCAGAGATACTTGGCTCATCCCTGAGTCTGTGGCGGGGAAGCTGTTCAGAAGAGGTGAAGAAAAAAAAAAAGCTCAGGAGAAAACCTCAAACAAATAGCCCTAGGCAGAAACCTCCACCTTCTCGGAAGAGGGCTCTGAAACCATTTCTTAGGACAGCGTTAAGGACTGTTAGGTGCCGCGTCCATCTGCGCAGCCTCAGCGCCTCCCCTCCCCCAGCTTGCCCTCAGGGAACGACCAGCCCCAGTAGAGTCGCGGTGGCATCATTATTAGCGCTCCCAGGACCAGACATGCGCTTTGGTGCTGGAAATCCGCTATACAGATGTGAGTTCATTCAGTAAATGTGTCTTTTCTAAATATGGAGGTCGATGGAGCCCTGCTCTCTGGGCCCTTTCATCTGTGAGGGTGGGTGACTTTCCAGACATCTTCATTTGAGGAGGAGCAGGTAGGCTGCACTCCATGTGGTCACAGAGTCTGACACGACTGAGCGACTTCACTTTCACTTTTCACTTTCATGCATTGGAGAAGGAAATGGCAACACACTCCAGTATTCTTACCTGGAGAATCCCAGGGACGGAGGAGCCTGGTGGACTGCCATCTACAGGGTCACACAGAGTCGGACACGGCTGAAGCGATGTAGCAGCAGCAGCAGCAGCAGCAGCAGATACTGCTTGGATCAAGCAGATGGGGATGCAGTGCAGCTCTGCCTGGGACAGGACACCTCTAGGGACATCCTGGACCCAGGCTCCTTGGCCACCTGAGATATAAGGGCCCTTGGAAATGTTTCTGACTCATCAACAGATGACAGCCATTGGGAAGACTCTCTAAATCAGGGGTCCCCAACCCCCATGTTAGGAACCAGCCGCACAGCAGGAAGTGAGTGGCGGACAAGCAAGAGAAGCTTTGTCTGTATTTACAGCTGCTCCCCATCAGTTACATTACCACCTGAGCTCCGCCTCCTGTCAAATCAGTGGTGGTGTTAGATTCTCATAGAAGCTCAAACCCTACTGTGAACTGCCAAGGCGAGGGATCTAGGTTGGGTGCTCCTTATGAGGATCTAATGCTTGATGATCTGATTCTGCTTTATGGTGAGTTGTATAATTATTTCATTATATGTGTGTATGTGTTAGTTGCTCATTCGTGTCTGACTGTTTGTGACCCCCTGGACTGTAACCCACCAGGCTCTTCTGTCCATGGGATTTCCCAGGCAAGTATACTGGATACCGGAGGGGGTTGCCATTTCCTCCTCCAGGGGATCTTCCCGATCCAGGGATGGAATTCAGGTCTCTTACATTGCAGGCAGATTCTTTACCATGTGAGCCACCAGGAAAGCCTACCACAAGGTAATAATAATGAAATAAATAAATAAATTCCCTGGTGGTCCAGTGGTTAGAACTTTGAGCTCCCAGTGCAGGGGTTTGATCCTTGGTCGGGGAACTGAGATCCCACAAGCCACACAGCATGGCCAGATAAACACACAATAAATAATAAATACATAATAATAAATGTAATCCCCCCACACGGTGTCCATGGAAAAATTGTCTTCCATGAAACCAGTCCCTGGTGCCAAAAAGGTTGGGAACCACTGCTCTAGATGTTCACTGTGTATCCAGGGGGAGGCAGTGGGTTAATCTAACCTGCATCCTGTCAGCGTGGCCATGTGACGGAGGTGACCACCCTCACCTAGGACAGTAATCCACGCGGCTGCTTCAGTCCCCCCTGCCGAGGAACCTTCCCCTCCGTTCTCCTGGCAAGTTGCTGCTCTCTCCACGTCCTTTTCCCTTTTAGCACCCGTGCGTCTCAGGCTGCAGCCGGCACCTGTGTAGACAGCCGCCTGTGTAGACAGCTGGGCTGGATTTCTCACAGTGATGTGTGTGAAGAGGTGGCCAAGAGCCTTCTAAACCCAGCCAGGCCTGGAGTCTTCCCGGAGAGAGAGAAATGCAAAACCCTGAAAGCAGAGCTCCTGTTGGCCCTGTGCCCAGGCAGCCGGGCGTGTGGGAGCGGCCCCCGGAGCAGTAGACAGACAAGCTGGCCTCACTAGGCTCCCCCCACCCCGAGGCTGCCAGGTGCTTCTTTAGTCTAAAGGTTGGAGGCAAGACTTTGGACTCAGATAAATTTTTGCTGGTTAGCAAACTTCCAAGTCTCTCCCTGGTCAGAGCCATTCCTAATGGTCATTAATTGGGTTTATGACAAAAAATGCTTTAGGAAATTCCTTGGTGATCCAGTGGTTAGAACTCTGAACTCCCAATGCAGGGATTTGATCCTTGGTTGAGGAACTAAGATCCCACAAGCCACACAGCATGGCCAGATAAACACGCAAACTGATAAACACAAATAAAAATGTGCTCCTCTGAGCTTATTTTTTTAAAAAAAGCTTAAAGTATTTTAAAGTGTAAAAGAGTTTCCCCTGCACCATGGTGATGTTGCTGAATAAGCAGATTGGTTTTTGATGTGTGCTCGGGTTCTAGGAAAAAGTGAGGGAGCGCTTTTGGGATGCGCTTTTCCATCTTCTTGGAGACAGAGAGGTGGAAAGATTTAGATGTCTAATTAAATTCTGTTTCACACACATTTGTGAACATGTGCCTGAGATTCCCAGGTGGCACTGGTGACAAAGAGCTCGTCTGTCAGTGCAGGAGATATAAGAGACATGAGTTCCATCCCTGGGTGGGAAAGATTCCCCGGAGGAGGGCATGGCAACCCACTCCAGTATTCTTGCCTGGAGAATCCCATGGACAGAGGATTGCTAGGCTACAGTCTAGGGTTGCAAAGAGTTGGACACGACTGAAGTGACTTAGCAGGAGCACCAGCCTAGTGTGGGCCAGCTGCTGGGAATACATAGATAAGCAAGCTGTCATTCCTGCCCACAAGATGCTCAAAATCTAGAAGGGGAAACAGACTGAGGACAATTGTAATTCAGTGTGATAAACTCCAGGACAGAAGTGGGCCTGAGGTATGCAGATGGCCGGAGGAGGCGGGCATGGTAGTGCTTTTAATCCACATAATAGTAATCCTTCAGGGCGTTCGTATCTTCACTGCAGTTCTGAACAATAGCAAAACTTCGCAAACAAAATTATTTCACCACTAAATAATAGTGGGAAAGTGTAACCCATGAAGCCATTTGGTGGCAAAGTCTGACCTAAACTATTTTTCCTTTACAGTCTGAATAGTCATATGGATGTACTTAGGGCTTCCCAGGCAGTGCAGTGATAAAGAATCTGCCTGCCAAGCAGATGTGGGTTTGATCCCTGGGTTGGGAAGATCCCCTAGAGGAGGAAATGGCAACCCACTCCAGTATTTTTGCCTGGAAAATTCCATGGCGGGCTACACAGTCCATGGGGCCACAGAGAGTCAGACATGACTGAGCATACACACTCACCATTGATGTGTCTGATGATGGACCCACTGTGGGTATTACTGTAATGGATAGGCACTGTATTACCTTTCTCAGATCTGAACAATTCTGAATCTTGAAGCACAGCAAACCATTGGGTTTTGATGAGGGCCTGGGGACTTGTCCTGGCATGGTCTGCATTTTGCATCTGAGAAGGCGGAATGCAGGGCAGACTCATTTGCCTGAGATCCAGAGCTGTAAGGGACGGTCAGGGCTGGCGGGAACGTCCTTCTGATTCCCGGACCCTGCTGGGTAACCCCAGGTGGCACTACCTTGAGAGGCTCCGACTTACACTGCAGTGGTTTTGTCACCGGACTCCTGGGTGACTCTGGAGTGGTGACGGATTAAGGTGGCATTGCCCATGGATGTGCTCAGGCAGCTGTGATGGGGATGTGAGTATCAGTTTCCCCCCATTGGTCTGGGCTTGGCCACCTCACTCTGGTGGTAGTCAGGTCCTGTTCGACGAGGAGTGGGTTTTCTATGCTTCTCTTCCCACAAGACCTGCTGTTGCCCTGTCCAAAAGTTGCCCACTTCCCCACCCTGGGTTCTTTCTCACTGCTCCTTTCCGCCGTTCGTCTCACATTTTGTTCCCATCACTGTCTTCCGGTCTGTTACCCTTCAGGTTTCTTCGACCAGCGGGAAAGATGTACTTGCAAATAATTATGGAGTTTTGTAGGTCAACCCCAGGATCAGCTTTGTGTTCAGACAGGGCGTAGCCAATGGTGAGGAGTGGTTTTAGGGACGCAGGACAGGCCTGAAACAGCCCTCAAATCACCTTCACCAGCTCTCCTACCCACTGAAGCAAGGATTCTGGACTGAGACTGCATGCTTCAGGGGTTTCATGAGCCCCTGAAATAGGTTTTGTGTGAGTTGGCATTTTTCTTCTATTGGATTCTCAGCGGAGCCTGTGACTTTAAAAAGGCTAAGTGCTGCTGGACTGGAAAGAGCCTCATTAAACATGTCAGTGTTTCCTAAAAGGATAAACAGTAAATGAGTGTTCATTTATATACTCTCATCCATTATCGCCTCCTGTATCTATAGTCAATATGACCACTTTCATGCTTTATTTAGTAGGCAGGGTAATTAAGTTTTGATAGGCTGAAGGGCGGGGGCTTCCCAGGTGGTGCTAGTGGTAAAGAAGCCTCCTGCCAATGCAGGAGATGTAAGAGAGGTGGGTTTGATCCCTAAATAGGGAAGATCTCCTGGAGGAAGGCACAGCAACTGACTCCAGTATTCTTGCCTAGAGAATCCAATGGACAGAGGAGCCCATAGGGTTGCGCAGAGTCAGACGTGACTGAAGTGAATTAGCACTAGCACGTGCTGAAGGGAAAACCTGATCGCTTCTGGATTCCATAGGTCTTTATCAGGCAGGTCTTCATAGAACACACCAGACCCCTGCCAAATGGGCTTCCCTAGTGGCTCAGAGGGTAAAGAATCTGCCTGCAATGCGGGAGACCTAGGTTCAGTCCCTGGGTTGGGAAGATCGCCTGGGAAAGGGAATGGCAGTCCACTCCAGTATTCTTGTCTGGAGAATTCTATGGACAGAGGAGCCTGGTGGGCTACAGCATATGGGGTCGCAAAGAGTCGGACACGACTGAGCGAGTAACACTTTCACTTTATAGAGCACCCCACCTCTCCCACCCCTACCACCATGAGGAGTCCGCTTGCATTGTGGCACATGCCAAGAACAAAGAACACAGTGTGTTTTTCATCATCTTATTTCTTTCACAGTTTTGCCAGGTCTTCTTATTATGAGGGAAGCAGCGATGGTCCCTCCAGGGGCCTTTCCCTGCCGCTGATTTGCTGTTGTCCAGTCACTCAGTTGTGTCCAACTCTGCGACCCCATGGAGGAAGAGTCGGAAGGAAGGCTTCCCTGTCTTTCACCGTCTTCCGGAGTTTGCACAAACTCATGTTCATCGAGTCAATGATGCCATCCAACCATCCTCTGTCGTCCCCTTCTCCTCCTGCCTTCAGTCTTTCCCAGCATCAGGATCTTTTCCAATGAGTTGGCCCTTCGCATCAGGTGACCCAAGTATTGGAGCTTCAGCTTCAGCATCAGTCCTTCCAATGAATATTCAGGATTAAAGTCTCTGCTTATCTCTGCTTATTGAAAACAAGCATAATCATCATGAAACTCATAATAATTATTGTACAAAAGCCCTGTATTTTCATTGTACACTCAGTCCTGTATTTCATTGTACACTCAGTCCTGTAAATCATGTAGCTGGTCCTGATACTGGGAAAGTTTCTTGGTCACCTTCTCCCTTCCTTCCCTGTCCCCAGCCTCAGGGCTTCCTGCAGGGCCAGGACTGCACACCATCACAACAAAGGGTATATTCCCAGAACTTCCCCGGTGGTCCAGCGGTTAAGACTCTGCACTTCCAGTGCAGAAGCCGCAGGTTCGATTCCTGGTTAGGGAACTAAGATTCCCCATATGGCATGGTATGGCAAAGTTAAAAAATGAATTTTTAAAAATGTCCCTTTTTGGTGATGGCAGAGTATTTAGCCAGACTTGGGGCCCTTCTACGGCATTGCGTTCTCACCCTGGTCGTACACCATGAAGCGTGAAGAGGCCACTGCCCAGGATAACGTTCATGGTGTGTGTCCTTGGCGCCCTCTGATATCACAAGGGATGTTTCAGGATTGTTTCCCAGAGAACTGCCAAGACCATGGGCCTTGGCCCTGAGGACTTACTTTCTTATCATAGAACTTGTCTTGGTTGCACTGGATAAATAGAATAATGATGCCGCTTGACAGGCACTTTGCTCTGTTTGGCAGGAATCCACATTCCAGGAGCAGGAAGGGAGAGGGCTGTGAGGAGAAGAAACTTGGGATGCTTGGAGCTTCCCGTTCCGATAGCGTGACCTTGGACAAGCACCGGAGATTCTCCCCATCCCAGTTCTTCGTCTGTAAGGTTACTGACTCCAAAGTGACTTCATGAGGCTGGTTGTTTAAGGGGCTCTGAGAGGGGCCAGGACTGTGGCTGGCATGTAGGGCCACCAGCTCCCCCACCCATCCAACAGGTCTCTGGCCAGAACAAATGGCCACAGAGTCTGCAGATGAGTGTGGGCACAGTCCCTGAGGACCAGCCTCATTCAGTGTGGCTGACCTGATGTGCTTGTCCCCCTGCTCCCCTTTACCTGCCCTCAGCACACCTACACCCACGCCCCCACACCTGTGGAGGTGCTTTCCTCTGCAGGACCGGGAGCTGCTGATCTGAGCTTCCCCAGCCCCAGCCTGCCCAGAAGCCTTCCAGCCTGAAGCAGATATCTGAGGAAGACTCGGGATGGACAGGGGAGGGAAACCGCGAGGGAGGAAGGAGACCCTTGTGGTCCAATGAATGGGGGATGACTGGAGACTCATCTCCATAGACTCATCCCCACCAGCACTTGCTGCATCTTTCCCAGCAGCTGGTTCATGGGCACTGTTGGGAGAGGCAGAAGCAAAGGCTAGTATGTCGTCTCCCCCACCCACCCGGCTCTGGCCGAACCCGGGGGGCTAATCAGCCGTGCAGAGGCAGGCTGTACAAGGGAGGGGGTGCCTAGAGGATCTGGAATGTGCCCAAGGAGATATCGCTGTTGCAGGGAGTGGACCGTGGAGAGCCTGGGGCAGCCAGGCCTGGCTGGGGCAGTTAGTACATCTCTGAAGCTCTCCTGGTGGTTGAGTGGCCAGTGCATCTCTTCTCCCAGCTGATACCCTCGCTTTTAAGGGGCATCCTGAAAGGACAGGGTGGGTGGAACAGTGAGCACGGTTGGAGAGACGCAGAAGGGGAAGACTTCGGATCTGGTTAACAGCTTTCTTCAAGCAACACAGTCCTTTCACCAAATAGGAGGAGCAAAGAGTGGGAGTGGGGTGGGGCTGGAGACCCGAGGCTGCTCTTTTTCTCTCTGAAGAATCTTATTTTACATCTTTGTTGTTGTTTTAACACATATTTACTTTATTATTTATTTATGTTTAAAATTAATTTTTCTTGGAGCATAGTTGCTTTGCAACGTTACCCTGGTTTCTTTGTTGTTCAGTCGCTAAGTCACGTGCAGCTCTTTGCGATGCCATGGACTGCAGCATGCCAGGCTTCCCTGTCCTTCATCATCTCCTTGAGCTTACTCAAATTCATGTCCACTGAGTTGGTGATGCCATCCAGCCTTCTCGTTCTCTGCTGTCCCCTTCTTCTCCTGCCTTCAATCTTTCCCAGCATCAAGGTCTTTTCTAATTAGTCGAGTCTTTGCATCAGGTGGCCAAAGTATTAGAGCTTTGGCTTTAGCATCAGTCCTTTTTATGAATAGTCAGGGTTGATTTCCTTTAGGATTGACTGGTTTGATCTTGCTGTCCAAGGGACTCTCAAGAGTCTTCTCTGATGCCTCAGTTAGAAAGCATCAGTTCTTCAGTGCTCAGCCTGCTTTAAGGTTCAACCCTCACTTCCGTACATGACAACTGGGAAAACCATAGCTTTGACTAGCTGGACCTTTGTTGGCAAAGTGATGTCTCTGCTTTTTAATACTCTGTCTTGGTTAGTCATAGCTTTTCTTCCAAGGAGCAGGGGGTCTTTTAATTTCATGGCTGCAGTCACCATCCTCAGTGATTCTGGAGCCCAAGAAAATAAAAGTATCTCACTGTTTCCCCATCTATTTCCCATGAAGTGACGGGACCGGATGCCATGATCTTTGTTTTTTGAATGTTGAATTTTAAGCCAGCTTTTTCACTCTCCTCTTTCACCTTCATCAAGAGGCTCTTTAGCTCCTCTTTGCTTTCTGCCACAAGGGTGGTATTATCTGCATATCTGAGGTTATTGATATCTCTCCCAGCAATCTTGATTCCAGCTTGTGCTTCATTCAATGTTGTTAGTTTCTGCTGTACAGCAAAGTGAATTGGCCATACATGTACGTATATCCCCTCTGTTTTGGATTTCCTTCCCATTTAGGTCACCACAGAACACTGAGTAGGGTTCCCTTATTTTATATCTTATAAATACTTATTCCTTGTAGACAGCCTAGGAAAATGCAGGCGTGCCAAAGTAAAAAAAATATCTCCCCATCTGAGAGATGCCATTTCCTTCTGTAGGGGATCTTCCAGACCCAGGAATCGAACTCGTGTCTCCTGCATTGCAGGCAGATTCTTTACGGTTTGAGCCACCATGGAAGCCCACATTGCTAACATTTGGGGCTATGTCCTTCTGGACATTTTTCTCTGTGCATAACGAAATTTCACTCTCTGCATTTACACTACAGTGCTGTTTTGTTATCAGCTTTTGTCCCTTGTTGCCACATCAGAGACTGATTTCATGCCCATAGATGTGGATCGTGGAATTTTTAAAATGGCAGTGGGGTTTTGCAAAGTTTGGGTGGGCTTATTCCCTTCTTGTTGGAAATTTAGGTGGTCCTTTTCCTGCTCTTGTTACTCATGTCAACAGCACTGTGTGCTGGTAGCTTCATCTTCATATGTGTCCTTAATTGTTTCCTCAGAAGATATTTTGATAAGCTTTCCATAATATATATTTCATTCTAAACTTATTTTTTTTAATTGAAGTACAATTGATTTGTAATATTGTGTTAGTTTCAGATGTACCACAGAGTGATTCACATATATATATGTATGTATATTTTCAGATTCTTTTCCACTATAGGTTATTACAAGGCATTGAATATAGTTCCCTGTGCTATACAACAAATCTTTGTTGTTTATCTACTTTATATATAGTAGTTTGTATATGTTCATCCCATATTCCTAATTTATCCCTCCCCCTCTCCATAGGATACATTTCTGTGGGCATTTTTAAAGCTTTAGATGAGTGGTTCTCCAGCTCCCTGGCAAGGGGCATTTGGCAATGTATAGAGACTATGCAGGAGACCCGAGTTGGATCCCCAGGTCAGGAAGATCCCTGGAGGGGAGCTTGGCAGCCCACTCCAGTGTTCTTTCCTAGAGAATTCCATGGACAGAGGAGCCTGATGGGCTGCAATCCGTGGGGTCTCAAAAGAGTCGGACATGACTGAGTGACTAACACTTGCACTTTCAGAGACACTTTTGTCTGTCACAGCTAGAGGTGAGGTTGCTGCCAGGATCTAGTGGTAAGGAAGCATGGTGCTGCTAAACATCCAGCAATTACAGGACAGCTCTCACATCAAAGAATTATCAAGTTCAGAATGTTAACGAGCACAACGTTGAGAAACTCTGCTGTGAACACATGAATTCCACTTCTCTCCACCGAGCTTTATTAAGATATAATTGACACATAACATTGTTTAAGTTTAAGATGTATAATGTGTTGATTTCATCTATTGATATTTTGCAAAATGATCGCCACCATAGCATTAGCTAACACTTCCATCCTGTCTCATAGTTACCATTTCTCTTTTATGGTGAGAACATTCAACTTCTACTCGCTTGACAACTTTCCAGTGTAGGTAGATCCCCAGAGCTTGTTAATCTTGTAACTGGAAGTTTGTACCTTTGACCAACATCTTCCCATCTACCCCTGGTAACCAGCCCTTTACTCTCTGGACCTCTGAGTTTGACTTTTTTAACCTCCACACATATATGAGATCATGCAGTATTCGTCTTTCTCTTACTTCACTTAGTGTGATGCCCTCAGTGTTCATTCAGATTGTCCCAAACAGCCGGATCTCCTTCTGTCTCATGGCTGGATAATATTCCATCACACACACATGGATATTTTTAGTTTTGGTAATATTTGTGATGCTGGAGCTTGCAAGCCTCCAAGGAAAACAAGGTCAAGGTACTCAGTTTAATTGGCATGCAACTCAGACCAACCCAGTCCCATCCTGTCTGCCACTTGCAGAGTGCCCGCACTGTTTTGGAGAAGGGAAATGACTAACGTGAGCCACTTGGAGCCTGTCCTTGCAGCCAGGAGAGAAAGAGGGGCAGGATGCCCCGGGAGGAGGTACAGGAGAAGGGGGCACAGAGAGAGAAGGAATGGGGAAGGGGGTGGTGCTGTCTGGACAATGCTGTCCTTGTTGCAATGAAAAGATAATTGTATGTATTCTTTAGGGACCTGAAGGCCAGTTCCGGGCACTGAGAACCCAGGCAGGGAGAACACACACCACTGCAGAGTGCAGGAGCAGGGAGTGATCAGAAAGCCTCTATTGTCTCCCTGAAGCTGGCATGGGGAGCAAGAAGTCCTGTGTCCTGGGGCGCTGGCCAGGGCCCACCCATTGGGAATGGAAAACATCAGTGCTCCCCATGCTGTATGTTATGAGGTTGTGAGATAATCCGAAATGTTATCCTATCCATAAAGTCTCCTTTTCAGGCAAAGCCACGGCTCTAATGGAAATCGGCTACTTCATTTATCCATCTTTGAAATGTGTTTTAGCTGTCCCAAGTGAAAGTGAAAAGTTAAAGTGTTGGTTGCTCAGTTGTATCCAACTCTTGGTGATGCCATGGACTGTAAACCATGGGATTCTCCAGGCAAGAATACTGGAGTGGGTAGCCTATCCCTTCTCCAGGGGATCTTCCAACCCAGGAATCAAACCAGAGTCTCCTGTAGTGTAAGTGGATTCTTTACTGTTGGAGCCACCAGGGAAGCCCTATAGCCATCCATTCATATCATTAATATTTCCTGAGCTTCTTTAGATGCCAGGCCCCATGAAACCCAGGGAATAACACACAGTCCCTGTCCTCATGGAGCACAGACCCTTCAACAACGTGTCAGGCAGTGTGTGTGCCATGAAGAGGGACATACGTTAGGTGGGAACACTCTACCTAATGGGGACGTGGAGGTGGGTGGAGGGGGCCTGGTGTCAGCGAAACTTCTCGAAAGACGTGATGTCTTGGTAGATACAGAGGCCAGAGTAGTGGTTACCAGAGGGGAAGGGGCCTGGGGAGGGGCACAGGGAAATGTGTGAAGGGCGTTAACTGTATGGTGATGGATGGAAAGGTGGTAAGCAATCTGTAGTGTAGTTGTCACAGGTGAAACATACGATGTTATAAACTAGAATAAAGTGAAAGTGAAAGAAGTTACATCAATAAAAAATCAATTTAAACAGTTAAAAAGAGGGCTTCCCTGGTGGCTCCGTGGTAAAATATCCACCTGCCAATGCAGGAGACAGGGTTCAATCCCTGATCTGGGGCGATCCCACATGCTGCAGAGCAACTAAGCCTGTGTGCCACAACTACTGAGCCTGGGAGCTGCAAGTACTGAGCCCATGTGCCACCACTACTGAGACCCGCATGCCCTAGAGCCTGTGCTCCGCAACAAGAGAAGCCACCTCTGTGAGAAGCCTGTGCACCGGAGCCAGAGAGAAGTCCCACCTCGCCACAACTAGAGAAAAGCCTGCCCGGCACTGAAGACCCAGCACAGCCAAAGTGATGTCTAAGTCAAGAACGGAGGGACCAGATGGAGTTCGCCATAAGCAGAGGAATATAAACTTTTCTCTGGAAGGCTTTGAAAGTAAAAAAAGGTTCTGGTCTCCCCAAGGCCATTTCAGTGTGGTCCTCTATGGAGGAGTGCAATTGAACTAGGTATGCCTTCAAAAATCAAGGTTGGGGACTTTCCTGGTAGTCTAGTGGTTAAGACTCTGAGTTCCCACTGCAGGGGACACGGGTTTGATCCCTTAGTTGGGAAACTAATATCCTGCATTCAGCCTGTTACAGCCAGACAAATAAATAAATAAAGTGGAAACAGTGACAGACTTTATTTTCTTGGGCTCCAAAATCACTGCGGACTGTGACTGCTTAAAAGACGCTTGTTCCTTGGAAGAAAAGCCATGACAAACCTAGGCAGCATATTAAAAAGTGGAGATATCACTTTTCCAACACAGGTCTGTGTAGTCAAAGCTATGGGTTTTCCAGTAGTCCTGTATGGATGTGAGAGTTGGACCCTAAAGAAGACTGGGAGCTGAAGAATTGATGCTTTTGAGCTGTAGTGTTGGAGAAGACTCTTGAGCATCCCTTGGACAGCAGGGAGATCAAACCAGTCAATCCTAAGGGAAATCAACCCTGAATATTCATTGGAAGGACTGATGCTGAAGCTCTAATACTTTGGCCACCTGATGTGAAGAGCCAACTCCTTGGAAAAGACCCTGATGCTGGGAAGGACTGAAGGCAGGAGGAGAAGGGGACGACAGAGGATGAGATGGTTGGATGGCATCACCGACTCAATGGACATAAGTTTGAATAAACTCCGGGAGATAGTGAAGAAAGAGAAACCTGTGACCACATGGGGTTTGCAAAGAGTCAGACACAACTGAGCGACTGAGCAACAAATGAAATATGCGTTAAAAGGTAAATTGAGGCATAGTTTAAAAAAAAGAAACTTAAAAAAAAATCAGGGTCTTCTTTAGTCATCTTTTCATCACTGTCAATATTTCCATCACATATAAAAGTGAATGGGGTAATAGAGAAAACACCTTTAGTGCCACCACCACCCCAGTCCAAGCTCCCCTGCATGATTCTCCCCCTGCAGTGTCTCCCGACTGCTGCTCTTCCTCTTTAGTCCATCCTCAACACAGCATCCGGAGTGGTCCTACTAACACAGAGCCCTGTGCTACCGTGTGCTTAGTCGCTCAGTCATCCCTGGCTTTTTGCGACCCCATAGACTGTAGCCCACCAGGATTCTCTGTCCATGGGATTCTCCAGGCAAGAAAACTGGAGTTGGGAGCCATGCCCTCCTCCAGGGGACCTTCCCAACCCAGGGTCTCCTGCATCGAACACAGATTCTTTACCAGCTGAGCTACCAGGGAATCTCATGGTGCTCTGATCACACCTCTTCTCTGCTCAAACCCCTCCTGTGGCTCCCATCTCACTCAGTGTATGTGCTGTTCCTGCGTGGTGCCCTCCTGCCCCCTGTTACCTCCTTGAGCTCATTTCTAGTCCATTCCACTGGCCTCCTTGCCCTTCCACAAGCATCCCAGGCACAGTCCCAGGAGAGGCTGTTCTCCCTGCCCTGTGATCACTTTGGATGGGATCGCTTTGGATCACTCTAGAAACTCAGTGGTTTCCTTACTTTGTTCTGGAAGTATAGTAGGAGCAGCTGAAGAGCTATGAACATTGGTTACGTAGACTCTCAGCCTCACTTCTTCATCCTTTGGTGCTTTCAGGCACTGAAGACACATACAGGGAGGAGAAAGGGGATCAGGAAGAGAAAATGATGTGGAGAAAAATGTCACAAATACTCTTATATTTGGATATGACAGGAAGTTTACAGGAAGGGTATGGGAGGAAAATAAATTTCAGTGAGTTATTTTTCTGAGCATTTGTTTTGTTTTGGGGATGTTCTCTTATACGACCATGATGGTGGTTTAGTCACTAAGTCATGGCTGACTCTCTTGATCCCATGGACTATAGCCCGCAAGCCTCTTCTGTCTGTGGGATTCTCCAGGCAAGAATACTGGAGTGGGTTGCCATTTCCTTCTCCAGGGGATCTTCCCTACTCAGGAATCAAACCTGTGTCTCCTACATTGCAGGTGGATTCTTTACCATCTGAGCCACCAGGGAAGCCCTCCTACCACAGGATATTATTTACCAAATGGGTTGACTTGGCACACTTGTCCAGTTTTAACCAGTGAGATACTGAAACACAGGTTATGGCTCAACAGAGCTTCCAAATTCTATTGATTTTATTTCAATCTTTAAAAAAAAAAAGAAATCTAATCCTCTGTAAAGTGGTGAAACATTTATGGGCCTTGGAAAACACTGCCTCCTTGGCTAATATCCTTTTCCCTTAATAGCCAGCTTCAGTTGAAATGGTATTTTATTAATTTATTAACCATCAGAATCCTATTAAGAGACAGTGCTAGAGCTGGAAGGGATCTTAGAGATTTTTCCAGCCCTATGTGTGTGCATGCAAAGTCACTTCAGTCGTGTCCGACTGTTTGTGACCCCATGGACTGTGGCCCGTCAGACTTTTCTGTTCATGGGATTCTCCAGGCAAGAATACTGGAGTAGATTACCATGCACTGCTCCAGGGGGTCTTCCCAACCGAGGGATTGAACTCAAGTCTCTTGCATTGTCAGGTGGGTTCTTTACCACTAGCACCATCTGGGAAGCCCTCTTCCAGCCTTCTTTACAATTAAGCAAACTGGGGACCAGAAAGACACAGCCCTAACAGTCTTAGGGCAGTGCTTGGGACTGGAGCCTAGAGATCTGAACTCTAGATTTGGGAGTCTTTCAGAGAAGACCAGTCTAGTGTCTGTGAGGGGAGCCTGTGAGGCTCCTGGGAACCCACTGGGCTCTAGAGGGGGTATGATGAGTGAGGAGAGCCACACCTCAGCCTCCAGCTGCCGTCTGAGAGCCTTGGTTCCTCTTTTGCTTTACATATTTAACTTCTACATAAGATTTATTTTTTGTAAATTAATGTATTTATTTTAATTGGAGGCTAATTACTTTACAATATTGTAGTGATTTTTTGCCATACATTCACATGACTCAGCCATGGGTGTACCTGTGTCCCCCATCCTGAACCCCCCTCCCATCCCTCAGGGTCATCCCAGTGCACTGGCCCTGAGCACCCTGTCTCAAGCAGCGAACCTGGACTGGCAATCTATTTTGCATATGGTAATATACATGTTTCAATGCTACGCTCTCAAATCATCCCACCCTCGCCTTCTCCCACAGAGTCCAAAAGTCTGTTCTTTACATCTGTGTCTCTTCTGCTGTCTCGCATATAGGGTCATCGTTACCATCTGGGCTCAGTGCTACCCAGCAAGTGGATATCAGGGCCAGGTTGCCTGTTAAGTGCATGTCCTG
>NW_011494800.1:5432989-5434661 GCF_000754665.1 Bison bison bison | reverse complement strand
GTGCATGTCCTGGCCCACCTCCACACTATAGAGCCGCCTCTCAGCCATCTTGCTCTGCTGCTTCTTTTCAAAGGAAAATATTTGCCTTGGGGGAGCAAAGAGCAAAATATTTTAAAAAAGAATGCCTCTTAGCAAAGGATGACTTCATTTCTCCAAAGCTGTCTCCCTACCATCCATTCCTCTCTCACATGGACCTTCACTGTGACACTGACCAAGATTCCCAGGACGTGATTCTCAAGACAGGACATGAATCTTGCTCCCCCAGATGATCTCAGTGTTTTCATAATAATACGTTTCATTGCAGATCGGTCACATCACTACTACTCTCATTTATAATGTGAAACCCACCGTCCTTCGGAAGTCTTACCTTCGCCTTTCACCAACTAGCCGTATAAAAGGTGATGGCTTGTTTTTCCTTGCCTTACTTTTCCTCATTATTGGTCAGACTTTTCATCTAATAAAGACTATTATTCCTTATTTGAATTGTTATTCTAATAGTTATTTTAGGCCAATGTTATTTTTCCTCAGTCAGGCAGTAGTGTTTCTCACTTGCCAGATCTCTCCTATTTATGATGGGTTTAGTGTCAAACAGACTTATTCCCAGTTCACCCAACTAGTGCATGTCCCTAAGCTAATCTTAAGTCTCCGTTTCCTCATCTATAAATGAGAATAATTATACTATTTAGTTTATTGCTGCATTATACTACAATGCTACATTATACTACAAGTACGTCATATGAAGTACTTTGAAGAGTATGTGATATGTAATGAGTATTTACTATTTTTATTTTTTATTGGAGTATAATTGCTTCACAATGTTGTGTTAGTTTCTGCTGTACAACAATGTGAATCAGCCATATGTGTACGTATCCCCTTCCTCTTAAGCTTCCCCCACCATCCCACTTACTGTTTTGATATAAGAGCAATTTTTGGTTAATCTCAGTTAGCCAAATAAATGAGAAAATCCAGGGTGTTTTTTCCCTTGTAGTGATGAATCGTATAATATACCTGGGGTTACTTTTCCCTTCAAGAAGTGAGCATATGGAGAATGTGTATGTAGCCTGGGGTGAGTAACGTGATGAAACCAGGGTTTCTCTGTAGCCATGCAGCATATGGACTCAACAGATTGATCACTGCTGCTAACATCCTTTCTGGTAAATTCCATCATTGCCTTGTGATGTGGGTTTTCAGAGTGATACTCCGTTCCATGTACCTTTAGTTTTTAGTACCAATCAAAGAATGAAGAGGCAAAGGTAACGTACAAAAGACTACTTTTAGAAGAACAAGGAGAGAGAATTTTCAGGCAGCAGAGCAAGGAGGGGGAACCCAGGTGACGTCTAACCTTGAGTTGAGGATATGGTGCTAGGAATTCAGGGAGGCCAGTGTGGCTAGAGTTCACAGAGAAGAGGACCAAGCAGCAGACAGTTGCACAAAGGGAACAAGAACTCTGGAGATGTGCAGGGAGTCCTCCCTAAGTGTTCCAGCTAAGTGCATGTGAGGAGACTACCTGAGGGCAGGAAGAAAGCCACACAACAGGAGCGGAAGGAACAATCCCTAGAGCTCACTGCTGCTGCTGCTGCTGCTAAGTCGATTCAGTCGTGTCCGACTCTGTGCGACCCCATAGACGGCAGCCAACCAGGCTCCCCTGTCCCTGGGATTCTCCAGGCAAGAG
>NW_011494800.1:5431163-5432889 GCF_000754665.1 Bison bison bison | reverse complement strand
GTGCCATTGCTTTCTCCGCTAGAGCTCACACAGGGCTGGAAATAGTTTGTCTTCCCACCAGCCACAGTGGGAAGCCACACAATTCATCGTTGGGTATAATACTTAGAGAGATATTGCCTTGTTAGTGGGGGTATAATTAGCCCTAGACTAAAGATTGCTCTAGTCCCACCTGACAAAGCTTGAAAAAGAAAACTTGAGGTATAGAGATTCAATTTCAGAAGTTGAAAAGAGTTCTGGAAATTGGTAGCACAACAGTGTGAATGTACTTAACACTACTGAACTGTTGTTAAGACGGCAAATTTTACGTGTATTTCACTACAATTAAAAATAATACAGCCCACACACAAAAAGAAGCCTCAAAATGATGAAACTATTTATAGGTAATGTAACTGCATCCTAGAATACAGCTCAAGAGTATAATTATAGGATATGATTTTACATAATGGGATATAATTTATAGAATAATAATAATAATATTCTATAAAGAAACAAAAATATCTAGCACCAGACAAGGAAATATTCACAATGTCTGACATACAATCAAAAATAACAAGACAAATAAGAAGGAAAAAGACAGCCTATAAAGAGGAGAAAAATCAATCAAAAGAAACAGATCCCCAAATGACACTTATATAATGGAATTATTAGACAAGAACACTAAGACTATATCCCATATGTTCAAGAAAGTAAAGAGTGAACATGAAAAGTAAAAAGGTGGATGACATTTTAAATGACCAAAATCAAGTTTTTAGAGGTGGAAAATATAAAATCTGAGGTTAAAAAAATACACTAGGTTGGACTTATGGCAGACTAGACACTGCAGAAGAAAAGATTAGTGAATTTGAAGACACCACAATAGAAATGATTAAAAATAAAGCACATAGAGAAAAAAAAGCTGAAAGAAGTGTAACTAACAGCATCAGTGAGCTGTGAAACAGTTTCAACTGACCTAACATAAAGTGTAATTAAAGTCCTCAAAGAAAGGATGGGGAAGAAAATATTTGAAGAAATACTGGCCAAAATTTTAAAAATTTGATCAGAATGAAGAATCCACTGGTTCAAGAAGTTCAACAAACCCAAGCACAAGAAATATGAAAAAAAAAATTGGAATTGCTTAAAACCAGTGATAATGAGAAAACCTTAAAAGCATACAGAGGGGGAAAAAAATACACATTACAGACAGATCAACAAAAACAAGGAAGAGAGCAAACTTCTTGCTCGGAACAAGGCAAGACAGAAGACAGTGGAGCAATATCTTTATAGTACTGCAAGAAACAAAATAAAGCTGTCAATTGAGCACTTTGTATCCAGCAAAGATATCTTTGAAATAAGAGGCTAAAATGACTTTTCAGTTCAGTTCAGTTCAGTCGCTCAGTCGTGTCCGACTCTTTGCGACCCCATGAATCGCAGCACCCCAGGCCTCCCTGTCCATCACCAACTCCAGGAGTTCACTCAGACTCACGTCCATCGAGTCAGTGATGCCATCCAGCCTTCTCATCCTGTGTCGTACCCTTCTCCTCCTGCCCCTAATCCCTCCCAGCATCAGTCTTTTCCAATGAGTCAACTCTTCACATGAGGTGGCCAAAGTACTGAAGTTTCAGCTTTAGCATCATTTCTTCCAAAGAAATCCCAGGGCTGATCTCCTTCAGAATGGACAGGTTGGATCTCCTTGCAGTCCAAGGGACTCTCAAGAGTCTTCTCCAACACCACAGTTCAAAAGTTGTCT
>NW_011494800.1:5423321-5431062 GCF_000754665.1 Bison bison bison | reverse complement strand
ATATGCTGTCTAGGTTGGTCATAACTTTTCTTCCAAGGAGTAAGCGTCTTTTAATTTCATGGCTGCAATCACCATCTGCAGTGATTTTGGAGCCCAGAAAAATAAAGTCTGACACTGTTTCCACTGATTCCCCATCTATTTCCCACGAAATGATGGGACCAGATGCCATGATCTTCGTTTTCTGAATGTTGAGCTTTAAGCCAACTTTTTCAGTCTCCTCTTTCACTTTCATCAAGAGGCTTTTTAGTTCCTCTTCACTTTCTGCCATAAGGGTGTTGTCATCTGCATATCTGAGGTTATTGACTTTTATAGACATGCAAAAAAGAGAATCCATTGCCAGGAAACGTGCACTAAGAAATGTTAAAAGAAGTCCTTTAGTTATTAATAGATGGAAAATCTACCAGTTTGAAAAATTGATCAACATAAAGGAATGCTATTTATTTCTGATTCTGTTTAGCATCAAAAATGTGAATATAATGAAAAAATATAAAAGACTTTTTCTTATCTTTAAAAGATAATGACTTTTTAAACAAAAATGGTAACTATATATTTTGGAGTTTAACACATATTAATATGTAGAAGTAAAATATGAAATTGCACAAAGGCCAAAAAGTAGATTATTATAAGATTCTTATATGATGTGTGAAGTGTTGTAATTATTACTTGAAGGTAGATGATGATAACCTAAAGATGTATACATCCTATTAACGCTAAAACAACCACTGAAGAAACAAAACAATTATCACTAGTAAACCAACAAAGGACATTAAATGAAATCATGAAGAATGCTCAAGTAATTCAAAGAAGACAGAAAAAGGTGAAAAAATGAACAAGTAACAGTTGGACAAATAAAAAACGCATAGCAAATTGGTAGAGGTAATCAGCCATAATAGCACCAAATATAAATGATCTAAAGCAGGTTACCCAGTAGAACTGTCTGTGATGATGAAAATGTTCTTTATCTGTCTTCTTTACTACTCAGTCACATGTGGTTGTAGAGTGCCTGTGGAGGGAATTTTAACTTTTGTCAAATTCTAGTTAGTTTAAGTTAAAATAAACACATGTGGCTGGTGGCCCTATTGGGCAGCATAGTTAAAAATACCCAAATTAAAAGGAAAAATTGTTAGATTGAATAAGAAGTGAAACCCATCTATATGCTGGCAAAACAAACTAGTTTTTTTTTAAGGTACAGCATCTTTTACAATAATTAATTAATCAATGTATCTTTGGTTGTGCTGGGTCTGCATTGCTGTGCGCGGGCTTTCTCTAGCTGCAGTGAGCGGGGCTTCTCTTGTGGAGCACGTAGTCTAGGATGCACGGGCTTCAGGAGTTTCCGCTCATCAGCTTAGTTGCTCTGCAGCGTGTGAAATCTTCCCGGACCAGTGATCAAACCCATGTCCCCTGCACTGGCAGGCAGATTTTTATCCACAGTACCACCAGGAAAGTCCAGAAACTCTCTTTAAATCTACAGACATTAAATAAATTAAAAGTAAGAGGATGGAAAAAAAAAATATATCAGGCAAACATTAAAGGCTGAGCTTTTTATGTCAAAGTCAACACCAAGAGAACATCACAGCTCTCGTGAGGACAAAAATTTTGTTTTGTCATCCTTGGTGTTACACTGTTGCTGGTGGGGACAGCCAAGGAAAGAAGGATGGTGTGTGAGTTTGCTAGAGCTGTTGTAACAAAATACCATGGACTTGGTGGCTTCAACAACCGGACATTTGTTTTCTCACAGTTCTGGAGGCTGGAAGTCCAAGATCAAGGTATCAGCAGGGTTGGTTTGTCCTGAGGCCTCTCTCCTTGGCTTGCAGATGGCCACCCTCTGCCTCTTGACCTGGTCATCCCTCTGTCCACGTGCACCCCTCATGTCTCTCTCTCACGAGGACACCAGTCATATTGGATTAGGGCCCACAGTCACGGCTTCACTTTAACTTTATTGCCCCTTCAAGGCCCTCTCTCCCAAAGCAGTCATATTCTCACATAATGGGGGTTAGGGCTCAACATACGAATATTGGAGTGGAAGGAATGCAATTCAGCCCATAACAGGAAGGGAGATTATTCATCACCACTGTGCTCCCAAGAACAGTGTCTCCTGCTTCCAGGGTATGGTGTAATTTTCTGGGAACAGGCAGAGACCTCCTTGTGATGACCATGAGGCAAGGACCAGCCCAAGAGAGAGAAGGGCCCAAGGGTGGAGGGCTGTGGCTCACCTCTCAAGAGGGTTGTGGAGGAAGATAGAAGGAGGAGGAAGGGAACCCTGTCCATTCAGAATCTTGTGTGACTGCTATTATTTATGTTGAACCTTCTGACAACAAATTATTCCTCTCAGATACATCTTTTTTGTTACTTGAAGTATTACTATATATTTTTCCTTTTTGAATAATGAAAGAAAAGCTTCAAATAAGCAATGTTGTTTCTTCTGATGTGGAAGAGAGGAACCAACTGAAAATGCCGACCCTTCCCTAAGCCCACCAACTCTCCTCACCCACAACCAGCTGCCTCTTGTTGCCATGACAACATTCATGTGGAGATGCTACTTTTGGCTTCGCTTTGTTAATGTTGGGAGACTGGAGCAAGTTGATCAATTTAGCCCCTAAGGTTCAGGGTTTCTAGGTGAGGCTTGAAATTTGGAAGAGATGTAGGGGAAGGAAGGTCCTGAAGGAAGGTCCTGTGGGAGTGAAGGCTTTGGGGGCTCTGGGCTACATGATCTGTGAAAGAAGGTAGAGCAGGTCTGTAGAGCAATTTAAAACAGATGGATTTCCTGAAGTCACCACTGTGTTTCCATGGTAACATCTTAGCTGACTCTGTCAGTTGCTCTAAAGTGTTCTCCCCTCTCTGTGGACAGAATCTGGGTGTCAGTTGGAGGAGAGGACCCTGGACAGAATAAATTGGACTAACCTTAGAAGGGAGAAATTTGGGTTAGCTTCTAGGGCTTTTTGGTCTTCCCTGGTGGCTCAGACAGTAAAGAACCTGCCTGCAATGCAGGAGACCCTGGTTCGATCCCTGGGTTGGGAAGATCCCCTGGAGAAGGGAATGGCTACCCACTTCAGTATTCTTGCCTGGAGAATTCCATGGACATAGATGCCTGGTGGGCCACAGTCCATAGGGTCTTAAAGAGTGGGACACGACTGAGAAACTAACGTACAACGTGTATATTAGGGCTTTGGGAAAAGTCTCCCAAGAGTCAAGCCTCACGTCACCAGGGGAGATGAGAGCAATCACCTGCTCTAATGACTTATGGGAATGGCGACAGCAGTTCTTGGGCAGAAAGGCTGTGGCGCCTTCCTGCCTGCCTCTAGGCTTTGTTAACCAGAGGACACTGGCCAACCTGTAATTTGTTCATTTAGTGAAATATTTATAGAGTGGCTCACATTAAATTCTGCTAGAGTCATCTATCACACGGTGAAATGCATGCCCGTCATGATGCATGCTGGTTGCCTACACCCTCCTATGATAGATCTGCAGCAAATAAAGGCTAATATTTTAAATCCTCTAAACAGCCACTTGCTTCCTTTCACCCACAGTCTTGTGATGCTTGGGGCACTGTGTTAGCTATTGAAGTTACAGAAAGGCATGCAACCAGGTACATTTCCTGCTCATGGGATGCTTACAACCTGGATGGGATGATGAACATTTTCCTGACAAGAATAAGTGTCAGGATCAGGTGGTATATGCTCCACATTCATGGTGCAGACAGTAAGCGCCATAGGAATTCCAAAGGGCAGCCTTTCTTCCAGGGCTGGGGTGATCAGGGAGTTCACGGAGGGGTGGGACTTGAACTGGGTTTGAATAAAGAGCAGTACTTGAGTAACAGAAAAGATCTTGGAAACAAGCAAGGGGAATGGCAGGAAAAGAAGTACTGAGACAGGAGTCAGTGTGGGTGGCTGTTCAGGAGAAGGAGCAGACTTACTTGAGAATGGTTTGTTCCATGGAGGGTGGAAAATAAACGTGACAAGGCAAAGTCAAGGGCTCTGGTTGTCGGGATTCCAAAGGGCATGGCAGGGAGTTTAAACTTTATCCTGTAGGCAGTATGGTTTGTCAAAGGTTTTAGAGCAAAACAAACAAAAACCATAATACTGTAGTAGGATGCTTAATCTGGTAGCTGTGCATAGGATTGAAGGAGGGAAGAAAGAGCCAGAAAGGTTGAATGGAAAACTGATTGAAGGGTTGGATGGTGGTTGAGGAAATGGAAAGAGGAATGCTTGGGTGCATGGATGGACTGAATGGATGGGAAGGAGGGACCCCAGGGATACTGAGAAGGAATAGACTGTAACTGATTGGATACAGCAGAACAGGTGAGGGGAACTGTAATGTTTGAGCTTTGGTGAGTAGCAAAGCAGTTCATAACTTTAAAGAAAGGGTGCTTATGAAACCTTATGTTAATCAAAAAACACAAGAGGAAAATTCTTGCCTTTAAGTAACTCACAGCCAAGTACGAGGAGACCACTGTGATTAGAGATGCCAGGACAGAAGCATGTGCAGAGTCCAGGGAAGGGCTCACAGGAAGGAGTGGTCCTCCATTCTGGGGAAGAGGCGGATTGTCAGGAAGAGGTTTATAAGAGATGCGCTTGAACTGAATGCTGAGGGACAGCTTATTTGAGGAAGAAATATGATGTGACTTCAGAGTTGACTTGGAGGTGAAACAGAACATCTAAGTGGAAGCATTCATTCATTCCATTCATTGTTACAGAGGGACTTCTGTGTGAGTCTGCCCTTGGGCAGGAATGAAGAGATGAGTGAGGCTCGCTCCCCACCGTGGAGGAACTGCCCGTCCAGTGCGGGGAGGAACATTCACTGTATCCTTCAAAGGTCTGTTTAGAGACCTACAACCAACCGTGTGCTGCGGGGGGCACTGGATCACGGGAGTGAACAGGACGGACCAGATTCCTCCTCTCACAGAGGCCATCTGCTAATTAAGAACTTTCTCACCAACAGGCAGAATTAGGCTAGGTAAGAAAGGACAGGTTGAAGGGGAGTGCCAAGGATGCAAAGAAAAGGAGTAGTGAATTCTTCGCAGACCATCTCCATCACCAGCAGTGTCAGGGTATGAGGGCCACCTGGCGAGTGGTTTCGTTTACCTCGCTTGGAGCCAGCCGTCTGTCTGTAGGGGCTGGGGTTGGGGTGAGAATGAAGTGGCTCTGAGGGATGAAGTCCAGTGTTGTATGTGCCCCCTGATTGTGAGATGAGAGGCTTGTTCCTTTGAGAAGGCACCTTTGTGGCTGGCACCCTGAGCCTGGCGTGCACGCCCTGGGTGTTTTGTGCACCAGGGCGGTGCACCACCACCCATGAGCAGTGTGTTCACCTGCTCCATGTCCATGGAGCCCTGGCACTGACACCAACGTCTGTCACAAGACCCAAGGCTCATGTCCTGGTTACAGAGTGGTCTCTGGAGAGTGGATGTTATGGGCTGAATTGTAATCCCACCTCCCATTTATAGGTTAAAGTCTTAACCCTCTGAACCTCAGAAGGTGGCTGTGTTTGAGATAGGTCTTTACAAGGTAATCAAACTAAAATGAAGTCATTAGCTATGGTTTTTCCATCCATGTACGGATGTGAGAGTTGGACTGGCTGAGCACTGAAGAATTGATGCCTTTAAACTGGTGCTGGGGAAGACTCGTGAGAGTCCCTTGGACAGCAAGAAGATCAAACCAGTCAATCCTAAAGGAAATCAACCCTAAATATTCATTGGAAGGATTGCTGCTGACTCTGAAGCTCCAATACTTTGGCCACCTGATGTGAAGAGCTGACTCATTGGGAAAGACCCTGATGCTGGGAAAGACTGAAGGCAGAAGGAGAAGGGGCGACAGAGAATGAGATGGTTGGATGGCATCATCAGCTCAGTGGACATGAGTTTGAGCAAGCTCTGGGAGGTGGTGAAAGACAGGGAAGCCTGGCCTGCTGCAGTCCATGAGGTTGCAAAGAGTCGGATACAACTAAGCGACTAAACAGCAACAAGGGTGGATCCTATTCAAGTAGAACTGATGTCCTTATAAACAGGAAAGCTGGGTGTAGATGTGCTCACAGGGAGCTGCCAGGTGAAGATGAAGGCAGAGGTGAGGAGTGATGGGAGCTGAGACTGAAGAACATCAGAGGTTGCCCACAAACCAGTTTCGAGGGGAGTGGCCGGGCGATGAACCTCCCTCCAGGTTCTCAGCAGGAAGGTTACTTGCCCACACCTTGATTTCGGGCTTCCAGCCTCCAGAGCTGTGAGAGAAAATGTCGTGCAGCCACCCAGACTGCGGGGCCTGCTATGGCTGCTCTCGTAGACTCAGACAGAGAGTCAGGCGTTCAGGAGCCTGTGGGCCCCGAGACCGCGGTGACATGGTCCCTGAGGGCCCTTCCCCATACTGTGGAAATCCGTGTTTTCCTTGCGGGCTTGGAGAGTCTCAGTCAGAAGTTTTGCTGTGACTGGCCGGCCCTCAGCTCCTTCAGAGAAGCTGTTGGCAGCTGTGAGGGGCCTGCCTTTCCTGCTTGTTTATTTTTTCGGGATTGTTGCTGTTGCTCAGTTGCACAGTCGTATCCGACTCTTCAGGGCTGATTTCCTTTAGGATTGACTGGTTTGATCTTGCAGTCCAAGAGGCTCTCAAGAGTCTTCTCCAGTGCCTAAATACAGCAGAACCTATGCAAATGCTCTGCTGGACAGGTGTTAGATTTGTGAGTAGGCAAGTCAGCAAAGAAAAAAATTTCATACATGCTTGTGGTGGCGTTCGGCAAGATTTTCTCCGTTATGTAGCATTTTAATGAACTGAGAGTATTTCTACTCCAGGTCCTGGCATGAAGGCCAGGGAATCATTTCTGATCATCTTCACCCGCCGCCGACTCTGCTGGGGCTGGAGGTGTAAGGAAGTTATGGAAACAGAGATTGGTTAAGAAGGTCCTCTGGACAAAGTATGGATCTGTTACCCATTGTTAGAGTTTTGGCAAAGCTTAGCTCTGGGGAAGGCTTCCCTGGTGGCTCCGACAGTTAAGAATCTGCCTGCAACGCAGGAGACCTGAGTTCAACCCCTGGGTTGGGAAGATCCCCTGGAAAAGAACCCACTCCAGTATTCTTACCTGGGAAGTCCCAGGGACAGAGGAGTCTGGCAGGCTGCAATCCATGGGATTGTAAAGAGTCGGATATGACTGAGTGAGTAACACTCTAGCTCTGTAGAGTTAATCTGCTCTTGTACAGACTAGCAGGAGGGTCCAGGGATCTGTTGCCCACCGCCTGCTGGGGGTGAGCAGCTTGCTCTGGGCTCACTGTTGTCCTCCGGAACTCTCCAGGATGTGTTCCCTGGCTCCTCACAGGGACTGCTCTCAGTAACCCAGTCTCTGGGGAATGGAGCGTAATCACTCCACCTGCTGATTCAGCCCTTCTCTCGCTGACTTTTTGGAAGTCTCAGAAGCAGCCAAATGAACATCATGTCCAAGATTATCTTGGCATAGCCGTTTGTGAGTTCTGCCTATAAAACTAAAGCTAGTGGCCATCCTTTTTTTTTTTTTAATTTGCATTCTATTGCTATTTTTCATTTGTCACAATTTTCCCCACACCCTTGAAGTTTATATATGAGCTTAGGCTGTGCCAGGCACCAGGCTAAAGACTCTGTGTTAAATTAACCTTGTTGTTTCTTCACAATACGTCTGTGAAGGAGGTACTGCAGTCATCTCTGTTTTACAGATGGGGCTTCACAAGGTCAGTGACACGATAAAGGTCGTAGAGCCAGTAAATGCTGGATAGGTGCCCAGCACGTGGATTCCA
>NW_011494800.1:5398183-5423221 GCF_000754665.1 Bison bison bison | reverse complement strand
GGATTCCAGAGTCCATGTCCTTAACCCTTGCATCACATGGTCATCTGTTTGGGTTTGAATATATTAGAGTTGTAAAGGTGCTTGGAATGAGTCCCGCTCTCCAGTTTCAGTCTTACTTGGTGGATGTGGAGCAGGAGAAACACACGGAGCTTTGGGAACCCAGAGGAAGAGTTTGCCCAGGGTTGGGATTCTGGAAGTGAAAATGTTAGTCTCTCAGTTGTGTTTGACTCTTTGAGACGCTAGGGACTGTAGCCCCTAGCTACCAGGCACCTCTATCCATGGGATTCTCCAGGCAAGAATACTGGAGTCACCATTTCCTTCTCCAGGGGATCTTCCTGGACCAGGAATTGAACCTGTGTCTCCTGCGTTGGCAGGTGGGTTCTTTACCACTGAGCCACAAGGGAGTTCTGGGAGGCTCTCTGAAGGTGATGATGACTAAATTGGGAGCTGGAGAACTTTTCCATAGAGAAATCACGCAAACTAAGGCTTGGAGGCTGGACTCCACAAGACGGGGGGTGAACAGCAGCTCAGAGTAGCAGGGCAGCGGGGGCACAGAGAGGAAAGGGAGAGAGAGGGGAGGTGGCAGAATTGGAGATGGCGAGAAGGGGGAGGGCAGCCTGGGGAAGGCGCCGTCTGATACACTAAGAAGTTGGGAAATTCCTTCCTGTGGAGAGCAGGGTGCTGCTGAAAGGCTCTGAGAATGAGTGGAATGTTTGGTTTTGTGGTTTACTTATTTATTTAAAAATATTTATTTGTGTGCAACTGGGTCTTAGCTGCAGCATGTGTGATCATGTAAATGCTTAGTCGTGGTGTGTGGAATCTAGTTCCCTGACTGCGGATTGAACTTGGGCCCCCTCTTAGCCACTGGGCCCCCTCTTAGCCACTGGACCCCCAGGAAGTCCCTGGTTTTGTGTTTTAGATACGTCAGTGCCATTGTTCTATGGAGGATGGATTGGAGGGAACAAGAGTACAGACAATAAGACCAGGGAGGAAGATGTTAGTCCAGATGGGAGGTGGTGAGGGCTATGAGAGGAAAGAGGATGAAGATGGAGAGGATGTTGAGATTGGCCGGTCCTGACAATTGAGTCCATGAGGCGCTGGGGGCCCGGAAGTCTAAACTAACACTGAGTGCTTGATGTGTACCAGGTCTGGTTCTAAGTGGCCTATTTTAATTCATTTACTCCCACAACAGGGCTTCCCTGGGAGCTCCGTGGTTAAAGAATCCACCTGCCAATGCAGGGGATGCAGGTTCGATCCCTGATCCGGGAAGATCCCCTGGAGAAGGAAATGGCAGCCCACTCCAGTATTCTTGCCTGGGAAATCCCATGGATGGAGGAGCCTGGCAGGCTACAGCCCATGGGGTTGCACAGAGTCGGACACGACTGAGCGACAAAACAATGACAACACCCCCAGCTTTCCGAGGTTTCACGGGTGAGGATGCTGAAGCACAGAGAGGCTAGGTGACTTGGCCCGAGGGCAGGCGCGTGGCCAGCCAGGGATGAAGCAGAGACTCAAGTCTGGCTGTCACCTCCCCTCTTTGTGACCCTGCTGCATCTGTCCTGTGTGAGCTCGGGGGGCGGCGAGGGAGCAGGGGGGCGGCATCTAGATGACCCCTCCTCCCCTCACCACTGTCGCCCTTGCTGATGACCAGGTGCACGGTGGTGCCGTTGACCAAGGGTTTAGAAGGCAGCAGAGGAAGATACCGGGCTCTGACTTATGTGTGTTTAGTGGGAGATGCTTGGGGAACACCCATTGGAGACATTCAGCTCAGTCCCTTCCTCTCAGAGCCTCTTGTCACGGAGGCCCCGGGGGCTTGTACGCCTCCACTAAATCATTACACAGCTTTACATTTAGATGACAGCCAGATAAGAAAAAAAAAAAAAGGTGGTGTCGAGTCTAAAGTCTCTCATAATCTGAAGTGATTCCTCTCTGTTTCCAGTTCACTGACTGGTTGGCAGATTAAAATGTGAAGGCTTGACAAAAAAATAGCAAAGTGCTGCCAACCTTCAGTGTCTGAGGCATAAAATTAAATTTAACGTTGTCTTACATGTTTGAAGCCTTGTCATCAGAAGGCTGGCCAGACAAATATGATTTAGAGGGTTAGGTTTTGAGAAATGAGTAGGAAAAATAAAATGTGGAATAAAAGAAGAGTGGGGATAATGCATTAAAAAAAAAAAAAAGCATATCCGATGGTTTTAAGCAGTCCTGTCTGATGGCTTTGTTTAATATTGCTTCCTCTTTTGCCTGCTTGGCCAGAGAATTCTGCTGTGTTGTGCAAGTTATCCTACTGATATTGGGAAATTCAGCCACTCCTGACCACCTCGTCCTGGCCACCTTCTTCGCCTCTTTCACCACTCCTAATTCTCTGTACATCTCTTGTTGATCTTCTCCTTTCTTGGGCTTTTAGTCCCTGCCCCGCTCCCCATATTTTTTTTGTCAGCTGCATGTCCAGTCTGGATGGGGACTACTTGCCAAGCTCTGAAATTAAAAGCTAAGATCTGGCTGTCCCCTTCCATCCTAGCTGAGTGCACCCTTTACCCAGCTCCTCCATCCCCTTCTGTTTCAGCCTCGCGTCTCTGTCTACAGTGGGATCTGGTGTCTGACGGCTACTGCTCCTCCGTGTGACGTCTTCAGAGGCCGTGGGCCAGTCTGTGTCCTGGCCTTCGAGGCTTGTCATTCCTGTCAATATTAGAAGCGAAATATAGGTCGGCCTCACAGCTCCCAGTGTTAAAAATGAAAGCTTCCTCCCCAGGCCGTGCAGGTTTGTAGATGGACGTGGATTTTTTCCCCCTTCCCACCAGCCCCCTTTCTCGGTTGCTTCTTGGAGTTTGGCTGATGCTACTCTCCGTATAAGCATGCTAAGTCGCTTCAGTCATGTCCGACTCTGCGACCCCATGGACTGTGGCCCTCCAGGCTCCTCTGTCCATGGGATTCTCCAGGCAGGAATACTGGAGTGGGTAGCCATTCCCTTCTCCTGGGATCTTCTCGACCTAGGGATTGAATCCAAGTCTTTTATGTCTCCTGCCCCAGCACTTGCGTTCTTTACCACTAGCGCCGCTCGTGTGAGAGGGAAGCTGAAAATAGAAGAGGGGCTGGAATCGTCTCCCTCGCAGACTCTGTTCCCAAACGTGAGGGTGGCCTGATCGGAAGCTGCGACTGGGTCCAGGAATGGAGCCTGGGCAGAATCCCTCTGCTCCAGAACCACCCAGCACAGCGCTCCTGCCGCGGCCACGTGACCGGGCAGTGGGATGCCTCACACCGTTGCTGCTAGGAACTGCCCTCTCAGCCTGCTGTCCCTCGTCCCTGCATTTGCACGATCTCAGGGGCCTCTGGCCTTGTTCTGTGATGTGAAGATGCAGGAGGCGAAAGCAGAGCCTTCTAATGTATTGCTAATAACGTGTGCTTCTCTCCTCCTGCCCTCTCGTTTCCTTCTCCTTCTCTCTCCTCTTCTAGTCTGATTTGCTCTCCGATGTCGTTTCACCTTCATTCCATTTTGCCCTTCGACTCCTGCAAAACTTGGGAGATCAGTTTTCCTCCACATGAAGAGCCATGGAACTCTGAGACTCGAACACTTAAAAAAATTTTTTTTGTTGTTATTGGAGTATAATTCCTTTACAATGTTGTGTTAGTTTCTGCTGTACAACAGCGTGAATCAGTCATAGGTATACACGTATCCCCTGCCTCTTGAGCCTCCCTCCCACCCCGCCATCCCACCCCTCTAGGTCATCACAGAGCACCGAAGTGAGCTCCCTGTGCTATACAGCAGGTTCCCACTAGCTATCTGTTTTACACCTGAAAGGGCGTATACATCAGTCCCAACCTCCCAGTTCTGTCTTTGAATAGATCTTCACCTCTGCATTTCTCAGACAAGTCTGCTTGACAAGGGACTGCAGTGTCTGCTAGGGGACCGCAAAGAGAAGGCTGCTTCGACTTTTGGACTTTTCATAAGCCACCTCTGCAGCGTCCCGGCCAATCTCAAAACCCAAACTCATGCCTTCCTTCCCACAGCTGGAATCAGTGTTGCTTTTCTGGTTGAAAATGGAACGCCCGAGTCAGCCTCGGATGTAACCATTTTCCAGGGCTTCAAGGAAATGGCACGTATCCTGATTTGTCTCTCACCCTTCTGAATTGGATTTTCTCAGGGGTTTCTGTTGGGCTGGCGTGTGTTGGTTGTTTTTCTTCGAAACAGGAGTGGGGGAGAGGGGGAGAGAAAAACAGCTAGGAGGGGGACAGGCAGCTATGAATGCATTTACCACATAAATGGTGGGTCAAGCAGAAGTGTTACGGGTACCTGGTTTTCTAAAGCTGTAATCCAGGCCAAAGTGAATATGGTTTCTTAGGGAGTAGACTAGGAGGGCTCCGAAAGGAGTGACTGGGGGGCACCCTCTGTGAACACAGGGGGCTTCCTACATGGTGCTAGTGGTGAAGAATCCTTCTGCCAGTGCAGCTGATGCAACAGAGGCAGGTTCGATCCCTGGGTTGGGAAGATCCCCTGGAGGAGGAAATGGCAACCCTCTCCAGTATTCTTGTGTGGAAAATCCCATGGACAGAGGAGCCTGGTGGGCTACAGTCCATGGGACCGCAGAGTCAGACACAGCTAAGAGACTAAATAGCAGCAGCAGCCGTAGGAATAGCCTTCTGTCTCAGCCAGGGCGCAGGGAATAGACCTTCCACGGCTGGAGCCCACCCTCTGGAGGAAACCCTAGGGTGCATCACTTGCCCTAGGGTTCAAGTGATGGATTCAGCCTGACCCCTGTTTTACATTGAGTCCTTGTCAGGTCACTTGGCTTTCTGCAGTTCCATTTCTTCATCTGGAAAATGGGAGGGTTGGGCAGGAGCTGTGCTACTCAATACTGGCTGCAGAACAGAATTGCTGGGGACCCTTTAACCACCCTGCATCTAGGAATATGCCTAGTTAATTTGCTCTCAGGTAAGGGAGGCCTGACGTTGGTGGCTTATAAACCTCTCCAGATGATGCTTCTGGGGAGCCAGGCTGAGAAGCTCTGCCCAGCTCAGGGTCAGAGTGTGCATGTGAATTACATGGATCTTGTTCAATTTCAGACTCTACTTCCACGAGTTCCTGGGGAGCCACAGGTTCTGTCCTTCCAGCAGGCTTCTGGAAAGGCTGGTCCTCAGACTGTGCTCTGAGCAGCAAAGGCAGGGATGGTCTTCAAGATCTTTGCAGCTCTGATATTCTACACTTCCTTAATTATTTTCTTGGCAGGGAGAGGGCAGGAAGTGAGTGAAAGAGACATTATTTTAATGGTGTAGTGGGAGTAAGTTCCCGTTCATCACTGGAACGAAATGATGTCTATGGGAAAATGTGACAGTATTTGGCGGATAGGGTTCAGTTTGTATCTGATTTCAATATTGAACTCGGTTTAATTAGGGAGAAAAAGGAAAACAGATACATCTGTATGTGCATGCGTGTTGGGATGTGTGTGTGTGTGTGTGTGTGATATAGAGAGAGAAATAGAACTTGCATACGTGCATGTGTGTGTTCAGTCGTGTCTGACTCTTTGCAACCCCATGGACTGTAGCCCGCCAGGCTTCTCTGTCCATGGGATCTTCCAAGTCAAGAATGCTGGAGCGGGTTGCCATTTCCTTCTCCAGGGGATCTTCCTGACCCAGGGATTGAACCACATCTCCTGTGTTTCCTGCATTGGAAGGTGGATTCTATCCCACTGAGCCATCTGGGAAGCCTGAGAAATACAGAGACAATGAAAGGGGGCAATGAGTGAATGTATGAGTGTTCCTAGGGTGAATGTTCTGAATAAATGAATTTTAAGAGGGGATCAAAGGGCATGTGTAGCTTCTCCAGGCCCAGTTGTGGTGAGGAGACTAGAGAAGAGGGGCAGGTTTTATTCAGCTGGGATTGAAGGTGGAGCTCTCGCTCCTAGAGCAGTTCAGAGGCCAGGAGACTCCATCTCCTCAGCACTGTCTCATCCCTGTGCTAAGCAGCTCTTTGCTTAATTTATTCCTGAAATTCTAAGGACAGCTTCGGGCTTATCAGAACTTCCCATCATTTGAACCTAGGAGTAGACGTGAGATTGTGCCTTTCTTGGTCAGAAAATTTCAGCTGGCTGCTTTCAAAAGGCTCTCTCCTTGTATCTCCCCAGCCCTTCAGCCTGACCATGAGCCACAGACACTGTCTTGAAATGTGAAGACTTAGTCCAACTTATGCACAATTAAATATATATTTTAAAGTGAAGGTCAGCCTTAGAGATGTTGCCTGCATTTTTGCCTTCTGCTTTTCCTCATCTTGATAGAAGTACGGATTCCTATACATGAATGAATTCCCCCCGGTTTAAAATTATATTTAATTCAGATTAAACACTTCAGACTTTGTGATAGTGGTTCTGCCCACATAATTATGAGGATTTGTTTCGCTTTAGCACAGGTATCATGCAGAGCAGTATTTCTTGCTAGAATTCACAATTCAGGATTTTGTCACTGTCCTATTTTCAGAGATTCCTCCAACTTGTGGTTAAAGGGAGAAGAATGTTTTTGTGATAAAGATATTTTTCAGTCTTTAAAAAGGCAATTTCTCTTTCTCCGTGGCATCATTTTCATCCCCTCCCCTCCATAAGAAGGATTCCTCATAGCCTCACTTTACACATCTGTCTAATGGGAGTACCAGTTCTACCCTGCGTCTTGTGCGGATCAGCTGAGGTAAAAGTCCTGAAAGCAAGGCTAAGGCATCAAGTATTAGTCACATCTTTTCCTCCCCCTTCCTTTCCTCCAATTCTTATTTCTTCCTCTGCCTCAAATGCATTAGCTCCTGGCCTCCTTGGCACTTTGATCAGTCGTTAGGTCATTCAAGAAACATTCTCCAAGCACTTATGAGACCGGCCTTGTGCCAGGCACCCAGAATGGAGCTGAAAGACCACCTCTGTCCTCAAGGAGGACATAGAAGGAGGTGACCAGGATATTAAATACAGGATAGCAGATTGGATTATAAAGAAGGGGCACCTAACTCAGCCTGGCTGAGGATGGAAGGAGGTGGGAGTAGAGGGCCCGGGTGTTTGGGGAAGGCTTACAGAGAAGAATGATAAGTGAGAGTTAGCCAGACAGAACGAACAGGGAAGTGAAAGACACGTGATTTCCGCAAACTGAAAATAGTTTCGATGGTTCTTGTGGGGACCAAGCAATCAATAATAAGATTCCCTGAAGGTTAGGATTGAGTTTAGGGGCTTCCCCAGTGGCTCAGTGGTAAAGAATCTGCTGGCCAATGCAGGAGACGGGTTCCATCCCTGGGTCATGAAGATCCCCTGGAGAAGGAAATGGCAACCCACTCCAGTATTCTTGCCTGGGAAATCCTATGGACAGAGGAAGCTGGCAGGCCACAGTTTATGGGGTCACAGAGAGCCAGACATGACTGAGGGAGCATGCATGCACACAGGACTGAGTTTGTCTTTCACATGGTATGAGTGATTTCTGACCTCTTGTGGAAGAATGAGTATTTTGACTTATTCTTTTTGTAAGAATAAAGAATCTGCTCGTTCCCAAGGATGTGCCCCACTGCCAGGAGGTAGCCATCCACTTGTAGCTCGAAGAGCAGGACTGATGGACCTTGGTAGGGAGTGAGGCCTTGACCATGGTTCCACTAGTCCAGTGCTCTGTCCGACTGAGAAAACTCATGCAGGCTCCTCGTAGTATTGGCCCTGACCTTCGAATTGGGAATTTGCAGACGCAATCCTTTATAGCAAGACCTTTCAAACTGCAGGTTGCAAGCCATATTTCATGTTATGTAGGTTAGAAAATCAATAGGTTGCAACCAGCATTTTAAACAATGAAGTAGAAGAGAATAGAATATCAGAATGCTGCTGCTGCTGCTGCTAAGTCGCTTCAGTCATGTCCAACTCTGTGCGACCCCATAGACGGCAGCCCACCAGGCTCCCCCGTCCCTGGGATGCTCCAGGCAAGAACACTGGAGTGGGTTGCCATTTCCTTCTCCAATGCAGGAAAGTGAAAGTGAAGTCGCTCAGTCGTGTCCGACTCTTAGCGATCCCATGGACTGCAGCCTCCCAGGCTCCTCTGTCCATGGGATTTTCCAGGCAAGAGTATTGGAGTGGGGTGCCATTGCCTTCTCCGGAATATCAGAATACAGCCCACAAATAAGGACTAGTATTCTTTACTGAAACCTGTGCTAATACTTGATGCAAAATGCCTTTATTATTGGCTGTACCAGATCTTAGGGGGCCCAGGATTGAACCTGGGAGAGGTTGGGAGAGGTTGCTGTCATTGGGAGAGTAGAGTCTTAGCCATTGGACCACCAGGGAAGTCCCCAGAATGCCTTGTTTTACTGAGGCTCATGGAAAAGAAAATTTGAAGTACACTAGACTGTATACTGCTAGGTCAAGGAGGCTAAGATATTTCCTCTTGTTTTCTAACTTCAGTTGATTCATCATGGCTGGCTGGGGGACTGGAGTGAAAACAGTTCAGAGGTGGTGCCTAGACTCAGCGAGAAAGTGCATCACGGATTCGCAGTGCTTAACGTGGCCTTACAGCAGCGGCCAGGGACCACAGGGCCTGTGCATTTGCCCTCCTTGTTGAAGGCTCTATACAGGTTAAAAGTAGTTGCTAGGGCCTTCCCTGGTGGTCCATCATTTAAGGGGCTTCCCAGGTGGCACAGTGGTAAAGAACCCACCTGCCAATGCAGGAGCCACAGGAGATGCAGGTTCCATATTTGGGGTTGGGACGATCCCCTGGAGGAGGAAATGGCTACCCACTCCAGTATTCTTGCCTGAAGAATCCGATGAACAGAGAAGTCTGGTGGGCTACAGTCCATAGGGTCAAAAAGAGTTGGACAAGACCGAATCAACTTAGCATGCACACACGGTGCACACACACATATATGTAGTTACATGTACATGTACACATATATACACAGATAGCTACACATACTTCATTGTAGTTTTCATTAATAAGAAACCTCATTATAACAAAAATTTAAATGGCTATTATTTGCTAATGAGATAGCTTAAAACATTTCAGCCTGTTAAATAGTTTGGAAAGATACTTTTAGGGCTCATCTAGTTGATTTCCATTTAGAAAGGGAAAGATTACAAAGACTGACTTGATTAACCCATGTGCTCTGAGACAGACATTTGTATTAATAACTTGAAAATTTCATGTATTAGGAAGCTACTGCCCAGACTGGCAGAGAAGGCAATGGCACCCCACTCCAGTACTCTTGCCTGGAATATCCCATGGATGGAGGAGCCTGATGGGCTGCAGTCCATGGGGTCGCTGGGAGTCGGACACGACTGAGCGACTTCACTTTCGCTTTTCACTTTCATGCACTGGAGAAGGAAATGGCAACCCACTCCAGTGTTCTTGCCTGGAGAATCCCAGGGACAGGGGAGCCTGGTGGGTTGCCATCCATGGGGTCGCACAGAGTCGGACACGACTAAAGTGATTTAGCAGCAGCAGCAGCCCAGATTGGTGTTCACAGGGGCTGGGTTTTCTCAGTCATTTGAGACCAAAAGGCTTAGTGAAACATAAAATGTTTCAAGTCGTACCAACAATGGCCCATATAACAAAGAACCAAGTATCTGGTCCTCCTGACTCTGCTCTCCAGCACTTGTTCAGCGGCTCGTTCATTTATTCCACAAATATTTATGGTGGACCCAGTGTTCACTTGATGCTGTGCTCACAGAGCTCTTTGCTAAGCACTTGAGATACAGCAGAAACCAAAAGCAGGCTTGGCCCAAGTTCTCATGAAGTTTGAAGGTAGTGAGAGAGACAAGCAGAGATGGAGGAGAATGCAGGTATGCGATGTGAGGAAGGAACACAGGTCTCTGAGCGTAGAGCAGAGGTTCCCACTTAGACTGTTTTTCTCCAGTCCAGGGCCTCTGGGGAAGGCACATTCTTTGGGATTTGCTGCAGAATTTGAGAGGAACTTTGTACACAGAGCCCTCAGCAAACAATTTCCAATTGACCCTTAAACATGAACTTAACGCATGTGATCTTCCATATATGCAAATCAATCAATGTGGTACACTATATTAACAAATTGAAGAATGAAAATCACACGATCATCTCCATAGATGCAGAAAAAGCTTTTGACAAAATTCAACATCCATTTGTGATTAAAAAAACTCTCCAGAAAGTCGGCATGGAGGGAGCCTACTTCAACATAATAAAGGCCATATACAACAAACCCGTGTGTGTGTGTGTGTGTGTGTGTGTGTGCACACGCATGCTAAGTCATTTCCGTCGTGTCCGACTCTTTGCAACCCCATGGACTGTAGCCTGCCAGGCTCCTGTGTCCATGGGATTCTCCAGGCACGAATACTAGTGTGGGTTGCCATGCCCTCTTCCAGGGGATCTTTTCAACCCAGGGATCAAACCAGCGTCTCTTACGTCTCCTGCATCGGCAGGCGGGTTCTTTACCACTAGCGCCACCGGGGAAGCCCACAACAAAGCCATAGCAAACATTATTTTCAATGGAGAAAAACTGAAAGCATTTTCTCTAAAATCAAGAATAAGATAAGGGTGTCCATTCTCACCACTATTATTCAGCGTAGCCTTGGAAGTCCTTGCCATGGCAATCAGAGAAGAAAAAGAAAGAACACTGCATGTGAAATGGGCTTCCAAACCCCCTCCTCCTGGTCAGCCCTCAGACCTTTTAATCAGAGCTTTCTCTTCTTCCCCTCAATACCCTCTCTTAAAGCAGACATAATTACCTGCCTTTTGATCCCACAACTCTTTTTTTGCTACCAGCAGCTCTCTGGTTGCAGGCAGAAATACAGCTGTATTCTCTGAGACTCAAAAGGCTCTTCACAACTTCCCTGAATCTTTAAGAACATTTTCCTGGAAGCAGTTTTATTAGCCTTGAAGCATCCTCTCATCCATTGTCCCTATCACCCTCTTTTATCAAAATTTTATAATGTGGGATTTAAGTATTTTTGAATGTTTTTAAAAATTTTTTATTGGAGTATAGTTGATTTACAATCTTATGTTAGCTTCTAGTGTAGAGCAAAGTGATTCAGTCATACATATACATCGCAGTCTTACTCTTTTCAAAGTGTGCTTATTTCTAACTTCAGATTTCTTTTTATCACCTCTTGCGTGTGTGGACCAATAATTCATTTTTTAATCAATATTTTTATTGAAGTATAGTTGATTTACAATATTGTATTAATTTCTGCTGTACAACAGTGTGATGCAGTTATATTTGTATACATTCTTTCTTAAAGTATTCTTTTAAAGTATTATTATGGTTTATCATAGATATTGAACATGGTTCTCTGTGCTATACGGTAGGACCTTGTGGTTTGTCTACTCTATATACAAAAGCTTACATCTGCTAACCCCAACTTCCCATTCCATCCCTCCCCCAACTCCTCCCGCTTGGTAGGAGTTACCACCAGTCTGTTCTCTGTTGGCCCAGTAATTCTTAAGCAGACACATCGGATGTGATATTTCCCCACGCGTTGCTCGCGCAGACTGTTACGTGCCTCTTCCCTGTCTCTAGTCTGTGCGCTCACCTGCCTTTACACACTGAGAATGGGGAGGTGGGTCTCCGAGTCACCAGTGCAGGAGACCCTTGGCTGTGCAGTGCCCTGGCCCCTGCCGATGGCCATCTCACACCAGCTCTGGCTCTTAGCCACCTTGTTGAAAATAGTCATGAAAGCAGATATTTTTGTGCACTATGTGCCGTCCACTGAGCTGAGTACTTTATCACTATGTATTCCTCACCATGATTATATGAGGCAAATCTTTTATTCTCACTTATAAATGAGAAAACCAAGGCTTAGAAGAATTAAGTAACCTGCCTCAATTACACAGCTGAAAAGTGTAGAAATGGTATTTGAACCCAGGAAATCTGTTCCATAGTCCTTACTCCTAGCTACTAATTTATATTGCCCGCACAAATAAATATAAAATATCGTTAGGAGTGTAAAGCCTATAGTCATTTCAGATAAATAACTCCAAAATCAGCATGAGGCTAAAACTGACCATTTTAAACAGGACATAAGGCGATTTTTTTTTTAATGTATTTTTGACTGCCCTGGGTCTTCGTTGCTGCACAGGCTTTTCTCTAGTTGTGGTGAGCAGGGGCTACTCATGGTGGTGGCTTCTCTTGTTTTGAAGCATGGGCTCTAGAGAATGTGGGCTTCGGTAATTTTCCTGAGTCATGTAGAATCTTCCCAGACCAGGGATCAAACCCACGTCCCCTGTATTGGCAGAAACTTTCTTAACCCTTGGACCACCAAAGAAGTCCAAGGCAGTGTTTTGAACGACTCCTCGGGCAGTGATTCTTCATGTCTCATCTCACAGGTCTCCTTGAAATGCGAGTCCGTGGTGTAGTTGGATGAATTGGAGTGAAACTGTATGGTGTTGGCACTTAGGGCTCTTCCTCTCTAGAATCGTGGTGTGGCTTCTGCGAGATGGATGTGTTTTTGTAATCTGGAGACACTCAGCAGTTTCCAAGGATGATACATTTCCCATTTGACCCAGTTTGTATTGTTCTTTATTTTTTCTGTGTATGTACATGCTTTGTTTCCTTAAATAAGACCCTAAGCTTCTTGACAACAATGTCCTTGAATGACTCACACGTTGTGGTGAATGGTGCTTATTGATGGTGGTTCTAACAGCAGCAGCTACTGCTGTCTCCTCCCACTGGCCTTTCCCACTGAAGGGTGTTGTTCTCTGAGTCCGTGACTGGCTGCCTGCTAACGCAACCCAGTTCTGCAGCATCTGATGATAAACCGAGCGTGCTCGGTTTATCCTCTGTTGCTTCCCATTCTGTGTTCTTCTTCCCTAACCTCTGTAAATTCACTTGCACTGTTTCTTGGGTCTCAGAGTTGTTTTGAATCTGCTACAGTGGGGTCCAGGGCTTCCCTGGTGGCTCAGTGGTAAAGAATACGCCTGCCAGTGCAGAAGAGTCAGGTTCAGTCTCTGGTCTGGGAATATCCCCTGGAGAAGGAAATGGCAACCCACTCCCGTATTCTTGCCTGGGAAATTCCATGGGCAAGGGGCCTGGCAGGCTATAAATCCATGGAATCGCAAAAGAGTTGGACACGACTTAGTGACTAAACAGCAATAACACAGTAGGGTCCAGACTATATATTATATCCCAGCATCTGGGGACTCAATAACAGATTTTAAAATTGCACTTAGTTGGAATGATAAAGAGGCTTTGCAAGCTTTTTGCCTCTGTAGCTCAGAGATTGTGGCAGTTGTGGTCATCCTCAGCCATGCAGGTGTTAAAAGTAAATGTCACTCCCAATGAATTGTTCCAATTTAAATTTAAAATCCTGGCATCTTTAGCCTGGCAATTAGAAGCGCACACAGCTGAATTTGATGTCCTCTTCTAGGTGTGTCTGTGTGTGTGGAAATAACCGTTCACTCCTGTGTCTCTCCCTCCTCCGACTCCCTCCGCTGTGCCCTGTGCTGACTGAGTTAAATTCACTCTTAGACCTGAGCCTGGTAAATTCTCCCTTCTGGAGAAAGGTTTATTTAGGTCTTCTGCCCATTTTTTGATTGAGTTGTTTGTTTTGATGATATCAAGCCTCATGAGCTGTTTGTATTACTGAATTTTGGAGACTAATCCCTTGTCAGTCACATCACTTGCAAATATTTTCGGGAGAAAATTGTCTTTTCGTTTTGCTGTGCAAAAGCTTTTTGAGTTTAATTAGGTAAATTCTCCCTTCTGGTTTCTGGACAGTGCATGGGCCCGCCTCACCTTTTCCCTTCTTCTAGTTTGGCTCTGTCTAAATTCTGGTTCCTATTTAAGTCTTTGAAAATTAAATCCATCTCCTTGAGGTTAGAACAGGGCTCAGGAAACTGATTAAATTCTTCCCAACCCTAAATCCTCGGCTCTTCTGTGGGGTTACCTCTTCGTGCAGCAAAATGAGCCAAAGCCTCCACTCAAATCCCCAAGTAATTCTTCCTGCCTTCTGCAGTTTATTGAATTCATCCTTCTTGAGACTGATTTGGCTGTGGTCTCAAACATCAGCTCTGCCTTTCTGTCTTCCCAGCTCCCTAGGCCTGAGCTAAAACCTTTCAGGAGTGCTGGTTTCCTTATTTTACCCTGCTTCTCCATGCTTTTGCCCTCAATGATGTCTGGTTTTCTCCTAATGCCAGGGGCAGGAGTGCAGTGCCATGGAAAATGCCCTTTAAAAACAATTTTTTTTTTTTTTTGGCTATGCCAGGTCTTTGTTGAACTTGGACACTTGCATTGGGAGCACAGAGTCCCAACCACTGGACCACCAGGGAAGTCCCAGACCCTTATCTTCTAAGTATCACTTTCCTTACTTTTCATTGTAATTAAGGTCATCTGTCTGTAAGAGGCTCTGTGAAAATCGTGAAGTGCTTAGCACTATGCCTGGTGCATGGTAAGTATTCAGTCTATGTGTATGGTCAATGTTATAATTACGTTAACTTCTGTTTGAATGTTATCAAATCTCTCCCATTTACTTGATCATTTCTTTGGAGAAGATGTTTTAGTTTAGCAAACATGATTTAGTCTCTTGCCTTTACCTTATCAGTTCAGTTCAGTCGCTCAGTCGAGTCTGACTCTTTGTGATCCCATGAATTGCAGCACGCCAGGCCTCCCTGTCTGTCACCAACTCCCAGAGTTCACTCAAACTCACGTCCATCGAGTCGGTGATGCCATCCAGCCATCTCATCCTCTGTCGTCCCTTTCTCCTCCTGCCCGCAATCCCTCCCAGCATCAGAGTCTTTTCCAATGAGTCAACTCTTTGCATGAGGTGGCCAAAGTACTGGAGTTTCAGCTTTAGTATCATTCCTTCCAAAGAACACGCAGGACTGATCTCCTTTAGAATGGACTGGTTGGATCTCCTTG
This sequence comes from Bison bison bison, assembly GCF_000754665.1. NCBI lineage: Eukaryota > Metazoa > Chordata > Mammalia > Artiodactyla > Bovidae > Bison > Bison bison. Next base: position 5,408,403 of record NW_011494800.1, on the reverse strand, counting down.
CAGTCCGACCAGTCACCTTCTATTTGTCCAGATTTTCAGGGAACGTGTAACATGTTTGAAAGAAGGACTTGTTGTATGGGATGGAATAGTCAATTGATAATAGCTGATACTATTCAAATTGAGATGAGAACCTGCCTGATCTGAACAGAGGAATTTTATAAGTTCAAGTTTAAACTTGATGAACCATTCTAGCACATCAAAATATGTCATCATGGTCTCAGAAGAAAGCCAAAAAGAAAGAAAAAAGGCAAAATGTACATCAGAGAATGAGAATTCTCTCCAGGAAAGAGAGATTTATAGCAACTCATTTAAACAACATCTTTTTTTTTTTTTTAATTACTTGCTTTGCAGTGTTGTGTTAGTTTCTACTGTACAGCAAAGTGAGTCAGCTACTCATATACACATATCCCTTCTTTTTTTGTATTCCTTTCCCATTTGGGAAAGAAGTCACCACAGTGCATTCAGTAGTGTTCCTGGTGCTATACAGCGTGTTCCCATTAGTTATCTATTTTACACATACCATCAATAATGTATATGTGTCAATTCCACTTTCATCTTCCTTCACTGAAAAGCATTCCTCAACTTCTGAGGGCTCAAGCCGGGTCACCTGGGATGTCCTTTTGGGTAATTTCCTCCGCTTTCCCGTTTTCCTGCAGCCTGGTCCTGCTTCCATAATTCTCTAATACAAATACAATGGAAACCACCCTTCAGATACAAGGGAAACTGCTGTCCCTCTCAGCATGTCTGACTCCAGTTGTCATAGGAACTCAACTCCGGTATCTCTGGTGTGGGCAATAGTTCCACAAAGCAATTCTTCCTAATAATGGAAACTTATACAGTCCTTTTTGGGAGCCAGGCATAGTTCTCTGCCCTTTAGAGGCATTAAGGCATGTAATTTTCACAGCCAGCTTGGGGGTAAGTCCTATTACATTCCCATTTTTGCAAACAAAGAAACTGAGGTATAGATTCAATAAGTTATTCAGGGTTGTACACCTGGTATTTGGGCAAGCCAGCGTGTGATCCTCTGGAGCCTGCCTTGAGTGTCTGTGCTTTTCACCACCCCTCTTTACTGCCCCTTATCTCTCTTAATTACATGCAGTGCACTTTGATACTTTCTACTGTATAGTTTTTTTTTTTTTTACATATTTGAATTGTTTTTATTTGATTATACTTTACAATGTTGTGTTAGTTTCTGCTGTACAGCAAAGTGATTCAGTTATGTGTATACATACCTCCCCTCGTTTTTGGATTTCCTTCCCCTTTAAGTCACCACGAGCATTGAGCAGAGTTCCCTGAGTGATACAATGTGTTCTCATTAGTTATCTATTTTATACACAGCATCAGTAGTGTATGTATGTCAATCCCAATCCCCTAATTCATCTCACCACCCCCTTTCCCCACTTGTTGACCATACGTTTGTTCTCTATGTCTGTCTCTATTTTTGCTTTGCAAATAAGGCCATCTATACCATTTTTCTGGATTCCACATATATGTGTTAATATGTGATATTATTATTTAATGGTGTCTCAGTGTGACTTGAGAAATGATCTCACAGCTCTAATGATACTGGCACGAAGCTTGCAAACCATTGGCCAGACCCTCTGTATTGGGAAAGAACCTGCCAGGCTGCCTTAGGCCAGTGCCTGAAACATTCCAATCGTGTCTTGTTCGGAAGCCACACTCACCCAGCAACGCGGGGCTTAGAATTTGGTCTCCCATAGAGGTCTGCCTGCAGGGAAAGAACTAATGTTATATGGACTTCAAGTATCCCTGTGAATTAATAGATTGTCCCTCTGGTTCAGGCTCTGAGGCTGGAAGATGTGACTCTGTCCCCAGGAAATGGATTTTTTGAGGAATGGAGTCATTAGATCAGACTTCAGTGCCCAGGAAGCTGAAGGCCGCACCCTGGACCTTGTCAGAATCTTCAAGATCCACCCTGAGATGTCTTTCGTAGGACAGCCTGCAAGATTTCTTCCTGGGGTGGTGATTCCCAGCATTGAGGAGGGGCTGCAGGAGCATGATTTATGTTTCCACAGCACTGAGCATCATTTGTTCCGCAGTCAGAAACAGAGCTCTGCACTCTTGTTCCTCGTCTAATATATATCCTCATTGACTCACATAGCTTTCCACAGAAAAGAAATGGATGCTCCTTTCCCACCTGAGCATTATTATGCGGCATGAATAAATGTAACACATAACCTGCAAATAATTGATTGAAATGCGATCCCCCTTTTCCTCTCACGCCAGCAATCTCTCTCTCGGAAGATGGTTTCCGGTGAGGCCAGGTCTGCATGCATTATGCATCTCTATGATTATGCATTAAATTCTGGAGAACTAGCAAGTGATACCTAAATTCTTCAAGCATGTTTGGTTATGCTAAATAATTGATGGCATCTTTTATTTATAAAAATTTACCTGCTGGAATTTCAGAACCAGAGGTTCTGCCAACCCATCTTCTCTATTAGATTTCAGCTTCCCGGCATGAAGTCCAAAACCTCACCCACAGATCTCAATCTTTGAAAGCTCCTAGGCGGGTCGCCAGGATGAAGTCCTGCATTTCCAGACAAGTGAGACAGACGGACCTGAAGCCAACACCTGTTCTGACCTCTTCCCACAGTCATGGGGACAAAGCTTACCAAGACCTTCAGCACCTGGGGAACTTAACTTCCAAGTTTATAGCCTCAGTAGCTCGAAGATCCTAAATGGTGAACAGCGAGGGGCTTTCTGGATTTGGACAAATGTAATCATGTAGTGAGATAAGTTATAAGCCCACCTAGTTTGTCTGATGCTGGGAGGGATTGGGGGCAGGAGGAGAAGGGGACAACAGAGGATGAGATGGCTGGATGGCATCACCGACTCGATGGACGTGAGTTTGAGTGAACTCCAGGAGTTGGTGATGGACAGGGAGGCCTGGCATGCTGCGATTCATGGGGTCGCAAAGAGTCGGACACAACTGAGCGACAACTGAACTGAGTTTGTCTGAAGGGAAGGATCACGTGAGCAAAGAGAAATATGAGTAACTGTCTTGGGAAAAGGAGAATTGAACAAAGAGGATGTTTTTTGTCTTGAAAAGTATGTTCTGCAGGGGTAGGGTTGGGAGGAATTGGGAGTTTGGGATCGACATATATGTACTACTGATACTATGCAGAAAATAGGTAACTAATGATAACTTACTGTATAACACAGAGAACTCTACTCAGTGATCCGTGGTGACCTAAATGGGAAGGAAATCCAAAAAGGGGGGATATATGAATACATATAAATGGCTACCCATTCCAGTATTCTTGCCTGGAGAATTCCATGGACAGAGGAGCCTGGCAGGCTATAGTCCATGGGGTGGCAGAATCAGACACAACTGACTGACTAACACTTTCACTTTCAAAGAAGTTAATGCAAAAAAAGAAAAAAGTATATTCTGGAGAAATGGTGAATAGAATAAATGTAACCAGCACGCCCAACAGACACAATTAGTGGTGTCATCAAAATATTGCTTTTTCTGCTTGTCGCCCTTTAAATTTTATTGAATAGAGGAAGGTGGATGTAAACACTCAGCAGGCCTGTGACTTTTCAACTCGTTCTTAGGAAACAGTCCTCGTGCCATTCTACGTTGCACTGTCTCAATTCAGAAATGAGGATGTCCAGGCCAAGGTGAGAATCAAACCTTCGAACTTGAGTGTATGTTGACCCTCTTTTGCTTTCTATTCTGGAGCCTGCTGGGAACCTGCTCTGGGAGCGATGGTGGATAGGTGACAGTCATCTGTGGTCTCTACCTCATGCCTTTCCCCTCCCTATAATTTTCAGTTTGCCAGCTAGTTTTTGAGTCCCTGAGGATCGGGTGGGCAGGTTAGGAACAGAGGACTCAGCAAGGTCAGTTTCCCACTCTCTGAACCAGGCCAGTGTTTGATGGACTCTTTCCCTTGTTGGGCCTTGTGCGGGATCTTTAGAAACCCACATTATCGGCCATCTCTCTCCTACAGTCCTCTGGGCATTGTTGTTGTTGTTCAGTCGGTAAGTCATGTCCGACTCTTTGCGACCCCATGGGCTGCAGCATGCCTGGCTTCCCTGTCCCTCACTATCTCCCCAAATTTGCTCAAATTCATGTCCGTTGAGTTGGTGATGCCACCCAACCATCTCATCCTCTGCTGCCTCCTTCTCCTCCTGCCCTCAGTCTTTCCCAGCATCAGGGTCTTTTTGAATGAGTCGACTCTTCACATCAGGTGAGCAAAGTATTGGAACTTCAGCTTCAGCATCAGTCCTTCCAATGAATATGCAGAGTTGAGTTCCTTAAGGATTGACTGGTTGGATCTCCTTGCTGTCCAAGGGACTGTCAAGAGTCTTCTTCAGCACCACAGTTTGAAAGGATCAATTCTTCAGCACTCAGTCTTCTTTATGGTCCAGCTCGCACATCTGTACATGATTACTGGAAAAACCATAGCTTTGACTACATGAACCTTTGTTGGCAAAGTGATGTCTCTGCTTTTTAATACACCATCTAGAAAAGTCATAGCTTTTCTTTCAAGGAGCAAGCGTCTTTTAATTTCATGGTTGCAGTCACTGTTTGCAGTGATTTTGGAGCCCCCCAAAATAAAGTCTGTCACTGTTTCAACTCTTTCCCCATCTATTTGCCACGAAGTGATGGGACCAGATGCCATGATCTTCGTTTTTTGAATGTTGAATTTAAAGCCAGCTTTTTCACTCTCCTCTTTCACCCTCATCAAGAATCTCTTTAATTCCTCTTTGCTTTCTGCCATAAGGTGGTTATGAGGCAGATGTTTGTTGATGTATATCTGAGGTTGTTGATGTTTCTGGGCATAAGAAGGTGCATCTGTATTCCAGGAGATCTCTTTTGTTTTCTTTCTAAGATCCTATCAGTTCACTGCACATCCCCACTTTCTTGCTGCTGAGGTCTTTCTGCCTTTGTAGGTGGTCCTATGAGACAGGAGCCAAGCTGATCCCACCCCAGCTTTCTCTTCAGAGTGATCATATTTGGTTCACAAGACACACGTCAGCCAGGAAACCCCGAAAGAGCATACCAGCCCCCCACACACCTCTACCTTACGGCCACAGCCCTCTCTTAGTACAGAAAGCATGAATCTAGGCCCACCATGTGTGCTGTTTGCCAGCTCTACAGTTAGTTCCCCACACACAAACCTTCAAGTTACAAACTTTCAAAGATGTGAACGTGCATCTGATTCCAGCAAGGAACCAAAACCCGTGCCATCGACGTCAGACGTTAGTGACACTGCAGCTTGCCCTCCATCTCCTATTGCTGACGATCCTTCAGCTCTACCATCTCCCACCCCCTCTCCTCCACTCAGCAACTCTCCTTGTCTGTTCACTTGATGCCAGCCGCTGTATGCCAGCTGTTGTACTGTACTACTGTACTTTTCAAGGCACTGTACTGTAAGATTCAAAATATTTTATTTTTTGTGTTTGTTTTTTATGTATTATTTCTGTGAAAAGTATTATAAACCTATTACAGTACGGTGTTACATGGCCTACTGTGTCAGTTGGTACCTAGGCTAACTTCGGATTTATGAACAAATTGGATTTACGAATGAGCTCTCGGTGTGGAACTTGCATATGAAGCAGACTTACTGAATTTCAAATTTCTCCAAGGGGTCCATGTAAGCCCACTTCACTGGGATTGAGATGAAGGAGTCACGGCTCTCTGCCCTCTTTCCTTGGGAGTATTCAGCTCACAGCTCATTCACATTTCTTTCTAACTCTTTGCTATTCTTCATCTGAATGGGGCATTCGGGAATGGTGGAGCCAGGTCTTGATAATTTCCTTTGTGAATTCTGTATAAGGGGTTTGTTTCCCATTCACATGGGTATCTGATATCTATCATATTGGCGTCTCGGGCAAAAGAAATGCAGAAAGAATCCCATTCTGATATCTTATTCCATAAACCATAGAGAAACAATAGAAGTGTACATTTCAGTTATTTCTTGCTGCCAAAACACCCCGAAACTGAGCAGCTTTAAATAAGAGCAATACGTCCTTTCTCCTGCTTCTAGGGTGGCTGGCCTGCTTCTCTGTTGGTCTCACCTGGGCTGGATGGGTAGTCATCACTCACACTCACACAGCGGGCGCTGGGCGCTGAGTGCTGGCTGGACGCCTCGGATCTCTTCTCAGGGCCTCTCATTCTTTGTTAGGCTAAACCAGCTTCCTTTCATGAGTGATCCAGGCAATGTTTCAGGGAACCAAAGCAGAAACTATACAGTCTCCTAGGCTCTGGAAGTCACAAAGCATCATTCTGTAAGCCAAAGCAAAATTACAAGGCTAGTCTAGATTCAAGAGATGGGAAAAAGACTCTACCTTTAGCATTTCCAGTTTGGGGCTCTCCCTAGTTCACTGTAGAAAACCCGCCTCTGCCAGCTCTGGTTCTAAACATTTTCCTGAGCAGATGTGGAGTTAGGGGAGGAAGAAAAATGAATTTACATTGGTTTTAGTGAGCTTACCTTTCGAAGAATAGAAAGGAAGAGAAAAGATCCAGGAGATGGGAGAAGAAGCAGAGTCACTGTGGCTGACTTTGGGCAAGCATTCATGGGGGGAATGGACCACAGGTGGGGAACTGGGAGAAAAGGCTAAACTTCCAATCATGAAGATGAGAGCAGGTCAACATCTCTGTGAATTGGGCAAATGAGACCTTCGGACCTGAGAAATCCCATGGACAGAGGAGCCTGGCGGACTATAGTCCATGGGGTCGCAAAGAGTCGGACTTAGAGACAAACAACACCACCTAAGACCTTCTGGAGCCTATTATGAAATGGACTTCAGCACAGATTGAGTTCTCCTTGGGGCCTGGCCTGAGTGGACACCATAGGATGCTATCTTGATACCAGCTTTGTGGTGCCCAAACCCTGTTCCTTCCACCTGTCCCCCTTGGATGCAACCTCGCCTCCACTCCACGCTTTCTCTCCTCTGATCTTGTGCTCACAGGAGGAGGTGAACATCAACAAAGAGGGGTGCAGGGTGCTAGCAACGCAACTCTGTCTTCAGGTGGGGTTTCAGGACCAGGTGAGTGGGAGGAGCAAGGCGACTGAGGGATGATGAAGCCCATTGCTCTGCTGTACTGTGGGCTGCAGATTCAAGGCTCAGAGGTTATCATTTAAAAAAGAAAATTTCTTTTTTTTTTTTTTAAATAAAAAATTTAGTGATGCTTTCCAAGGCCAACTTGACTTCACATTCCAGGATGTCTGGCTCTAGGTCAGTGATCACTGACCTAGAAAGAAAATTTCTAAAGGCTTTAGAAATGGTTTGGACTTCCCCAGCAGCTCAGAGGGTAAAGAATCTGCCTGAAATGCAGGAGACACCAGAGATGTGGGTTCGATCTCTGGGTCGAGAAGATTCCCTAGAGGAGGAAACGGCAGTCCACTCCAGTATTCTTGCCTGAAAAATCCCATGGACAGAGGAGCCTAGCAAACTACAATCCAAAGTGTTGCAAAGAGTTGAATACGATTGAGTGATTAAGTACCTCTCACCTCAAGAAATGGTTTTAAAATGGTCTTTTAAAAAATATGTGAATACTTTATGTGTGTTTATCTAGAGTGTAAATTGCAAGGGCCCACACTCCCCATCAGATGCCCGCACGAGGAAGGGAGCCCAGGCGGGAGACCTTGGAAGGGCAGGTTGCCTTGCTGAAAAATGAAGTGCTGGGGCTTGTTTTCAGCCTGCAAGGTGAGCAGGCTCAGAGGACAGACTGTTCAAGCTGATAAGCACAGCTTAGGGGGAAGCTCAGAATCTTTACTTGCCTGATATTTTAAACCAGCACATACAAAATCTATAAAAGAATTTTTCACTTTCAGAGAATAGATGTATACCTGCCTTGGAGAGAATATTTCTTTCTTTTTTTTTTTAAACGTTTTGTAACTTGTGGCTTTTTGTTATCAACAGGGCTGAGCACAAGACTTTCCAGCTGCCCCACCCCCACCATCTGCTCTTGCAGCTGTGCAGTCATGTCCGACCCTTTGCAACCCCATGCACTGTAGCCAGGCTCCCCTGTCCATGGGATTTTTCAGGCAAGAATACTGGAGTGGGTTGCCATTCCTTTCCCCAGGGAATCTTCCCGGCCCAGGAATCGAACCCACGTCTCCTGCATTGCAGGTGGATTCTTTACCGCTGAGCCACTGGGGAGGCCCTCCACCGACTGACTCCCGCCTAAATGATTCTGTAATCTGTCCCCTTTGAAACCTTTGCCCATCTGATTTCCAAGCACGTTTGTTTCATCGGAACACAGGGCAGTTTAGAGAGGTGAGGAAGAGAGGGGGGGATGAGCTGAGGGCGAGTCTGAACCACTTTCCCCATTGCTGCCCTTTCCCATGGTCCTCCCAGCTCCCCCAGCTCCAAGGCAGGACCAGCAGGCTGAGCGTGTGACCACGGCCTCACTGCCCAGAGGCTACCGGTAGGGGGTGCTGTGTCCACACCTCCGGGCACCACCAGCGCGATGACACTCCCAGGCTTCATAAATCGTTTGACATTTAATGCTAGCGGGGATGTTTCCTTTTGGCCATGAGGAACCTATGGTCCAGAGAGGTGAGTTTGTGGTGGGAGTAGGGCTGAAATACAAGCCTCTTGCCTTCCGTGCTGGGGTTCCCACCCTCCATCTTCCTCCTTCACACATTCTCACCCCCAACCCCTCACGTGACGTCAGGGATCTTGGCAGTGTTGAGAGGAAGATGGCTTGTGTGTGGAACTATTAGAAAAGAACAGAAGATGGCAAGGTGCTTCCCGTGGTTGGCCTGGGAAATCAGTCTGGGGCTTTTGCATTTGACCTCACAGGAACAGTCATTTGGAAAGTAGGAGGGATCACGTTAAAGTGCTTTTTCTTTTTTCTTTTTGGTAGTCAAACCTAACAGACGTGTGGGAAAAGTTCCAATTGATTACAAATCGTCAAAAAGTGACAATACCTTGAGAGGAGATACGTTACAATGTCTATTCCCAGTTGTTATTACTAATACTTAGTGGGTGATATTGGCTAAGTTTGTAAATTTCACTTTGCCTCATCTGTAAAATGGGTAAAATAATGTTGGTGAAGATTCAGTGAGATAGGCATATAAATGCTCATCTCAGCTCATGGCTCATTCTAGGCACTCACTAATTATTGTTGTGCCAGTAGCACAACTATTATTGCACACAATTATTGCGGCAGCAATAATAATAACAAGAGCATCTTTTTGTCATCCGTAACTTGGACCTTCAGTGTGGCTAATTCAGTGCAGAAATGCTCCTGCCGCTCACCAGTTGGGTAGACAGGTCTCCAGTAGCTGGAGTAGCTTCTCTGTCATCTCCTTGGGGCATCTCCGAAGACCAAAGTGGCTGGGAGTTGGCGAGGGTGAGGGAGGGGCTGTCGAGGGGTGGAAGTGATGAGTGGGTGGCTTTATAGTGACGTTTGTAAGTCAGAAAGAATTGAGTGAGAAACGTGCTCGGGTGCAGTCTTCCCTGACTGGAGATCCTTCATATAAGCAAGGGGAAAAAAGTCAAGAAATGACTTTTTTAAAAAGAAGTGACTTTTTTAAAAAGAGAGAAATCTTTTGGCCTTTTTTATCAAGTAATTTGATAAATGTTTAGCGTTTCTTATACAGACAGAGGAGCCTGGTGGGCTACCGTCCGTGGGGTCATAAGAGTCAGACACAACCTAGTGACTAAACCATACAGCTCTTAGGTTTTGTTGTTCTTGTTTTACCGTCTTTAGTGATGCCCACAAAAGGGAGATGCATTTCTAGATAGTGGGTATTCTTTGAGCTAATTAAATTGACCTTATGTCCATTCTATAATGTGTTTCAAATACTTAAAAAATTTAACAATTGAGATATAATTAGCATAGAACATTGTATTAGTTTTAGGTATACAACATAATGATTTGATGTATGTGTTCTGAGTGCCCAATTGCTCAGTCGTGTCTGACTGTTTGCAGCCCCATGGACTGTAGCCCTGCCAGGCTCCTCTGTCCATGGAATTTTCCAGGCAAGAATACTGGAGGAGGTTGCCATTTCCTCCTCCAGGGACTCTTCCTCACCCAGGGATGGAACCCGAATCTCTTGAGTCTCCGGCATTGGCAGGCAGATTTTTTACCACTGTGTCAATGAATTGATATACATAGAGCTAAAGGATCACGAAGGAGGTCTAGTTAACACCCATCACCCCACATACTTACAGTTTTGTTTTCTTGTGATGAGAACTTCCACTCTCTTAGCAACTTTCAAAGATACGTAAGA
>NW_011494800.1:5387105-5398083 GCF_000754665.1 Bison bison bison | reverse complement strand
ATACGTAAGATGGTATTATTAACCGTTTACTATCCCAACTCTCAAATACGTTCTGTTTTTGTTTCTTTCATTTCATCTTGTCCACGACCTTGTTTTCCTGTCCAGCCCTCATCCTACCAGAGATGACATCTTGACTGTGGTTCCTTCTTCTCTTTTCAGAGTCTGACCCAGTAGGTGTAGAATGCGTGGAGACCCCAGTATGTAAATGCTGCTGCTTCTGCTGCTAAGTCGCTTCAGTCGTGTCCGACTCTGTGCGACCCCATAGGTGGCAGCCCACCAGGTTCCCCCATCCCTGGGATTCTCCAGGCAAGAACACTGGAGTGGGGTGCCATTTCCTTCTCTACCTTGGCAGAAAGGCACAGTCATTAGTCAGGGATGGCCAGAAAGGCAAGCATGAAAATAGCACCCTTGATTTCTTTTTTCCAGTAGCACATGATACAACATTGAATAATTGCTGGCTATATTTGACAAATCGGGAATACAGTTCATTAGGGAGCTAGGGGACTCAAAAAGCAGGCTGCCTTCAGGAAAATTTATGAGGGGATTACTGTGTGCAGCCACCAGTAAATAGAGCACTGGGAATCTGAGCTGAATTGATGATCTTCCGCCTGAGTGGGACCTGTGTCCACCAAGCAAAACTTTCTTGAGTCAAAGTGACTTAGGGGAGAAATTGTGATTAAAAAAAAGAAAGGATGAAAAAAAAAGAAAGGAACATTCAGAATCTCTAGGGAATGGAACCACATCTGTGAGAGCAATATTATTTCTACTACTTTCATGGTCAAGAAAATCAGAATGCATGATTCACACAAGAAAACAAATCCTTGCAAAATGATGCAGCCTCCCTAGTAATCGTGGGAACTTAAAACACAAAATTATACAATGCCAGCAAAGCTGGTAAAAGTACATTATAATTACAAAATCAAAATCTGGCGAGGCTTTGGAGAAAGCTGCATTCTCATACTGACATCAATTAGTACAATATTTCTGGAAAGCAACATGGCAAAGTGTACTGAGCCATGGACGATCACATCCTTTGGCCTGGTAAACATGTGTTTGAAATCATATCCTGGAGAAATGACTCAAAAGAAGAAAAAATAAGGGGAAAAAACAGAAAGAAAAAGCAATACCTAAAAATTTAAAATAAAAACAAACTGTTGTATAAAAATGAAATTTAATATTACTATTAAGGATAGTAAGTTTGTCTATCATGAAAGCAAATAGAAAAGTTGATATAAAATAATGCTAAGTGAAAAATGTGCTGTGTGCTTTGTCGCTCAGTTGTGTCCGACTCTTTGCAACTCCATGAACTGTACCCCGCTTTGTACTCCATGGACAGGCTCCTATCTCCATGTGATTCTTCAGGCAAGAACACTGGAGTGAGTTGCCATTTTCTTCTTCAGGGGATCCTCCTGACCCAGGGATGGATCACTGGGTCTCTTGCCTTGCAGGCAAATTCTTTACCATCTGAGCCATTAGGGAAGCCCACTTGAAAAACAGCTTGAGCTCAAATTTTTTGAATATTGACTGCTGCTGCTGCTGCTAAGTCGTGTCAATCGTGTCCGACTCTGTGCGACCCCATAGATGGCAGCCCAACAGTCTCCTCTGTCCCTGGGATTCTCCAGGCAAGAATACTGGAGTGGGTTGCCATTTCCTTCTCCAATGCATGAAAGTGAAAAGTGAAAGTGAAGTAGCTGCGTCATAGATATGTAAAAAAAATTCCCCAACAACAATAAAGCTAAGAAGAGATAATTCGGTTTTGTTACATCGCAGGGTGAGAAGTGAATTTGAGTCTCTGTTGCTTTGGTGTTTGTGTTTCGTCTGTCATTACAAAATTGGTTAGAAACACGGTTTTATAGGCTGCACTGTATATTGTAATTTATCAAGGACAGAAAAGAGGTAAATCCTTCCATCTCCGTCTTGTGGTTTTTGACAGCTGCACAGATTGTAAACACAAGCTGGAATCACACCAAAACGGCATCGCTTGTTGTCGCTCAGTCGCGTCCAACTCTTTGCGACCCCGTGGACTATAGCACCCAGGCTCCTTTGTCCTCCATTGGTACCTGGAATTTGCTCAAATTCATGTTCATTGAGTTAGTGATGATATCCAACCATATCATCCTCTGCCGCCCCCTTCTCCTTTTGCCTCCAATCTTCCCAGCATCATGGTCTTTTCCAGTGGCATTCCCTGCTGATTGTACAGACAGGGGACATGTGATTACCAAGACCCTGGAGTGGTTGCAGGAGAAAATCAGGTCGGGTTAACTATCCAGTTGGCTCATCTAATGCCAGAGCTTTACCTCCTTGGATCTCATGCTTGGATTGTTTGGGAGTTGCTGGAGGCAGAGCATCAACTCCTTTCTCTCCTTGTAAGAATCTCCCCCTAAATTAAGCTGATCTCACATTTCCCAGTCACAGGTCTCTTTTTCCTTCTGGTCTGATCCTTCTTGTCCCTCAAGCTTGGCATCCTCTTATTTTTCCTTGCATCCACCTCTGACAGCAACAGTAATCCTAGTAAAATATAGTCACACATTTCGTCAAAGTCGCAAGATGCTCTGAAGGTTGAGACAGAGACGTCATTTTATTCAGTAGAGGCCGTTTTTCTTTTCATCCTCACTTATGTGTAAGCAGGCCTTACATTTCATCGGTTTGTCTCACAGTTGCCTCTTTGCAGCAGCAGAGATGCCCGAATCTCTGTGCTTGGACACAGGATTCTGCTTGCATCAGGCAGTTCTACAGAGACAGAGGCTGGCGGGCCTGTTCAACGCCATCTGCTTTCACAGGAAGATTAAACACACGCGTGAGACCCAGGGTGGACCCACCTCACATGTGCACAAGATGCTTCACTAGCCTGTGCTTTGCAGGCAGATGAGAGAACCAGCAGGGCCCTCCATGAGTTCTTAGCAGAGAAATTGCTGGAGGGTTTCCAACAATTCCTCTGTTCCTCCCCTCTGTTCCTTGTCTCATATTTTTCTTCCTTTTTCTTTCCTCCTCCAATTAGAGGCCTTTGAGATATAAGCTAACACTTACTAAGTATATGCTCTGCATCAGGCATGCTGACACATAATAACCCATTTTAGCTTCACAGAATATGAAGATAACCCATTTTATCTTCCCTATGAGGTAGATGGGAACAGTTAGTATCACTGTTTCTTTCTTTATTTTTATTTCATTTATTTATATATATATATGTTTAATCAATGTATAATTAATTTACAATGCTGTGTTAGTTTCTGGTGTAAGGCAAAGTGATTCAAATATATGTATGAATATATACACATATTTGTTTTCAGATTTTTTTTCCATTTAGATTATTATAAGATGCTGAATATAGTTCCCTGTGCTGTATGGTAGGACCTTGTTATTTGAATATTTTCTATATAGTAGTATGTATCGGCTAATCACAGAATCTTAATTTACTGAGAGGTCCCGCCAACCCCTGTTATCCCCTTTGGTAACCATAAGTTTTCTATGCCTGTGAATCTGTTTCTATTTTAAATAAGTTCATTTGTATCATAGGTGGCTTTCCCGGTGGCTCAGATGGTAAAGAATCTGCCTGCAATGCAGGAGACCTGGTTTGATCCCTGGGTTGGGAAGATCCCCTGGAGAAGGGAATGGCTACCCGCTCCAGTGTTCTTGCCTGGAGAATTCCAAGGACAGAGGAGCCTAGAGGGCTGTAGTTCATGGGGTCACGAAGAGTCAGACATGACTGAATGACTGACACACATTTGTATCATATTTGAGATTCCACATATAAGTGATATCATATGATACTTTTCTTTCTCTGACTTCACTTAATATGCTAATCTCTGGGTCCTTTCATGCTGCTGCAGATGGCATTGTTTCCTTCTTTTGTGGCTGAGTAATACTCCATCGTATAGATGCACCACATCGTTTTATCCATTCTTTAGGTTGTTTCTGTGTCTTGGCTATTGTGAATAGTACCGCTGTGAACAAAGGGGTATGTGTATCTTTCTGAATTAGAATTTTCTCTCTATGCCTATTAGTGGGATTTCATGATCATATGACAACTCTATTTTTAATGTTTTGAGTAACCTCCATACTGTTTTCCATGTGGTGCTAGTGGTAAAGAACCTGCCTGCCAACGCAGGAGACTTAAGAGATTCAGGAGAATCCCATGGACAGAGGAGCCTAGTGGGCTCTAGTCCACAGGGTCGCAAGAAGTTGGACACGACTGAAGTGACTTAGCACACGTGCACACACACTGTTTTCCATGCTGGCTGCACCAATTTGTCCTCCCACCAACAGCATTTCTCCACACCTCCTCCAGCATTTGTTGCTTGTGGACTTTTTACTGATGGCCATTCTGACTGGTTTGCGGTGATACGTCATTGTAGCTTTGATTTGCATTTCTCTAATAATTAGCAGTGTTGAGCATATTTTCACATGCTTATTGGCCATCAGTATGTACTTCTTTGGAGAAATGCTTACTTAGGTCTTCTGCCCACTTTTTAATTGGGTTGTTTGTTGTATCAGCTATTTGTATATTTTGGAAATTAAGCCCTGGTTGACTGCATCATGTGCAAATATTTTCTCCCAGTCCATACGTTATCTTTTCATTTTCTTTCTGCACAGCAAAGGAAACCATAAACAGGCTTTATAAACAGGGTACACATACCCCTGTGTTCATAAACAGGTTTCCTTTGTTGTGCAGAAACTTATAAGTTTGACAGAGGTCCCCTTTGTTTAGTTTTGCTTTCATTTCTATTGCCTTGGGAGATGGACCTAAGGAAACATCATGGCAATTTGTGTCAGAGAATGCTTTGCCTATGCTCTCTAAGAGTTTTATGGTGTCATGTCTTATATTTAAGTCTTTAAGCCATTTTGAGTTTATTCTTGTGTATGGTGTAAGGGTGAGTTCTCACTTCATTATTTTACACGCAGCTGTCCATCTTTCCCAACACCACTTGCTAAAGAGACTGTCTTTTCTCCATTGTATATTCTTGCCTTCTTTGTTGAAGATTAATTGATCATAGATGTGTGGGTTTACTTCTGGGCTCTCTTTTCTATTTCCTTGGCCCATTTGTCTGTTTTGGTACCAGTATGATGCTGTTTTGATTATTGTAGCTATGTAGTATTGTCTGAAGTCTGGGGGCATTTGCCTCCAGCTTTGTCCTTTTTTCTCGATTGCTTTGGCAGTTCTGGGTCTTTTATGGTTCCATATACATTTTAGGATTATTTCTTCTAGTTCTGTGAAAAAATCCTGTAATTTGGTAGAGATGGCATTAAATCCCCTCTGCCCATTCTATAACTGAGGAAATAGGCACCAGAAACCTAAGTGACTTGTCCAAAGTTAAGATGTGGTAGAAGCAAGCTTCAGACCCAAGCAGTTGGCCCTAAGTGCAAGCTTGGAGCCACTAAACTTCACCATCTCATGACAGTGAATCAAGCTTACCTTGCCCATGCTCTGGGAAAAAAGACCAAAGACAGAGAGAGGAGTGAGTTAGAGTGGTGTTGTGTGTGTGTGTGTGTGTGTGAGATTGCGTGTGTAGAGCCTGACCTGCTGTTCTGTCATGTACTCTACGATTAAACCAAGTTGCTGAACCTCTCCATTTCTCAGTTTTCACATGGGTAAAACTGCAGGATTTATGAATAGTACTTAACTCCTCCGAGGGTTGTTGTGATGATTAAATATGCTATAAAGTTCTGAGAACCGAGGCTGGTACAGGGCGCCTATGCTTAATCAACGTTAGCCATGATCCTCCTGCCATCATTCATGCCAGTGCTTGGGGACCACCGCTCCGCCTCTTTCTCCTAGACTGATGGTGATGCAAATAGCACTTCTAACACATTCCGGGCCCCTGCTGCCTCTAGTCTGGGATCCACACTTCAAGGATCACCGAGGAAGAGGATCCAGAGCTCTCGCTATCCTAGCAGCCCACATTCTATTTCTTTCCATGAGCTCTGTTGGAGTCTTTTTGCTTTCTAGACTGAAGGGACCCAGGGACTGTGTCCCAGCCTGGAGGGCTGTCAATGACCAGTGATAGATGCCATCTCAGAACCTGGCCAGGGCCTGAGTTTCAGCAGGATCTGACAGGTGGTGAGTTTCAGCCATGAGGAGACTCACGTCAGTGGGGGCTAGCAAATGTGGAACATGAAATAGGCAGAGAAACACTCTTGGAGGAGCAGCTCCATGGATAAAAACTGGACGATTTTAGAAGTAATAGGAGAAGAGAGAAAAGAATTTTCCTCCCCTGAAAAAAAATGGCCTTTGATCAAAGATGCAAGCAATGAAGGAAAGTCAGGAGAGGAGGGGAGGGACCCTGATCACAACATTCATAGTTGGAATTGTGGGGCTTGTAAGAGGCAAAATTTGGTCTGACCCAGGCAGATGACAACTTGTCTTTTCCAAAGTAAAAGGAGAGATAATATAAATAAGAAAAAAGTGGAAACTGCAGTCATTTTCCTACCTTTGGGGAGGAAGGGGAGTGAGGAGTGAGTTGGCCTGTTCAGAGTCCTTACATGGTCTGGATTCTATCTAGCTCACTCTCTGTCTTAGTAGGTGGAGTGTGATGGGGTTCCCCTCCCGAGGCTCCAGACCCTGGAACCCCCCTGCATCCCAGCACCTGGAGAGGCTCTCTGCAGGATGCAGAGCTCTGGAAAGAAGGGCTCCACTTCCAGACTGCGCGCATACAGCTGGATGTGGCCTGTACTGTAGCTGCTGCAACGGCGATGCTTGCTGTGTCCAGGCCTCTCACAGCCCCAGGCTCTGTCCTGGACTGACTCACAGCAATGGCTGTGAGAAAGTTCCTCTGCGTTGGCAGGAGAGAGGGGGAGGGAACTGGTGCTCTCTCTGGGTGGCCTGCTCTGCCCTCAGTCGCCCTTACAGACTCCTCGGAGCTGTCCTAGCCAGGCTGGGTACGTGCCAGGCCTCAGCCCAGCAGCAGTGATCTGCACCTTGGATTCCTGATGAAGACAAAATAATTTTCAGTCCCAGCTACAACCGGCTGACTACCAGGAGAAGGCGCTGAGCAGAGTCTGCTGTACCTCCACACTTCCATATCCTCAGCTTTCTGCTCTCCATGGCAGACCTGGCTGGTCCACTTCACATCAGTCGTCAACTCTCACTGAGTTGCGAGTGAAAATGAAATGAAAGGAACTGAAAAGCACTAAAACACCTAAATGCCCATGAGCAGATGAACGGATAAAGAAGATGAGGTATATAAATACAACAGAATATTACTCAGCCTTAAAAAGAGTGATATAATGCCATTTGCAACAACATGGTTGGGCCTAAAGATTATCATACCAGTGAAGTAAGCCAGACAGAGAAGGGCAAATATATGATATTGCTTATATGTGAAATGTAAAAAGAGAAAATGATACAAATGAACTTATTTCTGAAACACAAATAAAAACTCATAGACCCAGAAAAGAAATTTTTTGGCTCCCAAAGGGGGAAGAGGGTGTAGAAGAAGGGACAGATTAAGAGACTGGGATTAATATACACACATATGCACACATTGTGTATAAAACTGATAACCATCAAGGACGTACTATATAATACAGGAAACTGTACTCAATATTATGTAATGACCTATACAGGAAAAGGAGCTGAGAAAGAATATATATATATAAAACCAAACTGCTGTGCTGTACACCTGAAATTTACATAATACTGTAAATCAACTTCCCAGATAGTACTGGTGGTAAAGAATCTGCCTGCCAATGCAGGAGATGCAAGAGGTGCAACTTCAGTCCCTGGGTTGGGAAGATCTCCTGGAGGAGGGCATGGCAACCCATTCTAGTACTCTTGCCTGGAGAATCCCATGGACAGAGGAGCCTGGCGGGTTACAGTCCACGAGGTCGCAAAGAGTTGGACACGACTGAGCATACACACTGATTCACTGATATGTCAATTAAATTTTTTTTTCTATTTTAAAGAAAAGTGCTAAAGCACCCTACTCGGGTGGAGCATGCCAATCTGGTCTTTGATGGGTCTCATGGTGGGGGGGGGGGCTGGGGGGCTTCTGTATAGACAGGAAACTTGGCTTATTTGGAGACTCTCAGCTCTTGACTGGAACCTTCCTTAGAAGAAGCAGTTTTTCAAGAGAGTACGCTCTTTATGTTCAAGAAGATGATGGTGTATTTAAAATGCTTCCTCCTAAACACATCCCTTCCACTTCTCCCTCTGCTTCCATTAATTCCGAGAATATCTACAATTCCATTGACAACCTCTTGTTGGCTCAGACTTATGGGATGCAGAGCTGTGTGCCCATACTCTTGCAGGTGGGGTGATGGCTGCTGTCAGAGAGCTTCCAGTTGAGCCTATCAAATAAAGTATAAACACAGGAAAAGGTAACTGACTTTTTACAGGATTCTCAGGCTTCCCTGGTGGCTCAGGTGGTAAAGTGTCTGCCTGCAATGCAGGAGACCGGGGTTTGATCGCTGGGTCAGGAAGATCCCTTGGAGAAGGAAATAGCAACCCACTCCAGTACTCTTGCTTGGAAAATTCCATGGATGGAGGAGCCTGGTAGGCTACAGTCCATGGGGTCACAGAGTCGGACACGACTGAGCGACTTCACTTTCTTCTTTCTTTCAGTAATCCTCGGCTTCCCAGGGGGCGCTAGAAGTAAAGAACCTACCTGCCAGTGCAGGAGACATAAGAGACGTAGGTTCGATCCCTGGGTTGGGGAGATCCTCTGAAGAAGGAAGTGGCAGCCCACTCCAGTATTCTTGCCTGGAAAACTCCGTGGACAGAGGAGCCTGGCAGGCTGCAGTCTATGGGGCCGCAAAGAGTCAGACACGACTGAGCAGGCACGCGCACACACACACACACACACAGTAACTCTAATCTGGTGTTCAGCAGCCACCTACCCAATCTCCAGCTCTGGCCCAGGCTCCGTGCTCCCCTGATGGCCCCCATGGTTCCATGACCACCTGAGGTGCAGCTTCTTGTCTCTATTGGGAAACCCAGCCTTCCCCTTCCAGCCCAGTCCCATCCTTCTCCCTTCTGAGCAACAACCTACTCATTTTCCATGGGTTTGGTGATCTATGGTGAGGCCACAGCATTGGTTGGGTCCCTTTGGAGATCCGCATACTTGTGCTGAGAACTGGCTTGATTTTATTTTTTATTTATTTTTTAATTTTTAGGGCTAAGTGATTTTATTTTTATTCTTTTAAATTTTTTCATCAATTAATTAGGCTGTACCAGGTCTTAGTTGTGGCACTTGGGATCTTTAGTGCATCTTGTGGTTCCCTGTGTGTGTGTGTGTGTGTGTGTGTATGTAAGTTGCTTCAGTTGTGTCCAACTCTTTGCCACCCTATGGACTGTGGCCTGCCAAGCTCTTCTGTCCATGAGATTCTCCAGGCAAAAATACTGGAGTGGTTTGCTATTGCCTTCTCCAGGGGAACTTCCCAAGCCAGAGATCAAACCCCCATCTCTTACGTCTCCTGCATTGGCAGACCAGGGATCAAACCTGGGCCCTCTGCATTGGGAGGGCCAGAATATTAGCCACAGGACCAGGGCAGTCTCCTTGATTTTTATTTAAAAGACTGTTTTTTGACATGAGATCTAACCTCTGCAAGTGACCTTCCTGGACAATGAGGATGTAATGGTCTTCACTCTGGAAATTGGAGCATCTGCTCTCCTACTGGCTGAAGAAGCATCTTAAACCCACTGTAAATGAGAACAATAAACAATGATTCCCAATCTTGCCTACACTTTGTAATCACCTGGGGAGCTTTAAAAATACCAGGTGGGGCTCCACCCGCAGAGGTCTGATTTAATTGGTTGGGGTGCATCTGTGGCTCCAGAGACGTTCGAAAACACCCGAGTGACTCTTGGTGAGTCGCCAGGTTGGAAACAGCTGTTTGGATGGCTGCCTGCTGACTCTTTTCAGGCAGGAGATCTTTAATTGGTAACTTGGGGGACACACAATGGCAGGCAGAATTGTGAAAACTAAAGCACCTAAGAATTGATGTTTTTGAACTGTGGTGCTGGAGAAGACTCTTGAGGGTCCCTTGGACAGCAAGGAGATCCAACCAGTCCATCCTAAAGGAAATCAACCCTGAATACTCATTGGAAGGACTGATGCTGAAGTTGAAGTTCCAATACTTTGGCCACATGATGTGAGGAGCCCACTCATTGGAAAAGACCCTGATACTGGGAAAGATAGAAGGCAGGAGGAGAAGGGGATGACAGAGGATGAGATGGTTGAATGGCATCACCGACTCAATGGCCATGAGTTTGAGCAAACTCTGGGAGTTGGTGATGGACAGGGAAGCCTGGCATGTTGCAGTCCATGGGGTCGCAAAGAGTCGGACACAACTGAGCAACTGAACAGCAACAATTCAGAATATGTTACAGAAAAAAAGGGACAAGGAGACAAAAACAGGATCTGCATAGGTGAATTCAGAATGATGATTCTTAACTGGCCTAAACTTCTGGACTAATGCAAGGTGGCAAGCGGTGCAGAGGAGATGAGAGACAGTCTTGCTCACAAAAAAGCTCAAGGCCAAAGAGGAGACACTGAGAGCAGCTGGACTTTCCCAGACCGGGAAAAGTCATCTGGGACGCTCCCAGGGGAGCACCATATGGTGAGGGATTTACCTGTGGAGTCAGAGCAGTCTTGTCTGACTGTTAGGGGATGTCTAAGGGGGCAGATGCTGGGAGGGATTGGGGGCAGGAGGAGAAGGGGATGAAAGAGGATGAGATGGCTGGATGGCATCACTGACTCGATGGACGTGAGTTTGAGTGAACTCCGGGAGATGGTGATGGACAGGGAGGCCTGGCGTGCTGCGATTCATGGGATCGCAAAGAGTCGGACACGACTGAGTGACTGAACTGAACTGAATTGAAGGGGGCAGACAGGAAGGACCATTAGTTCTCAAAACAACCAAAAGGGAACCGAAGCCTAGAGCAGACCCTCGCCCTGGAAGATGAAAGGAGGGACGTTCACAGAGGCTGGGGGTGCATGTGAGCCATAACCCCTGACTTGAGGAGCCCTCAGGTGGGGCC
>NW_011494800.1:5370405-5387005 GCF_000754665.1 Bison bison bison | reverse complement strand
AGGTGGGGCCTGGACACTCAAAGAGGGTGAGGACACCATATGGGGTGTCCCTGTCGGTCTGGTAATTAAGACTCCACGCTTCCAATGTAGGGGCTACGGTTCAGTTCCTAGTCAGGGAACTAAGACCCTACATGAAAAAAAGCGAAAGTGCGACCCCATAGACTATAGCCTACCAGGCTCCTCTGTCTATGGTATTCTCCAGGCAAGAGAGGGTTGCCATGCCCTCCTCCAGGGGATCTTTCCAACCCAGGGATCCAACTGAGTCTCCCACATTGCCAGCAGATTCTTTACTATCTGAGCCACCAGGGCAGCCCAGATGTCACATATGCCCCCTAAGAAAAGATATGGTGAGACAAGTGCCTCTCTTGAGTGTTCAGCCACAGGGCTGGGGTGCACAGGGCACCGCTCTCTGTGATCGGGAAGGCTGGCCTCCCTCCATGGACTATTCCAGAGACAGTGCAGGGTGTACGTTCTGCAAGTGGGCAGCACCGTGGCACGTCCACTGCCTATCACTGTGGCACCCAAATCCTTACGTCCTATAGTCAAGCTCAGGTTTCCCGTGAATCCAAGGATGAGGACACGTGAGTTGAGGATCTGATGGGTCTTCTGGTGGAGAAGTCTCTCCTCACTTAGATGTGAACCCAGGAGTCTCAGTCCCCTTCTGTAACTCACCATTCATTATTCCTGTAAGGGAAAATAGACACCCTCTCCCCCATTAGACATGGGTCAGCCTCCATGATGGATGCCCTTCAGGACTTTGGAAATGCAGAGGAAAAAGAAAAGCTGTCTTGTTTTTCTTGACCAATCCAGATGGGTTTCTGGCAGCTCCTAGGGAAAGGGACTGGGTGAGGAGGGCTAAAATGTGACAGGACCGTGCCAAGAGACTCAGGCTTCATCCAGCCCAGTGTATTTCAAACAGCACATTGTAACCTAGTAGACACTTTAAAACTTCAGTTTGAATCGTGACCAACATTTAAAAAATAATAAACAGAAAGTATCAGTGCACTGCATATTGTAAGGGTTATTTGGGGGCTTCCCAGGTGGCGCAGCTGGTAAAGAATCCGCCTGCCAATGCAGGAGATACAGGAGATGCAGGTTCAAATCCTGGGTCAAGAATATCCTTGGAGAAGGGAATGATACTGGAACCCACTCCGGTATCCTTGCCTGGAGAGAATTCCATGGACAGAGGAGCCTGGTGGGCTACAGTCCGTGGGGTCAGACACGACTAAGAGTCAGATACAACTAATCAGGCACGCAAGGATTGTTTTCTGAAAATCTGATTCAGTTCTGCCTGTGTCTGTTGGACATTGCCGTGTGTAACACATTTTACTGCAAGTCTCGATTAAATAAATAAACAGCTGCCTCCTTGAACAGCAGAATAAAAATAACCATTTTTTTCCCACTCAGGGTCTGAGTAATTCAAGTTTGCCTGGTTGGGAGAGTTCTATTAGCCTTGCTGTGAAAATTCAGGGCTATTTTTTAGTAAGAGACACGCTGGCAGCAGAAAGTACTTTGCCTGTGCCTCTAAGAGCCTTTGGGAAGGACGCTGTCTCCACTCCTTTGGTTCAGCCCCCTGGGAGCTTCAGAAGTTCGTCCACCTTTCAGGTGGCTTTTCCTCACTTTTTTTTTTTCTGTGACTCATCTTGTCACTTGTATGCTGCTCCCCTTAGGTTTGAACCCAAATCAAATGCCTCTGGAATAGGGCTTTATCTTCACCAGGCATCATGTCTTAGAATTTTCACGGATGAGCTAAAGCTGTCACAATAACAAATGGAGAAAAAAAACCCTGCCACACAAAGCTGTCATTTGTGTTTGCTAGGCGAGACGAAAAGGTACCATGGAGGTACTTTGAGTAGTTGATGGTGAAATGAAAAGAAAACTGGGATTTGGATTTTACCTTCGGAAAATTAGTGTCGGCTGATGGGGAGTGACAGCTCTCTTGGGGTTTGAGTTGAAAATTCACATTCAGGGTTTTATTTGAAACATCAAAAGCCTTTGTCCTTCGGCTCCTTCCATTCCGAGAATAGCCTGACGTCATCTACATTGCATGTGAAGTGGAAAGGTTTCTTTCTCTTCTAAAGCTCAGGGAAGTTGGTTTTTTTTTTTGTTTTTTTTTTTTTTTAAGCAATACAGTATTACAAGGTCTTGACGTAGATTAGAGGAAAACTTTGGCCTCTTTCTTGTGGAACTATTCTGACTTTTCTTTTTTGTTAAAACAGATCTTTGAGAAACCCCTCAAAGTGGGAGGGGTGAATTGGGAGATTGGGATTGGCACATACACACTGAAAGTGTTAGTGATTTGCTGCTGCTAAGTCGCTTCAGTCGTGTCCGACTCTGTGCGATCCCATAGACGGCAGCCCACCAGGCTCCCCCGTCCCTGGTTTAGTCATGTCCAAATCTTTGCGACCCCAGTGACTGTAGCCCTCCGGGCTCCTCTGTCCATGGAATTCTCCAGCAAGAATACTGGACTGGGTTACCATGCCTTCCTCCAGGGGATCTTCCCAACTCAGGGATCGAACCCAGGTCTCCCGCAGTGCAGGCGGATTCTTTACCGTCTGAGCCATCCGGGAAGCCACTACTATGTATAAAATAGATAACAATCTATTCGAGATTGAGAACCTGCTGAGGGACCTACTGCATAACACAGGGAACTCTATTCAGTGCTCTGCGGTGACCCAAATGGGACAGACATTCAAGGAAGAGGCAATATATGTGTCCGTACAGGCGATGCACTTTGCTGTACAGCAGAAACTAACACACCGCTGTAAAGCAGCTCTACTCCAATGGAAAAAAGAGAAAGAAAGTCCTCTTGAGTTCTTCCTGATTATTATCCTAAATATGAGTGTGCCATCTGAAATGTAGACAGAATGTGTGTCCACTTTTCTCTGCCTGGAGGAGAGTGAACTGCCCTCGTAGTTACCCTTGTTCTGCTCATCAGAAGAAAATGCACGCACGGTTTCTCTCAGAGGCAGTACGGCCCAGCACCACCTGGAGGACAGGCGCTCTGGCCAGGATGTCTAGGTTTTTACCTTTCTGCTGCTGCTGGCTGCCCCCACCACCCACAGTCAGAGTAATAACAGCAGTTCAGAGGATATTTATCAGCTGTCTACTCTGTGTCAGCCACTGGGCATCCCTCATCTTTAATCCTGAAAACAAGCCTTCCTGACTTGTTTTATTCTCCTCATTTCACAGATGAGAAAACTGAGACTCAGAAAGGATCAGAGGAGACAGAAACATACCCACCTGTACATCTTTTTATAATATTTCTTGTTATCTGACTTTGCATTTCCCACTTATCTTAGAGCCTGCTTAATTGTGAGCAGAAAAGTGCAGTAGTCACTTAGTCGTGTCTGACTCTTTGTGACCCCATGGACTTTAGCCCTCCAGGCTCCTCTGCCCATGGGATTCTCCAGGCAAGAATACTGGAGTGGGTTGCCATGCCCTCCTCCAGGGGAATCTTCCTGACCCAGGGATCGAACCAGGGTCTCCCGCATTGCAGGAGGATTTGTTAAGTATGAATATATTTAATTTCTTGAATATCATAAAGCCAGCACAAAGCAAGGTTTAACCCATATTCCCACATGCTGGCCTTCTGTGTTCAACTGGTTGGTATGTTAATGTGTGAAGCAAAAGAAGAAAGGTAACATTTAGTGTCTGTGTGTTGGCTCTCAGTGACATTTGTTTCCTCCAAACTTTTAATATGAACGTTTTCAAATACAGAGAATTTTAAAGAATAGTACAGTAAACACCAGCACATCTGCTACCAAATTCGACAGTTATTAACATTTTGCCACAGTTGCTTTATCTTTAATTTTTTTCTCAGTCATTTAAAACCTCTGGGATCTAATACTGATGATCTGAGCTGGAGCTGATGTAATAATAATAGAAATAAAGTGCACGATAAATGTAACGCACTTGAATCATCCCCAAACCATCGCCTCCCACCTCCACCACCCTGGCCCATGGGAAAATCGTCTTCCCCAGTCCCTGGTGCCAAAAATGTTGAGGACCACTGCTTTAAAACTAAGTTACACATGTTGTGGCCCTTTCAGTTCAGTTCAGTTCAGTCGCTCAGTCGTGTCCGACTCTTTGCGACCCCATGAATCGCAGCACGCCAGGCCTCCCTGTCCATCACCAACTCCCGGAGTCCATTCAGACTCACTTCCATCGAGTCAGTGATGCCATCCAGCCATCTCATCCTCTGTCATCCCCTTCTCCTCCTGCCCCCAATCCCTCCCAGCATCAGAGTCTTTTCCAATGAGTCAACTCTTCGAATGAGGTGGCCAAAGCACTGGAGTTTCAGCTTCAGCATCATTCCTTCCAAAGAAATCCCAGGGCTGATCTCCTTCAGAATGGACTGGTTGGATCTCCTTGCAGTCCAAGGGACTCTCAAGAGTCTTCTCCAACACCACAGTTCAAAAGCATCAATTTTTCGGCTCTCAGCCTTCTTCACAGTCCAACTCTCACATCCATACATGACCACTGGAAAAACCATTGCCTTGCCTAGACGGACCTTTGTTGGCAAAGTAATGTCTCTGCTTTTGAATATGCTATCTAGGTTGGTCATAACTTTCCTTCCAAGGAGTAATAATTCCACATGCATCCCCTAAAAATAAGGATATTATCATAACTTAATAATAATATATCTCATTTATATTCAAATTTCTCAGTTCTCAAAACATCTTTTTAATTTTATTTTTTGACTCCAGATTTAATCAAGATTATTGCATCCCATTTGATATTTATTCTCTGTCTTTAGAAAAGGCTCTCAACTTTGACATAAATGTTTTGAAGAGACCAGGACAGTTTTTTTTGTAGAATGTCCCACATTTGGAGTTGTCTGATTGTTTTCTTTTCTCCCTATTTTCTGTATACCAGGAGCTGAGAATACAAGCATATGGAGATTAAAGTTAAGCCTAGGTGGCAGCAGTTCCTCCAGGGTGATGCGATGTGCTTCATATTCATCCTGTCAAAAGACATCTAATGTCAAGTTCTTCCAGCATTCCCTATGCTAAATTTCTTGGTTAGGTGCCAGATTCCTCCTTTGTAAACTTTTATTTTCTGCTTCACAATTAGTCTGCAGTCCCAGGGGTGATTCTCTGAGACCTGGAGAGTATCCTGCTTTGCATCACTCCTCTGATCTGATTATCTGAGTTATCTGTATTAGTTTGCTACGGCTGCTATAACAAAGAACCATAGACAGGGTGGCTTAAGCTACAGAAGTGTATTGTTCCTCTGTTCTGGAGGCCAGAAGCCTAAAATCAAGATGTTGGCAGGGTTCGTTCCTCCTGAGGGCCCCAAGGGAAGGATCTGTTCCAGGCTTCTCTCCTTGGCTTGCAGGGGGCTGTTTCAGTTTATTTGTCTTCCCTCTGTGTGTGTGTGGGTCCAGGTTTCCTCTTCTTATAAGGACACCAGTATACTGGATCAATGGAGAAGGAAATGGCAACCCACTCCAGTGTTCTTGCCTTTAGAATCCCAGGGACGGGGGAGCATGGTGGGCTGCCGTCTATGGGGTCGCACAGAGTCAGACACGACTGAAGTGACTTAGCAGTAGCAGCAGCATACTGGATCAGGGCCTATCCTGTCCTACACACTCCATCTGTAAAGACTCTATGTAAGGTTACATTCTGGGTGCATCTGGGAGTTAGGAATTCAATACATCAGTTTTGGAAGGACAAAGTTCAACTCATAACAACATCCATTGATGATTCTTGCCAGAATCCATTACTTATTGGGATCTCAGGTTGGGTTCTTTGGGAAACAGATTTTGAGATGCAGACTCAAAATCTGTTTATTGGGGGGGTATATCAGGGACTGGGCTTGGTTATGACTTTTGCTGTTATGGGCCCCTTCTGCCATCAGGAAAATTAGAAATTATATTTTATAACCGTTGATATAAAGACACATATAACCTAGGCTGGATTTGTTATTATATATTTACTGTTATGTTTGTTTTCCTTCTGAAGAAAATATACTGTGGACTTTCAGAGCTGTATCTTCTGTGCCTAATAGATAAGGCCTCGGCCCTGCTCCACATCAGAGGCTGGGCGGGTGATAAGCGAAGAGGGTTGACCCTAGAGTGTCCTTGTGTATGGGGTTAGTGGGGGCGGCGTCAGAAGGGAAAAGCCATTTAGCTCCTGATGTTTCCAGCTCTCTCTATTTTTCAGAAGAAGGTAGAAACTGAAATTTTAAATTTTGAATCAGCAGAAACTAACACAACATTGTAAAGCAATTATCCTCCAATTAAAAAAAATCCTATGATTAAAAAAAACTATATATAAAATAATCCACAAGGATATTGCTTCTAGGCCTTTTGGCTAAGATCAAGGGTACAAGGATATATTGTATAGCAACAGGGAATACAGCCAATGTATTATGATAAGTATAAATGGAATATAGCCTTTAAATTTTTTAATCACTATGCTGTACGCCTGATGTGTGTTAGTCGCTCAGTCGTGTCAGACTCTTTGTGACCCCATGGACTGTAGCCCTCCAGGCTCTTTCGTTCATGGGATTTTCCAGGCAAGGATACTGGAGTGGGTTGCCATTTCCTTCTCCAGGAGATCTTCCCAACCTGGGGATCAAACCTGGGTCTCCCACATTGCAGGCAGACTCTTTACTCTGAGCCACCACGGAAGCGCCTGAAACTAATATAATATTGTGTATCAACTATACTTCAATAAAAATAATCCTAATAAATGGGCTTCCCAGGTGGTTCGTTGGTAAAGAATCTGCCTGCAATGCAGGAAACACCAGATCGATCCCTGGGCCAGGAAGAGTCCCTGGAGAAGGGAATGGCAACCCACTCCAGTATTCTTGTCTGGGAAATCCCATGGAGCCTGCCAGGCTACAGCCATGGGGTGACAAAAGAGTCAGACACGACTTAGTAACTGAACAACAACAACAAATAAATAAATAAAATTTGAAATCTTTTTTTTTGGGGGGGCCACATCACTGGACATGTGGGATTTTAGTTCCCCAATCAGGGATGGAACCCATGCTTCCTGCAAGGGAAGCAGAGAGTCCTAATCGCTGGACCACCCAGGAATTTCCTGAAATCCTGTATTTTTAATTTTCACTTTTTTTTTTTTAAATCTGTGGGCGGATTATAGCCTGAGGGCTGCCAGTTTGAGGAGCTGTCCTGCCATCAGTCTCCTGGGGGACAGCTATTGACCATTTCCGTGCTGAGTACCTTCTAGACAGCCGGGCACACGGAAGGCATTGGTGTGTGCTTGTCGAGGAAGGGAAGAACCAAATATTTTGCTAAGGCAACTTATAAAATCAGGCTGGACTTTTTGCTTCAGAACCTGTGACGATCAGAAAAGCAGGCCCTGGATTATGCTGCAAAGAAAAGACAAACCCAACCCGCCTTGGGTTATTCACAATAACTTAAGGAGACTTGGCAGGAATAGAAATGTGTGAGGGAATCTCTTGAGACCGGAGCTTGTGAATTAGGTCAGGCTGCCCTGAGGATGTGGTTGACAATCAGAGTCGAAGGGGATTTCTTGGTGTCTTGATAGAATGCTGTCTTATGAAAATTTTAACTCTTTTCTTTAAGGCAGAAACATTGTGGTAAAATAACGTTGGAAGGACTATGTTTCATCATTTTTCCCTTTGGGGGCATCAAGGCACTTCCACCGCCAAATGGGTTTTGTCTCTGTCCTGTGGCTGCTCTGTGGGGAGGTTTGTTCCAAGCCCACTGTATTCACGTGGAGCCCTGGGGAGGACCCTTCCCTGATCAGAAGAGTGAATGAAGATGGGGAGGAGATACTCGGGGAGGAATGAAGACAGACAGAGAGCTGTGGCTCCCAGAAGCCTTCCCTACACGTCACTTTAATTCCCTGCCCTTCAGAGGGCTCAAACATCAAAGCAGCAGAGGTGCCTTGGGCTTCTCCTGTCAGAACTTTCCTCCGAGACACCCCTCCAGGCCCAGCACTCAGCCCTCTGAGGGTCTGGTTGGCACGGCTTCCTGGTTCATGGCCGCTAATGCCTGCTGACGCCTGCCTAAGCCTCTGGCGCGGGCTTCAACCCCTGGCTGTCTTAATCCCCGTAGGGAAATAAACAGCTTGTTAGTGGGGAGAGAGAATGAAAACTCATAAGTACCCAGATAATACAGATGAGAAGGGCCGAAATTATTCTTTTTTTCCAGTTCCCTCAAATGACCAGTTTGGGGGCTGTTTCTAAATTTTGGTCTTCCTTCCTTCAGGGGGATTGACATTCTAGATATTGAAGTTTTCTATTTATGGTTAAAGACATTAATAAGTGTGCACATACTTAGAACAATA
Source organism: Bison bison bison (assembly GCF_000754665.1). NCBI lineage: Eukaryota > Metazoa > Chordata > Mammalia > Artiodactyla > Bovidae > Bison > Bison bison. The sequence continues at coordinate 5,378,720 of NW_011494800.1, read as the reverse complement.
TGATGTATATGAATCCACTCTGTCTCACTCTCTCTCTCTCTCTCCTTACACACACGCAGTTACTGCCCAGGAGAAAAATCACAACTGAATAATTAATGAAAAAGGAAATTCAGTGTGCCTATAGTGCCGTGCATTATTCTCTTTGTATTCAGTTATCTCTAATTCTAATTTTGATAGTTTTCTCCTGATTTTGACTGTGTGTGTGTGTGTGTGAGAGAGTGAGCTAGAGGGAGGGAGGGAATGATGGGAGTTATTCTGTATCATGAACTCTGCTTGCTTTTGCCAAATTCACCTCCAAGAAGCTGGGAGGGCTGAGAATCAGCGTAAGGAGAATTGTTGCTTTGAAACTTGGGGCATTCTTTCCTCTGAAGACCCTGCTTCCTTTCCTCTGTCTGAAAATCTTTGCCTAGCAATAAGAATAAATGGTGTTTTCAGTAATGTTGATTAAGATATTACTATTTGTTAAAACCACCTTATATATTTTTTTTATTTGTCTCACGATAACTTTCTGAGATAGTCTTTTGTTAGCTTGTGTGTTTCATAGATAAGGGAACTAAGACTAAAAAAAAAGTAAGATGGTATCCCCCCATCCCCAGCTAGGAAAAGATAGGCAGGCAATTCACTTGTGAATTCTCGGATTTATTTGTGCACCCCCGCAGTTCTCTATATAAAGAGCCAGCATTTTCCATGAGCTGTTCCAATGAGCTGATTCCCACACCTAATAAATGATCCCCTCCACCCCAAAGAAGCTTTGTGTTATTTGAGGGAGAGGAGAAGTCTTGAGAGCTTCCCTGGTGGCTTAGTGGTAAAGAAGCTGTCTGCCAATGTAGGAGCTTTGGGTTTGATCCCTGATCCAGGAAGATCCCCTGGAGGAGGAATTGACAACCCATTCCAGCATTCTTGCCTGGAAAATCCCATGGATAAAGGAGGCTGGTGGGCTACAGTCCATGGGGTCACAAAGAATCGGACATGATTTACTGACTAAATAATAACAAGAAGAAGTCTTGAACAAGAAAGTAAGAAGCACAGAGGGAGCAGGAAACCACGCTGAAAAGATCCCATTCTGAACTTGTTTGTGCTCTGAAATAGTTCTCTCTCAAGGACTTGCTTCGGTGTCGAGTTGTTTTTCAGTCGCTCAGTCATGTCTGACTCTTTGCGACCCCTTAGACTGCAGCACATCAGGCTTCCCTGTCCTTCACTATTTTCCTAAGTTTGCTCAAACTCATGTCTGTTGAGTCAGTGATGCCGTCTAACCATCTCAATCTCTGTTGCCCCCTTCTCCTCCTGCCTTCAATTTTCCCCAGCATCAGGGCCTTTTCTAATGAGTTGGCTCTTTGCATCAGGTGGTCAAAGGATTGGAGCTTCAGCTTCAGCATAGTCCTTCCAATGAATAGTCAGGACTGATTTCCTTTAGGATGGACTGGTTGGATCTCCTTGCAGTCCAAGGGACTCTCAAGAGTCTTCTCTAACACCACAGTTTGAAGGCATCAATTCTTCAGCGCTCAGCCTTTTTTATTGCCCAACTCTCACATCTCTGTGTGACTATTGGAAAAACCATAGCTTTTGACTATACACACCACTGTCGGCAAAGTAATGTCTCTGCTTTTTAATATCCTGTCTAGGTTGGTCACGGAGAAGGCAATGGCACCCCACTCCAGTACTCTTGCCTGGAAAATCCCATGGATGGAGGAGCCTGGTAGGCTGCAGTCCATGGGGTCGCTAGGAGTCGGACACGACTGAGCAACTTCACTTTCACTTTTCACTTTCCTGCATTGGAGAAGGAAATGGCAACCCACTCCTGTGTTCTTGCCTGGAGAATCCCAGGGACGGGGGAGCCTGGTGGGCTGTCGTCTGTGGGGTCGCACAGAGTCGGACACGACTGAAACAACTTAGCAGCTAGGTTGGTCATAGCTCTTCTTCCAAGGAGCAAGCATCTTTTAATTTCATGGCTGCAGTCACCATCCACAGTGATTTTAGAGGCCAAGAAAATAAAGTCTGTCACTGTTTCCAATGTTTCCCCATCTGTTTGCCATGAAATGATGGGACTGGATGTCATGATCTTTGTTTTTTGAATGTTGAGTTTTAAGCCAACTTTTTCACGCTCCTCTTTTACCTTCATCAAGAAGCTTATTAGTTCCTCTTCCTTTTCTGCCATTAGGGTGGTGTCGTACTGAACAAATATCGATAAATCATAAAATCATAAAGTAATCCTGATTTTTATGTTTTTTTTGCATTTCTAGTAAAATGTTACATGATTGGCAGCTCCAAATATAGCTCTTCTTATACATGTGGCCACTTGGAGTAGATGCCAGATCTTTTTAGAAATGAACTGAAAGCGGAACAATGTTAAGTTTCTGACATTTTCTTAAGAACCAAAAGAAAATAAACTCCTCTTCTCCTCTCTTCCCCCAACAATTCAGCTTGGTCAACATGTTTTACATACTTTGCTTCAGGGGAAAGGCTGTCAACACCATTCAGTGATGATTAAGAGCTCTTAAGATTCGGTTTAACAAATATCTTATTCATACCCAGGGACCTTTTTTCTTTAATCAGACCTCTTCCACACCAAGGCTTGACGGTATTGCAGTGCCATTGTTCTTTAAACAGTTCAATTCTTGTGTTTTTATGTCTTGGAATTGTTTTAGCGATGCTTTGAAGGCAGCCCTTTCCTTGTCTTGTAAATTTTAAAATCTACCTGAAATAAGGATTTCCATGGCAGTTCAGTGGTTAAAACTTCGAGCTTCCCCTGCAGAGTGCATGGGTTCAATCCCTGGTCAGGGAACTACTAAGAATCACATGCTGCGTGGTGCAGTGAAAAAATAATAAATAAAAAATAAATTAAAATCTACCTGAAATAAACTTTTTCACTCTGTACTTGAGAAAAGAAAGAAGGCAAGGAAGAGAAGGTAGGAAGAGTGAGCACCAGTTGTGGGTAGGGAGATGAGACCTCGCTCCTGGGCTTCTGTCCTAAACATACTTTTGCTTGCATAAGAAACTAAGAGGAGAAGCTGGGTTTCCTTGGTCCTAGATTCTCTGCAGGAGTTACCCAGTGTCTTGCAACTTGAAGTGTGGTCCCTGGGATAATAGCAGTGGCATTACCTGGGAGTTTGTTGGAAATGCAGAATCTCTAGCTCTGTCCAGACTTACTGGATTAGGTATCGGCAATTTAATGAAACCCCTAGGTGATTTATGGGGCCTCCCAGATGGCTTAGTGGGTAAAGAATCCTCCTGCAATGCAGGAGACACAAGAGACCTGGGTTTGATCCTTGGGTTGGGAAGATCCCCTGGAAAAGGGAATGGCTACCCACTCCAGTATTGTTGCCTGGAGAATCCTATGGACAGAAGAGCCTGATGAGCTTCAGTCTATGGGGTCGCACAGTCAGACACGACTGAGGGACTGAGTAGGCGTGCACTAGGTGATTGATGGGCACATTAGTTTAAGGAGCACTCTCCTTGTTCGTCACTCTCCTTGTCCATCACTCCTATAATTGGCTATATAACTGGACCATCTGGAGTTAGGTACTCCAGCCTCGTGGGCATAAGGATCTAGAAGATGTGTATAGATTTTAAAGCTCCTCAAGTAATCCTGATGCAGCTAGTCCAGCTCCAGAAGGAGCCCTTTGGTCTAGCTGATAGAAGCCAGCCTCCTAGGGCACAGAACAGCAAAAAAAAGAGAAGGTGTGTGTCTGCAAGGGCTCGTGGAGAGTATTCAGCACAAGGGATAGTTTCAGCCTACTAGATTCCATCTTCCATAGCACGCTTACATCTGTCATTCTAAATGTGATCATATAACACTATTTTAAAATTGTGTGTATTTCTTGGTCAAGAGGGCTCTCCATTTCGGCGTGCAGGCTTTCTGCGTCTGGTTGTGGCACACGAGCTTCTCCAGGTGTGGAGCGTGCGGTCTGGCTCATGCAGGCTCTCTAGTTGCCGTGCGAGGGCTTAGTTGGCCCGTGGCATATGGGACCTTAGTTCTCCCAACTGGGATAGGACCCGCGTCCCCTGCCCTGCAAGGCAGATAGATTCTCAACCACTGGACCACAGGGAACTCCCTGACCGTGTAACATTCTTTAGTGGAACCCTCTTGTCCTCAAGATTAAGTCTATAACGTTAAGCACCTTCCTGGTCGGGTCACTGCCTGTTTTTTGCATTTTGTTTCACTCCACATCCCCTCCCAGGAGCCAGACCCCGCCACTTGGCAGGGCTCCTCCCAGGAGCCTCTGTGCCTTTGCGCACAATGTCACCTCTGCGTGGAACGTCAGTCCCTCCTTTGGGGACTCCGGTAGCACTTCTGCCTCTCCTTCACTGTGTTCATCACCCACATGTTTACTTTCTTAACATACACGTAGAGATTGCCCACAAGGAAAGGGGCCACGTCTGTCTTGGCTGGATTGGTAGGAGTAGTTTTGATTAGGATCGGAAGTGAAGATCTGTAATCCACAATCAAGAGACAATCCATTCAGTGAATTCTGTGTAAAGAGGAACAGAGAAAGCGAGTAGGTTCTAGATGGGGGGAGAGTGTCAACAGAGGTTTTTAAATTTTGTTTATTAAAATGAGAGAAATAACAGCTTGATTGTAGGCTATGGGAATAGTAAGAGGGTGTTCGATACAGAGAGAGGGGGAAATGGCAGAGCAACTGAGTAGGACAGAGTGGATAAGATGCCCAAGAAAGGACCGGCCTTAAAGGATATGTGCACTGGCCATCTGTAGGAATGGAGAAATGCAGGGTGCACAGGCTCGGGCGCTGAAGGGTGAGGGGGTACAGGTGGTGGGGCCTGGGGAAGTTCTGCCCTCCAACAGAAGCAACGTTATCATATGAAGTGGGGGAGGGAGACTGGGGAGGGGGCAAGGTGATCAAAACAGGTATGAAACAGTTGTCTAGGAGGGAGGGAGCCCATATGGACCAGGGGAAAGTAATATGATTTCTGGGTAATAACGCAAGCTGAACTATAGTTATGGTTTATGAATTTTAAAGTGAAACCAATCAGCATGGTTGCATATTTTCCCCTAGCTAAGTTATTATAATGGCTTTCCTGATAGCTCAGTTGGTAAAGAATCTGCCTGCAATTCAGGAGACCTCGATTCAATTCCTAGGTCAGAAAGATCCGCTGGAGAAGGGATAGGCTACCCACTCTAGTATTCTTGGGCTTCCTTGGTGGCTCAGCTGGTAAAGAATCCGCCTGCAATGCAGGAGACCTGGGTTCAATCCCTAGGTTGAGAAGATCCCCTGGAGAAGCGAAAGCCTACCCAGTCCAATATCCTGGCCTAGAGTATTCCGACCTAAGAGTATTCCATGGACTGTATAGTCTATGGGGTCACAAAGAGTTGTTATATAATTATATACATACATTATATAATTATAATAGTTGCACAAGTACCAGCTGACAATATATGTAAGGACAGACAAGATTCCTGCCCTCCTGGAGTTTATTTTTAGATGGTATTAGATGAACAATTCCTTGTATAATTACAATATGATGATTTGCGTGTTGGAAAACACAGAGGGCCAGAGAGCATCTAACAGGGATGCCTGGCTCAGCCTGAGTACCTGAAATGACACCTGTGGATACAGAATGAGGTCCTGGAAAAGACTCGAATGCTTACCTTCTTTTTTGTTTATGAAAGTGAAAGAGAAGAGTGAAAAAGATGGCTTAAAACTCAACATTCAAAAAACTGAGGTCATGGCATCCCGTTCCATCACTTCATGGCAAATAGATGGGGAAACAATGGAAACAGTGACAGACTTATTTTGGGGGGCTCCAAAATCACTGTGGATGGTGACTGCAACCATGAAATTAAAAGACGCTTGCTCCTTGGAAGAAAAGCTATGACCAACCTAGACAGCATATTCAAAAGCAGATACCAACAAAGGTCCATCTAGTCAAAGCTATGGTTTTTCTAGTAGTCAGGTATGGATGTGAGAGTTGGACTATAAAGAAAGCTTAGCGCTGAAGAATTGATGTTTTTAGACTGTGGTTCTGGAGAAGGCTCTTGAGAGTCCCTTGGACTGCAAGGAGATCAAACCAGCCTATCCTAAATATTCATTGGAAGGACTGATGCTGAAGCTGAAACTCCAATCTTTTGGCCACCTGATGTGAAGAACTGACTCATTAGAAAAGACCCTGATACTGGGAAAGATTGAGCGTAGGAGGAGAAGGGGACAACAGAGGATGAGATGGTTGGATGGCATCACCAACTCAATGGACATGAGTTTGAGCAAGCTCTGGGAGTTGGTGATAGACAGGGAAGCCTGGCATGCTGCAATCCATGGGGTCACAAAGAGTCGAACACAACTGAACGACTAAACTGAATAGATAGCAGGGTGCAACAGCAGAGAGGAAACACGCTATGCTATACTCTGCAGTTGCTGCTGCTGCTGCTGCTAAGTCACTTCAGTCATGTCCGACTCTGTGCGACCCCATAGTCGGCAGCCCACCAGGCTCCCCCGTCCCTGGGATTCTCCAGGCAAGAACACTGGAGTGGGTTGCCATTTCCTTCTCCAGTGCATGAAAGTGAAAAGTGGAAGTGAAGTCCCTCAGTCGTGTCCGACTCTTAGCGACCCCATGGACTGCAGCCTACCAGGCTCCTCCATCCATAGGATTTTCCAGGCAAGATTACTGGTTGTTAGTGATCTGCTATGACTTTTATACTACTTGTCATATATTTTGTAAATCAACTAGGAAAAGGAGGCTTTGCCCAGAACTTCAGAATGGTCTAAGTGAAACTAACTGAAGGCAGGAAGGATGCTGGAGGAAAATAGGCAGTACCTGTGAAATGCAAGAAATCTATCTTCTCCCTTCTGTTCTGTTCCCTTTCTGTTGAATCTAGAAGATGTGGGCACTTCCTTCAAGACGCCTGCAGCCCATGTGCCACAGAGGAGAAGGTGGTGAAGAGGAAGGAGGCGGGGATCACAAAGACTGTTGGTTATTGTGCCGTATGCTGGAATTACTAAGACAACACTGTAAATCAACTCAATTTTTTAAAATATTACAGAATTTGGAAGATTTAATAGTCAAAAGAAGCCCTTTGCCTGTAAGCCCACAGTTCTCGTGACCTTGTAAAAATGTTCTGATTTCGAGTCAAGTGTTCAAATAGTATCTAGGAGGAATTTGCCTTGGAATCTCAAATGTTATAAATCCAAACCTTTTACTGGAAGACCTAAGGTCTAATTGCAACTCTTTGTTACAGCGTCTCATGAGGTGAGTGGCCCTAGAGGGCCAGCCCTTTATTAGCCCCTCTCTCTCACATCTGGTGGGTCAGCCAAACACTCACTGGTGGGTGGGCTAAACACTCAGACCCTGAACCAACAGCACCAGCGCCACCTGCAGACTTGTTAGAAGCAAAAGTTCCGGATCTCTCCCCGGATCTACTGAATCTCTGAGAGTAGAGCTGGGCATCTGCATTTTGCAAGACCCCTGGCCCTTTAACGTTCAAGAATCAATGGCCTAAGATACTATTGGCTTTTTGTCCTAGTTCTTTCTTTTCAGCTTGTTCATCATATGTTATGTTACACTGGGTCGGCCAAAAAGTACATTCAAGTTCTTCCATACGATGTTACAGAAAACCTGAACAAACTTTTTGGCCTATATTGCATTACATTATATTATGTGTATACGTGAAACATGAGTTACTCCCATAACTCCCCATGAAATCAGAGGTGTGAGGAAGCAAGGCCAGCGTAGTCACATTAGGTTTCAAGGACTGTCCCAAGAAATCAGAACAGGACTCTCTGCCTCGGCACTCCTGACGTTTTGGTCACGGTCCTTCTTTGTTGCAGGCATTGCAGGCTACTCAGCACTATCCCTGCCTCTACCCACCAGATGCCAGTAACACCCTTCCAGCTGTGGTTTGTGACAACGAACAGTGTCTGGAGTCTTTGCTAAAGGTCTCAGGAAAGGGAGTAGGCAAGATTGCTCATCCTCTTGAGAATCTCCAGCTCAGAGTGATAAAGAGCGTGAGTGTCGTCACAGGGGGTTAGCCGGGAAAGGGCTAGTTTCAGAGGCAGTGGGCTGGCGTTCACAACTGGGGCAGTAGCACCTACCAGTGCTGCTTGCCAGGCCTGGCTCACACTGTAGGTTCACTGCTGCGTTCAGTCCTTACGGCAAGCCTCTAGGGCAGGCTGTGTTCCCATTTTATGGATGAAGAGACCAAGGTCTAGAGATAAAGTCACACTGAAAGGTGATATACCAGGGATTCAGCCCAGGTTCATCTTAACCATAATGCTATATACTTACTTATTATTACTTTATTACTTAAAGACTTTCTCCAGTTTAGGGATAAAGATATAAAGCCCAGAGAAAGATTCCTTTTCTAC
>NW_011494800.1:5368973-5370305 GCF_000754665.1 Bison bison bison | reverse complement strand
GCTTCCTCTAGTTGCAGTGAATGAGGGCTGCTCTCTGGTTGCCGGTGCACAGGCTTCTCATTGCAGTGGCTTCTCTTACTGCAGAGCACAGGCTTTAGGCGGGCAGTAGTTGTAGCCCACGGGTTTAGGTGCCTCCTCACATGTATGATCTTCCCAGACCAGGGATCGAACAGGTGTCCCCTGCATTGGCGGGTGGATTCTTGACTACTGGACCACCAGGGATACGTGCTAAGTCGCTTCAGTCGTGTCTGACTCTTCACCATTCCGTGGACTGTAGCCTGCCAGGCTCCTCTGTCCATATAATTCTCCAGGCAAGAATACTGGACTGGGGAGCCACTCTCTTCTCCTTCGGATCTTCCTGACCCATTTGCTTCATTGGCAGATGGGTTCTTTACCACTAGGAAGTCCGCATTATTTACTCATATGTATATATGTATCTCTGTGTGCATCTCTCGATTCATCTATGGCTGTGTCTACTTTTCTCCACTGATCTGCCAAATCTAGGAAAGACTGGAGAAGAGAAACAATCATTTGTTGGCCAGAGCCCCAAAGTGACCTTCAAAACACTTGAGCCAAAAAGGCAGATAGCCAGGTGCTTTGTTTTCTCCCATGCAGGCTCTGCCCCCCCCCTGCCTCTCCCGCTACATGTGGCCCTGATGCCAGGAGCCTTCACCCTCTGATTCCTGCCCCCTGCCTCACCTCCCTGCTTCTCTGGTGGAAGCTTGAGTTCTCCCGCCTGGGTCCCGCTGCATACCCGCCTTCCAGTCCAGTGCGTGGATATCAAAGCCTCCAGTGAGGGGATCAGGGATCATCTCACACCATCAAAGGGAGCCGCCAGGAGAAGAGTACAGGCGGCCTGGGTCCACATGAAAGGACAGCTTGCTGTTTCCAGCTCCCAAACCGCTGAGCATTTACCAAGCCCCGTGGGAGTCAGCGTGGGGTGCGGGTGGGGGGGTTGGAGGGAGTGCAGTGCACTCTGGGTCTAGGTTTCTCCATTTGTAAGTTCAGGGGAAGGGACCAGATGGCCTCTAAGGGGGGACGTACATTACAGGGCAGTGGTTTCTCAGCCCCGGTTGTGCATCACAGTCCCCTCTGGAGAGAGATCCCTGCTCTGTGGGCCCTCATCTCTGATTCACTGGGCCCTATGGATCTCTCGATGAAAGTGAAAGAGGAGAGTGAAAAAGTTGGCTTAAAGCTCAACATTCAGAAAACGAAGATCATGGCATCTGGTCCCATCTCTTCATGGGAAATAGATGGGGAAATAGTAGAAACAGTGTCAGACTTTATTTTTCTGGGCTCCAAAATCAACTGCAGATGGTGACTGCAACCATG
>NW_011494800.1:5337215-5368873 GCF_000754665.1 Bison bison bison | reverse complement strand
AGAAGACTCTTGAGAGTCCCTTGGACTGCAAGGAGATCCAACCAGTCCACTCTAAAGGAGATCAGCCCTGGGTGTTCTCTGGAAGGAATGATGGTAAAGGTGCAAGTCCAGTACTTTGGCCACCTCATGTGAAGAGTTGACTCATTGGAAAAGACCCTGATGCTGGGAGGGACTGGGTGCAGGAGGAGAAGGGGACGACAGAGGATGAGATGGCTGGATGGCATCACTGACTCAATGGACATGAGTTTGAGTGAATTCCAGGAGTTGGTGATGGACAGGGAGGCCTGGCATGCTGCAATTTATGGGGTCGCAAAGAGTCGGACACGACTGAGTGGCTGAACTGAACTGAATTGATGGATCTCTCAAATGTTAAAGATCCCAGATGACTGCAATGGGCAGTCAGGGCTGGCGACCCTGGCGACCCTGGGGAGAGGGCTTGGGCTGGACTGAGCTGGTTTTGGGGCCCCAGCTCTGTCCTTGTGAAATCCCGAGGCATTTAGGCTCTGGCCTTCAATTTTACACATCTGTGAAATGGGGATTAGATATCTACCACATAGAAACAAAACAATAAAAGACATATTGGTGAAGTGCGGGTCCATGGCAGGCAGGCAGTGAGAGCAGACCCCTTTCTCCAGCCTCCCTGCTGACACTGTTAGGCAGTGCAGTGCATTTTTCTTTTTTTAATTGGAATTTTACTGTGCACTCATTTAAGAAATTATAGAAACCAACTTCTTTTTGCACACTCTGTCCCCAAATACCGATTTTTTCATCTTTACTGCTCCCGTAATAGAGATTACAATGATCTTATGCGTGCAAAGTATTTGAGGGTGAATGAAAAGAGGTTATTTTAAGACGTACTATACACACTGAACTGAAAATAAAGTGAAAGAGTCACTCAGTCATGTCCAACTCTTTGCGATCCCATGGACTGTAGCCTGACAGGCTCCTCTGTCCATGGAATTCTCCAGGCAAAAATACTGGAGTGGGTTGCCATTTCTTTCTCCAGAGGATCTTCCCCACCCAGGGATCAAACCTGCATCCCCTGCATTGCAGGTAGATTTTTTACCATCTGAGCAACCAGGAAAGCCCAAACTATACACACTACTATATATAAAATAAACAGAGAGCAAGGACCTACTGTATAGCATTATTAATCTATAATGAATATATATATATACATACCCTGGTGGCTCTAGTGGTAAAGAACCCGCCTGCCAATGCAGGAGATGCAAGGTTGATCCCTGGGTCAGGAGGACCCCTTGGAGAAGGAAATGGAGCCTGCTCCAGTATTCTTGCCTGGAGAATTCCAGTGGAGCCTAGTGGGCTACAGTCCATAGCGTCACAAAGAGTCAGATATGGCTGAAGTGACTTAGCACACACATATGTATGTATATCGGAGAAGGCAATGGCAACCCACTACAGTACTCTTGCCTGGAAAATCCCATGGACAGAGGAGCCTGGTGGGCTGCAGTCTATGGGGTCGCTAGGAGTCAGACACGACTGAGTGACTGACTTCACTTTCACTTTTCACTTCCATGCATTGAAGGAGGAAATGGCAACCCACTCCAGTGTTCTTGCCTTGAGAATCCCAGGAACAGGGGAGCCTGGTGGGCTGCCATCTATGGGTTCACACAGAGTCGGATGTGACTGAAGTGACTTAGCAGCAGCAGCATGTATATATGTACGTATATATATACATTTCCCCCCCCAGACTGTTCTCTGGTTTTGTGGTCCAGAGAGGGTCACTTCAGTTATTCTCCACACATTGCTCCAGTGGAGGAATCCAGATCGGTGAGAGACTCTGCCTTCCACCATGGAAGCCAAAGAGACCATGGATTCTCTCTTTTGTCGGTAGAGCGTGGACTGTGATCCGAACACTGGCAAGTAGGTGATTCTGCCTTGGAATCTTTGGTCTAGATAGATTCATGCATAGGTGTAGGGTCAAACAGACACTGTTCTTGGCAGCTATGGAAGATTTAAGGGTCCATGGTGTGATATGTGTGCCCACATATCAAGTGTCCATCCTAGGCAAATGGTTGATTTTTCTTTGTTTTGTCCTATGTCCTTTTGTGACATGTCTATTTTATTCACACTGAGAAAATACACATAATAACAAAATCTAATAGAAGCTCGGTCATTTTTTAGTAATGACTTTATTGAGCTATAACTCATACCATACAACTCAGCTATTCAAAATGTGCAATTCATTAATTTTAAATATATTCACAGGTTTGTGTAACAGTCACCAAAATCAATTTCAGAACATTTTTATCACTCTTTAGCCCCCAAACCCTATACCTATTAGCAGTCACCCAATGCTTCTCCTCCCTGCCCTCCACCCCATGCAACTTGAATCTACTGTCCATCCCGATAGATGGCAAACCATTCTTAAACTGGGATTTAGACTGTACCTTCCTTCCCTCATGGAAAAATTCCTGTTCAGGTCTTATATTAATCACTTTCAGCTGCAGAACAAAGTACTCCCAAAGTCAGCGGTTTAAAACAACATAGGTTCATTTTCTGATAGTTTATATGGAGCAGGGATCCAGATTCAGTTAGGCTGGACTGTCTGCTTCAGGGTCTCTCATGAGGCAGCAGTGTGCTGGCCAGGACTGTGGTCTTAACTGAAGGCCTGACTGGGGAAGGATCTACTGCCAAGCTCACTTGCATTGTTGTTGGCGGGACTTGGTTGCTTGAGGACTGTTGAACCGAGGGCCTCATTTCCTCACTGACTGTTGGATGAAGGCCACCCTGAGTTCTTTGCCAGCCTAGCCTTCCCAGTATGGCAGCTTACTTCACCAAACCCAAGGGAAGAAAGAATCTGCTAACAAAATAGAAGTCATATCTTTTGTAACCAAATAATGGAAATGATAGTCCCTCAATATTGCTATGAGCCTTTGGTTAGAAGAAAATTACTCAAGGGGAGAAGACTACGCAAGGCTGTGAATTGAAGGGTTAGGCAGCACTGGCGCCATCTTGGAGGCTGTGAACCAAAACCCTATCCTGCAACCTCCTCGTGAGTTCCACAGACTACTTAATATCTATTTAATACATGTCTTTTTGGCTTCAGCTAACCAGAATTGGTGACTCTTATTTGGTTAGACCAATCCGTGTGTTGCTTACTGTTCTGTGATTTTGTGATTCCAGTTTCTATTACTTTAGCACTTTGCTCTATGAGGTATGAATTACTTGGTAAAGTTATTGACACTGCCCATTACTCCTTTTTTTTCAAAGGCATCAATTCTGTATCTGATTATTCACTACCTCAGAGCCAACTAGCCAGCATTCATTGAAACTTGTTTGGATATTACTCTCCACAAACCTCATAGAAGAGAGGTTAAGAATTTCTCAAACTAGCCCTATCAAAGTAGGAAAACTGAGACCTGCTAAATGGAATATCCCATAAAGCCTCATAACCAGCCCAAGATTTTTTCTGTTTATCCTCATTTGGACTATGACCAAAAGATTGCTTTCTTTCCTAGACGTTCTGCAGAATTTTAGTTATCAGAAATCTAGTGCAAACTAGCAAGAAAAGGGAATTTGTTGGCTCACATTACTGGGAGGAATACTGGGGAGGCTCAAAGGATGAAAAGAACAACTGTAGAACTCCAAGGCCTGCAGCCAGTGGCTCAGTGCAGACAGCTGTCCTGTCTCTTGTAGAGCTGGCTCTGTCTGTCGTCTTCACATCTTGCTCTCCAGGCCTCATTCTTTACTGTTTCAACCACGCATTCGTCTTTAAGCCAGAAGAGAGAAAGCTTGGGTCAGGTTTGTATTCCCAGAACACGGTAGATGGGGGTACAATGCAAGGCCAAGGCCTGGGTCAAACAGCTACATTCTTGTTGCCAAAAGAAGGACCATGGGAAACCAGTAACCACAACTGCCCCTTGCAGGCTCTGACTCAGACCCATTGTCAGGGGCCCAGACATGAGCAGATCAACAAGGTAAATGACTCCTGAAATATTGAAGTTCTTGAAAAGGACAAGACAATGCCATAGTCATGGCAAGGCCCTGAGAACCATGGTTTGGAGGGATTGCTTTTAGGCCAATATGTATCATGGAGCCTGGGGAATTCATCTTATTGCACTCAAGGTTCAGTGTCTTAGCCCACTGGCAAGATAGGGTCACATTGAATTTTTCCATCATAGATTTCACTTGACAGTTAGAAAAAAAATTATTGGCAGAGCCATGAAGGCCAGGGATGACATAGGAAATAGCTGTCCATTTCATGGACTCATGACCAAGGTTAAATTATGATAACAAAAGAGGTCAGAGTGTTTTATTTACTGTTACTTTCTGTGATTTATGGGCAGATTGTTGCTTTTTGTTTTTAACCTTTCAAGGAAGGAATAATTTGTCAAGTTCATGTCAAGTTCACTCATTAATCTTAGTGCCAAGGGTGAGTCTTATTTTTAGACCCATATAAATATCAGGGTCAAGATCAGTCAGACTTGACTTTTGGAAGCTATAATATTGTGCTCCCTTTAAATACATATATTGACACTGAAGTTGCCCTAGTAATACTTCCAAAGAAGTCCTACAAGGGCCTTCCTAAGAACTTGGCCTGGGTACTGTTCATGACTACTCATGTATCTATTCACAGCTGGTCACTTGATCTCTAACACTTCTTTATGGAGGGCCTTGTATGTGCTAAGTGGTAGAAACAATTGTCTAGGACTATCTGCCTGACCCTGCTTACATATAACCTAGTTCAGGACTCTCCCCTCTAGTAAGGAAGCAGCTCACTTTTAAATTTAGATTTGGATCCAATATTAAGGACGTTGGGCTTCCCTGGTGGCTCAGATAGTAAAGAATCTCCTGCAGTGCAGGAGACCCAGGTTCGATCCCTGGGTGGGGAAGATCCCCTGAAGAAAGGAATGGCAACCCCCTCCAGTATTCTTGCCTGGAGAATTCCATGGACAGAGGACCCTGACGGGCTATAGTCCATGGAGTCGCAAAGACTTAGACGTGACTGCAGTGGCTTAGCATGCATGCGTTAAGGATGTAGGGTGCAGAGGTGGTGGTGGTGGTTTAGTCGCTCAGTCGTGTCCGACTCTTGCAACCCCAGGGACTGCTAGACTCCTCTGTCCATGGGATTCTCCAGGCAAGAACACTGGAGTGGGTTGCCATTTCCTTTTCCAGGGTGTAGAGAAATGAAGATAAAACTTACCTGATATCTCCCGGAGGCAAAGGAGAGTATAGAGGGCGAGTACTCTGTTCTTGGTTCAGACAGACTTGGGTTTGACTCTTAGCAAAGACACTCCGCAACCTTGTGATACTGGGAAATTAGTTAACTTCTTTAAGCCTTTGACTCAATAATAATACAGACCTATAAGGGTTGTTTGCTATGTTTTAATAAGATAATTCAAGTAAGACATTTAGCAGTTTGTGGGAACATTGCTTTAAAACCACTAGAAGAAAATAATCTCAGGAATTGTGATTTTTGATCTCCTTTCTACCATGCGCTCAACCTTTCCCAAGTCTTGTACAAAGAACAAATCACCACCACCACGTGGGGGCAGCGTGGGGTCTCTGGGCAGAGGCTTTAGAACCAGGCTGACTTTGGTTTATATGAAGGATTTAACTCAGAGACTTAGTTTCTCAGCTGTAAAATGAGATGCTAACACAGGACTAAAGATAATATATTTAAGTGTGTGGCAGATAATAAGCTCCACCGTAGGTTGACTTTAAGAAAATTCCCACCCAGCGTGGAGAAAAACTGCATCACTGTTTACAATAACCAGGACGTGGAAGCAACCTAAATGTCCATTAACAGAGAAATGGATAAAGAAGATGTGGTACATATATACAATAGAATATTACTCAGCCATAAAAAAGACCAAAACAACACGCTTTGCAGCAACATGGATAGAACTAGAGATTCTTAAACTGAGTGAAGTAAGTCAGACAGAAAAAGACAAATATCATACGATATCACTTATATGTGAAATCTGAAAAAAGGGCTATGAGTGAACCTATCTATAAAACCAAAATAGAGTTACAGATATAGAAAATAACCTTATGGTTCCTGAGGGGTAAGCAGGGGGGCGGATAAATGGGAAGATTGGGATTGACACATACACACTTCTATAAATAAAATAGGTAGCTAGTAAAAGGACCTACTGTATACCACAGAAACTCTATTCAATTCTCTGTAATGGCCTATGTGGGGAAAGAATCTAAAAAAGAGTTGATCTAGGTGTTTACATAACAGATTCACTTTCCTGTATACCTAAAACTAACACAACACTGTAACTTAATTGTATCCTAATAAAATTTTAAAAAAATAACTAGATCCCCACCTGGCCATCTCTACCAGCCCTGTCGTAGTGACGGTGATGGTAGAAGTGAGGAGCTCTAGAAGACAAATCTCAGCTGTCCTTGATGTCAGTTTTAGTCTTATTCTTACTGGCCCTGAGCCAGACTTTGCTGCTTTTAGGTCTGGCCTGAGTTCCTTCAAACCATTTAGAAGAGCCCTGAAAATGGGCACTGCCATTTAAAAGAGTCATCCTGGCATGGGTGCCAATTAAGAAGCAAGATTAGAGATCTATTTCAGCTCCACCAAGAGTGGACACGTAAGAATACAAATGCACACTAATAGGGCTGTGATTTTGTATCAAGACTGGCAAGAAATACATTCGTTTGACATAGAAAAAGTGAATGTTCCAAGGTCCCAGTTTCTTAAGGAAAGTTCTCTCTATGTCTCTCTCATACTGGAAAGCTAAAAACCAATAAAAAATACCTACCTTTTCCCAAGTTACTGATTCTTCACACTGCATATGCTTCTGACACCATTCCGCATGGGTCCCTATTCGGAAGAGAGAAAGGTTAAAAGCTCTGACACCTGCTGACTCTCTCCCTGCTTGTGTCTTGCAGCCTACTTCTGCTTCCTCCTGACTGCTCTGGGTGTGACAGCTGGTGCCCATCGTTTGTGGAGCCACAGGTCCTACAAGGCTAAGCTACCCCTGAGGATATTTCTGGCTGCTGCCAACTCCATGGCTTTCCAGGTGGGAATGGAGGGTCCTCACTCTCAGGGACTCAGCGCGGACGGCAGTGTGGGAGGAGACACAGATGCACTTCCTGTACAGTGGACATCCTTCACACCAATTCTAGGCCCAAGCACTCTCTGCTTGTGTCAAGTTTTTATCTTCTTGTGGCTTTTGATACCGCAAAATGTTCCCTGGGGGTTTTAAGCACCAAGGCATGCTAAACTACAGAGGAGAAAAGGAGATTCCTTCATCCTGAGTCCATGCTCTAAACATGACCCTGAAACCCTCAACATCTGTCTGGCTCTAATGAGGCTCAGGTTCTATGCTGAGTGTGCCAAATGCATATCACCTTTGATCCTCACCATAACCCCACGAGCTAGGTGTGATGCATGTCCCCATTTTACAGATGAGGAAACTAAGGCTTCATGATGTTAAGGAACTTTCCTAATTATATGGCTAAAAAATGGTACATCTAGATAGGCCAATGCAAGTCTAACTCCAAAGTCGTTGCTCCTACAACACATATTCTTGAGGTCATGCTTTAGGTTTGTGGTGAAAAGTCTATTACTCAGTGTGGATTAGGAAGACTCAAGATTTAATTCTTATTCTGATGGTTGCTGGGCTTCCCTGGTGGCTCAGACGGTAAAGAATCCACCTGCAATGCAGCAGACCCGGGTTTGATCCCTGGGTTGGGAAGAGTCCCTGGAGAAGAGAATGGCTACCCACTCTAGTATTCTTGCCTGGAGAATTCCATAGACAGAGGAGCCTGACAGGCTGCAGTCCATGGGGTTGCAAAAGAGTCAGACACAACTGAGAGATTTCCACTCCACTCCACTCCATTCCTTATGGCCCCTGGGCTTCCCTTGTGGCTCAGATGGTAAAGAATCTGCCTATAATGCAAGAGACCCAGGTTCAGGAAGATCCCATGGAGAAGGAAATGGCAACCCACTCCAGTATTCCTGCCTGGAAAATCCCATAGACAGAGGAGGCTGGTGGATTATAGTCTATGTCTGCAAAAGAGTCAGACACGACTGAGTGACTAACTCTCATGGTTGCTAGCTTTGATTCATTCATCTCCAGTTTCTTCATCTGTAAATATAAGAGTATGACTTGAATTTCAGAGGCGTTATGAAATCATGACACAAATGTAGGAGAGGTCATGACTGCACCAGGATTGGGCCATATACTTGAAGAATTTGCCTATCCTAGACCATTTCCCACCACCGCGGGCACTTTCTGAGCTGCTGGAATTTTGGATTGATCATGAATCTCTGTTTTCCCAGTTCCTCATCTGATCCAAACAGGGTGGGTGAGAATAACTTGCTTTCAGAATTTCTGCCCATGTTATGAGGACAAATGATTCCAGGCCCTGTGTATTTTCAACCTATTGGAAAGAAATGGGGATTCCCAAAACTACTTTAGGGCCCAGGGAGACAGGTGACCCAGAAGTCTCTTTCTGACCCTCAGATGTGCAGATTGGGTGGCTCACCTGTACAATGGGCATCCCATCCCTACAAGACAGCCTGACCTTGAATATTTCTCTAAGTTGCTCTTGTGTCTTAAGAATTCATTTCCCAGTTCAGGCTTCCCTCCTGTTTGTGCATTCATAAAGCAAAAAGGACCTAGCACAATACATCACTTAGGGATCACAGTTCATATTATGAATATCTACCGAACAATTCAAGTGCAGTTGGGAAGAAGCACCAGGGTCCCGGGAGGAAGCTGTTTGCACAAAGGAGCAGCTGGCAGCTTCTCAGTTTCACGTTCTTTTTGTTCACTGTTGGCAGTGGGAACTGTACTGCCCTTCAGTTTGAATTCAGCCTTCTTAGTTCAGTATTGTGCTTTCTTTACCCTAACAATGAGTTACGATAATTATAATTTAGAAACTCACTGATTTAGGTCTTAGATGCTATTCAGGACTTAACTCAGTAATTTTCATTTATTTTGTTCAAGCAATTTATTATTTTTAGCCTTCAACTACATGAAGCCTTCATGTAGTTATGAAGTGAAGTGAAATTGCTCAGTCGTGTCTGACTCTTTGCAACCCCATGGACTGTAGACTATCCGGCTCCTCCATCCATGGGATTTTCCAGGCAAGAGTGCTGGAGTGGATTGCCATAAAGCTCCCCTATTACTGGAATGTTTTCCAACATAAATGACTTGAAGTTGAGAGCCTAAACCTATTTTTCTAAATAAAACTTGGAAAACTTGTTTGTAACTCAGTTTTTTAAAACTTAAGTTTCCTTAACAAAACATCACATAGAGAACATCACACTGTGATTTTAAATTTACTTTGAAGAGAAAATATATTGTCAAAGGAAGTATCCAGGTCATTGAAAAAATTCTTGGCTTTGCCATTTGCTGGATGTAGGCTTTGGTTCCCGCCTCTGTTCCTTCATCTGCAAAAGGTGAGTCAGGGGTGTAATGATATTTACCTCACACAGTTATTGGGAGGATGAAATAATGAATAATAAGTGCCAAGCTTATAGTAGCACTCAGTGAATATTGTTCCCGTCTTCTTTTTGAGAATTGGCAACCATCTTACTCATTTCTGTATTTTAGTACCTATCACACAGAAAATACTCAGTGACTGTTAAATTAAATAATAGATGAGGGTAAAAGAGGAGAGTGAAAAAGCTGGCTTAAAACTCAACATTCAAAAAACTAAGATCAGGGCATCCAGTCCCATCACTTCATGGCAAATAGAAGGGGAAAAGTGGAAGCAAGGACAGATTTTATTTTCTTGGGCTCCAAAATCACTGAAGATTGTGGCTGCAGCCATGAAATTAAAAGATGCTTGCTCCTTAAAAGGAAAGCTATGACAAACCTAGACAGCATGTTAAAAAGCAGAGACATCATTTTGCTGACAAAGGTCCATATAGTCAAAGCTATGGTTTTTCCAGTAGTCATGTACAGGTATGAGAGTTGGACCATAAAGCAGGCTGAGCACTGAAGAGTTGATGTTTTTGAACTGTGGTGCTGGAGAAGACTCTTGAGAGTCCCTTGGACACATGGTGGTCAAGTCAGTAAATCCTAAAGGAAATCAGTCCTGAATATTCATTGGAAAGACTGATGCTGAAGCTAAAACTCCAGTACTTTGGCCACCTGATGCAAAGAGCCGACTTTGATGCTGGGAAAGATTGAGGGCAGGAGGAGAAGAGGGTGACAGAAGATGAGATGGTTGGATGGCATCACCAACTCAATGGACATGAATTTGGGCAAACTCCAGGAGACAGTGAAAGACAGGGGATCCTGGCATGCTGCAGTCCACGGGGTTGCAGAGTCAGACACGACTTAGCAACTGAACAGCAACAAAGTATTTTTAGAAATCATCAAATTTGAACTAAGCATGCTTCTTCCAGGCCCGCATCTGTAGTGGATTTCTTCATTAATTCAGCACCTACTTACTGGGCACCCACTATGTGACAGGCACTGAACTAGGCACTGGCTACAGTGATTTGCAAACATAGTTACAAATCTTGCCTTTATGTAGGCTTCCAGCTGATGAGCTGTTTCCCAGTGGAAATGTAGGTGTTTTTGGCGTCTGCAGTTTTTTAACAATGGCACTTCAACCTAGATGAGCGGTGTCTTCCATAAGATCAGCAAAGGGCCAGGGTCCATATAATGCCTGAGTCAGAGGAAAGAATGCAGTTGATTCAGGCCACTTAACCTTAGGAAGAGAACCACCTGGGAAAGTAAAAAAGTATACTGTGATCTGCCAGTCTAGGGCATTGACCTACAACTTTAACTTAATGCAGCATCATTGATTCAGTTTCCCTTTGATGTCCCCTTGCACTTTAAAAGATCATTTCAAAGGTTCTCTTCTGCTTTTTTCCATAAGAATAGTCATGCCTTTGGCCAAAATAGACAAGTCATGCCATGGTTATCTCTGTTTGAGGATAAACAGGGCTTTTGCTAGAGGCTGCTAACAAGATCTTGATCATTAAGAACAATCTTAAAAATATGACTGAAACGTTCAAAATTTCTTTTTCTCTTTCTGCTTCAGAGGATCTGGGTATGGGGGAGAGGGCAGTAGTGGGAAAGCTGAGTCTTAAAAGATGATGATGGGCAAGGAATGCCAGATAAGGAGCTGTAATAATCCTCTGTTCCGTCCATACCCTTGCATTCAGCAAAGACCCCATGAATTCCTCTCTGGCTTGTTCTCCTTCCTTCAGTTCAGTTGCTCAGTCATTTCCGACTGGTTTGATCTCCTTGCAGTCCAAGGGACTCTCCTTCCTTACCAGTAGGATATAAGTCCCTCAAAAGTTTGCTTGTGAACGTTTTATAATTTTCTCTAGTCAACTATGAACCTGGGTGAGGGATTCCTGCCATCCAGTGGTCTCCAAGAGTTTGGTTTTCACAGAGTACCTACAACTTTGGATTTGGGCTGTCGTGTTCATGCACACACACCCTTGCTGGCTGCAGCTGGGTCTGTTGTGACCTCAATCCAACCAAAGGCACCTGTAGGTGCTTTAGTCCCCTCCCTTACTGTCCACATTTACTCATCAGACCCTAGTAGAGAGGCACTGAATTTCAATCTGTAAGGGAACTACAGGGATTTGGCCTAGGTCCTCCTATTTTACGGAAAGATAAAGAGAGGCAGTGGGTGTGGGGTTTGATTCTAAACCCAATTTTTCCCTGCATACTGTCTTGTTGATGCGCTTCCCTCATATCTCAGTTGGTAAAGAATCTGCCTGCAATGCAGGAGACCCTGGTTCAATTCCTGGGATGGGAAGATCCACTGGAGAAGGGATAGGCTACCCAGTCCAGTATTATTGGGCTTCCCTTGTGGCTCAGCTAATAAAGAATCCGCCTGCAATGTGGGAGACCTGGGTTTCATCCCTGGGTTGGGAAGATCCCCTGGAGAAGGGAAAAGGTACCCACTCCACTATTCTGGCCTGGAGAATTCCCTGGACTAAGTCCATGGGGTCACAAAGAGTTAGACACGACTGAGCGACTTTCACTTTCACTGTCTTGTTGGGGCTTATCCTTTGTCCTTGGACGTGGGGTCTCTTTTTTTGGTGGGATCCAACTTTCTCCTGTTGATGGTTGTTCAGCAGTGAGTTGCAATTTCGGAGTTCTCAAAGAAGATGAGCGCACATCCTTCTTCTCCATCATTTTGTGTAGGGGAAAAAAAAAAAAAGCTATAGTTAAAGCTGTGGTTTTTCCAGTAGTCATGTTTGGATGTGAGAGCTGGACCATAAAGAAAGCTGGGTGCCAAAGAATTGATGCTTTTGAACTGTGATGCTGAAGAGTGCCTTGGACAGCAAGGAGATCAAACCAGTCAATCCTAAAGGAAATCAGTCCTGAATATTCATTGGAAGGACTGATGCTGAAGCTGAAGCTCCAATACTTTGGCCACCTGGTTTGAAGAACTGACTCTTTGGAAAAGACCCTGATGCTGGAAAAGATTGAAGGCAGGAGGAGAAGGCGATGACAGAGGATGAGGTGGTTGGATGGCATCACCAAGTCAATGGACCTGAGTTTGAGTAAGCTCTGGGAGTTGGTGATGGACAGGAAGCCTGGCCTGCTGCAGTCCATGGGGTCGCAAAGAGTCGGACATGACTGAGCAGCTGAACTGAACTTAAAGAATATCAGGGACTTGCTGAAGGTCACAAACTAGTTAGTGGATAGACCAGACTGAAACTCAAGTCTCCTGACCCTTGGCTTACACACGGATGTTCTTTTGTGATGCTCAACAGTGTGACTTGTAAGCAACTTTTAGTTGGATCTTGTTCTTTTATCCACCCCAACAGTCCCTGTCTTTTGATTGGTGTATGTAGACCATTCACACTCAAAGTGATTATTAATATGTGTGAGTTAATATCTGCTGTATTTCTGCTTGCTATTCATTGCCCCTGTTCTTTGTGTCTTTCTTTTGTTTTCCAGTCATTTTTCTGTCTTCCCTGATTTTATTTGAACATTTTACAAGATTGTATTTTCTTTCCTCTCTTGACATGTCAATTATACTTCTTTTCAAATTCTTTTAGTCATTGCTCTAGAGTTTGCAAAATACACTTAAAGGTAATCTGAGTACACTTTCAGATAACACTGTACTATTTCATGGTACTGTGCTAATATTTCCGCTTACTCCTCCTTGTCCCTTATGACATCACTGTCATTCATTTCATACATCCATAAGCTATAATCACCAATTTTATTTTTGCTATTATTATTGCAAGTCAATTGTTGTCTATTAGATCAATTAGGAATAATAAAAGTTGAAGGTTTTATTTTACCTTCATTTATTCATTCTCTAATATTCTTTCTTTGTGTAGATCTGAGTTTCCAACCTGTGCCATTTTCCTTCTCTGTAAAGCATTTCTGTCATTTCTTGCCAGGCAGATCTACCGGTGACAAATTTCTTCAATTTTTGTTTGTCTAAGAAAGTCTTTATTTCCCCTTCACTTTTTATTTTATTTTATTTTTAAACTTTACATAATTGTATTAGTTTTGCCAAATATCAAAATGAATCCGCCACAGGTATACATGTGTTCCCCATCCTGAACCCTCCTCCCTCCTCCCTCCCCATACCATCCCTCTGGGTCGTCCCAGCGCCCTAGCCCCAAGCATCCAGTATCGTGCATCGAACCTGGACTGGCGTCTCGTTTCATACATGATATTTTACATGAGTACAGAATTCAAGTCTGTGGATTTTTCTTTCAACATTTATGATAGTTTACTCCACTTTCTTCTTGCTGATGTGTTTCTTAAGAGAAAACCCCGTATACCTGGTGTAATTCTTATCCTCACTTCTCTACAGGTAAGGTTTTTTTTTCCCCTCACTCTTTGGTTGCTTTCAAGATTTTCGTTTTGTCTTTGATTTTTTTCCAGGTGAATATGATACGCTCAACAATAGATTTTTTGCTATTTATCCTGCTTAGTGCTTGCTCTCTGAACTTCCTAGATCAGTGGTTGGGTGTCTGTCTTTAATTTTAGAAACATCTCTTTCAGTCATTATTTCTTCACATATTTCTACTGTTTGTTCCTTCTTCTCTCCTGCCTACCCTCTTTTGCTCTTTCCCGCCTTCCCTCCTTTCTCTCCTTCCTTCTCCTTTTGGTATTCCCATTACACACAACTTACACCATTTATAATTGTCCCACAGTTCCCAGATACTCTGTTGCAATCTTTTCACATTTCAGTTTGGGGAGACTGCCATCAATATGTCTTAAAGTTCAGTAATTCTTTCCTTAGCCATGTCCAGTCTAGTGATGAGCCAATCAAAGGCATTCTTCATCTGTTACAGTGTTTCTGACTTCCGTCTGTTTCTTCTCATTCTTTCTTAGACTTCCCATCTCTCTGCTTATAACATCCCTATGTTCTTGCATATTGTTTACTTTTTCTATTCAAGTCCTTAGCACATCAATTGTAATTATTTTAAATAGCCAGTCTGATAACTCCAACATCTCTCTCATATCTGAGTCTGGTTCTGATGCTTGCTTTTTCTTTTAAGATGGTATTTTTTGCTTTTTTGACATATTCCATAATTTTTTGTTGAGAGGTGGACATGATGTACTGGGTAACAGGAACTGAGGAAATAGGGTTTTAGTGTGAGATTTTTTTGTTTATCTGGCTAGGAATTAGGCTGTGTTACTGTGTGCAGTATCTGTAGTGTAGTATCCAGTGACCTTCTTTTTGTCCCTGAGTGGCTGGCTTTTCCTAGAGACTTCTTTTTTTTTTTTCTTTATTTAAAATTTATTTGGCTGCACCAAATCTTAATTGTGGCATGTGGGATTTTGTTGTAGCATGTGGGATCCAGTTCCCCCAGCAGGGATTGAACTCAGGCTCCCTGCATTGGGAGCACAGAATCTTAGCCACTGGACCACCAGGGAAGTCCCTTCCTAGAGACTTCTTAAACAGGAGTTAAGGCTTTCAGTTCTTTCAGTTGAATCCCCTGTTGTACAAAATCCTTTAAAGGGATGCCTCCTCCATCCCATGATTAGGTCTCAGTCTTCCATTGACCTGGAGCTGAGTATTTCCCTCCCCCGCCCCCAGATTAGTCAGGCTTTGGTAAAATCCCCATTGATTAAGCTCTGCTGAAATAATTTCTCTTAAGAACAGATCTTGCTAAGGGGAACAGAGAGCTCTGTCTTGTATTTCAAAATGTTTACTTTTCTCCTCCTGCTGGAAGAGCAAGGGGATTTTTCTTGGTTGATCATCGCGAGAACCTGGCAGGCCTCCTGGAGGGAAGATTCATGAAAGTGTGGGGGCGCCTGGACTGGACCCCTAAGAGTTTTTCACTCTCACGCTCGCCCACACTAAACCTCCAGCAATTCATCAATTACAGCTTAGAGTATTGCTGCCACGCTACTGCCAGCTGCAGGCTTTGCCTCCTGGCCTCTGTTCCTGCTGGTCTGTGATTCTGTCTGTCCATCTAGGCTGTGATTCTGTCTGTCTGTCTCTCTAGCTTTTGGTGCAGCAATTTGCCTTGTGACCTCAATTCTCTGATAGATCTAAGAAGACTTGTTGATTTTCAGTTTACTGGGCTTTTATCTTTCTTGTTCCAAAAGATGAGAGTAAATACTTCCAAGCTCTTTACATGTCAGACCAGAAAGTGGAAGTTGCAGTGTGATTCATAAATACAGTCAAGTGAATCTCAGAGTCATGGGCCATGAACTTTGGCAATTATATAACAACAAAAGAACAACAGTTACTGAGCACTGACTACATACCAGCACTTCATTTAGTATTTTAGTCATCTGACAATACCCGTACAAAGATACAGTTCTTTTCCTCGTTTGACAGATGAAAACATTGAATCTTTCCAAGGACATACAGATTTAAGTAACAGAAGGGGAATGCACATGCAGGCACCTTAACTCTAGAGGTCACCCTCTCATTGCAATGCCCTCATGCCTCTCCCAGCATTCAAGTGTCTGTTTATCTTTCATTTGGCAGATACAT
Source organism: Bison bison bison (assembly GCF_000754665.1). NCBI lineage: Eukaryota > Metazoa > Chordata > Mammalia > Artiodactyla > Bovidae > Bison > Bison bison. Next base: position 5,352,982 of record NW_011494800.1, on the reverse strand, counting down.
GTGCCAAACGTCATTTCCAGCACTGGAGAAGAAAAGGCCAAGGTCTCTGTTCTCATGAACATGTATATTCCAGTGGGAGAGAAAGCAAATGAACAAGAAGTGAATAAATAAGCTTATTCAGAAAGAGATGGAATTCTCTAGGTCAGAATACTGGAGTGCCTTTCCCTTCTCCAGGGGATATTTCCAACCCAGGGATCGAACCCAGGTCTCCCACATTTCAGGTGGATTCTTTACCAGCTGAGCCACAAGGAAAGCCCAGCAAGTAATGAATAGACAAGTTTATTTAGATGAGAGAAGGGCTGAAGAATTGAAACACAGTGTATGATAAAAAATGCCAGGGAGGGCGATTCCTTTAGAGAGAATGGTTAGAGAAATTGTCACTTAGGGCGTGGCCTGAGAACTGAGGCGTGAGGGAAGGAACAGGTAGGCGAAGAGCATTCCAGATAGAAGGAGGAGTCAGAAGTGGGAACAAGTATGGCAGGTTCAAGGAGGAGCAAGATGGCCCGTGTGACTAGGCCACGTGAGTGAGGGAGAAAGTGGTCATAGGAGAGGCCAGAGAGGAGGGCTGGGCCACACCAGTGCAGGGCTCTGCCAGGAGTGGCAGGGAGTTTGGATATTCTTCTAAAAGCCCTGGGGGCACTCCCCTGTTGGTCCAGTAGCTGAGACTCTGTGCTTCCAATGCAGGGGGCATGGGTTCAATCCCTGGTCGGGGAACTTAGATGCTACCTGCCATGTGATGTAGCCAAAAAATAAAAGTAAAGCCCCAGGAAGGCACTGCAAGCTTTTAGGCAGTGGAGTGACATGCCTCATGCATTTCGATGGCACGTATGAGCCTCAGACCTCAGACCACCGTCATGAGACCCCAAAGATGTTGTACCAGATTCAGGATCGGGGACCCACCCCCTAAGGCTGGGTCTCTCTGGGGTGTGCATTCAAGGAGGGAGACTGCATGTGAGGCAGTGCCCTTGAGGACAGCTTGGGGTGTTAGCAGCAGCATGGAGTGACCATTGGTTAGAAGGAGAAGAAAACCCCAGAACATGCCACAGGCTTAAGAATCCTGAAGCTTACCTGGTTCTTGGGTCCTGACTCTCAGTGCAGAGCTCCTCTGTCAGGTTCTACCGCCTTCCCTAACAGCTACCCTAGTTTCAGATGTACAGCCTTTCTTCCACATGGCAGAAACATGTTCTCCTTCTGTTGAGATGGGTGGATGTGGTTGGTTTCCTCCCACTGTGTCAACAGCCAGCACAGAAGTGGTCCTGACCCCAGTGCCCAGAGAAGACTTCCCGATATGGTTTTGGAAGATGACTTGCATGCCTGCCTCACACCGTCTCCTTCTTGAAGGGCATCTTGCCCTCCTGGTCACCTCTGGTATCAAGTAGAAATAGGGCTTCCCAGGTGGCTGCCAATACAGGAATAGCAGGACACGCGGGTTCAATCCCTGGGTCAGGAAGATCCCCTAGAGGAGGAAATGGCAATTGTCTCTGGTGACATATGGATTCATCAAAGCATTGTTATATACATGCTGCTTTGTGACTCCATCAGGATTGAGAGACACTCCGAGAGATGACGGGGAGGAGGTGGGAGGCAGGAAAGAGAAGAAATTCTCCCAGGGCTACTGCATAGGGCCCAGCATTGTCCTTCCTTCTGGTAGGATAAACTACATATTTCCTGCCAAGAAAAATGTACCATTTAAGGTAGAGATTAAGATGACTCTACCCGCCTAAGATGCTTCACCTCCTTCTTTGTTATGGATCTAGGTCAGTGGAAACAGGTGACGTGAGGGAAACTGTCTCAAGGGAAGGAAAAGGTGATCGACTGAGGTGGCCTGAGAAGAGAGAGTAACTGTAGATGGACATGCCAACCAATAAGACTAGTCTGGTCTCTCGTGTTACTCTTCCCAAATATAGCAGAGGCTTTTTATAAAATCTTACCCTCTTTGTACCACAGATGTATTCTTAAGCATTTCAAGGTGATTAAATTTTGTAAGCAAATAATGACAGACTTTCAAGGCATACAGAGAGTTTTTATTGAAAGAAACACTTGGTAAAGTTGAGGGTATTTTTGCAAACAAATAGCCACCAGATTTTTACTGATACATGTGAATTTGGCTCCACACCTCTATTGAAAGATATTTTAAGATGAATATTAAAATGAATACCTCTATTTTAAGATGAATTTCACATGCAGTTCTGTCCATTTGGAATCTGTCTTGAAACATATTTTCAAGCTAAATGTTTCTTTCTCCCTTCTTTTCACACCTAAGATGTTTAAAAGTGCAGAGACAAGGCATCTTAAGAGTATTCTGTCCCTACCCTCTCTTCACCTCTCTCCCCACCTCCACTCCCCCCCTGCCAGTCTTTTCTGAAACCACAAAAGTTTGAAGCTGAGGGACATTAAAAACTAAGTCCTATCCCTTTTCTAACAACTGAAAAGTGCTGAGTCGCTCAGTTGTGTCCGACTCTTTGCAACCCTGTGGATGGTCGTCTGTCAGGCTCCTCTGTCCATGGGGATTCTCCAGGCAAGAACACTGGGGTGGGTTGCCATGTCCTCCAACAACTGAAAAATGAAGGGCCAAATATCATGCTTATTTTTGTTTATTTTTTCCACATTTTCTCCAAAAAATGCTGGTGGGCGTTGAAGGAGACTGTGTCATGGTGCAAGTCCCTTACAAGCCTTTTCTCTCTGTACCTGCCACCAAGCGTTGGGGCGGAGCCAGCAGGTTGTCACCGCTCAGTCTTCACTCCACTGCTCTCCTGCCAGACGGTCTTCTGTTGCTGCTTTCTAGGTTTCCCAACCCACTGATTATTTTGCATTTTGGATGATTTCTCTCCCAGCTGCCTTCATTTGCATTTTGCCTAAATCAAATCTCATTGTGATAATTTCTCTTCCTATTTCTAACCTCTTTAGATCCATCTGTGTTATTTCTCTGTCCCTCAATGATGTCTGCAGCACCCCCTAATTTGGCACCAACCAAAAATGTTATTAAATGTGTACGGCTTGTTCCTAGTCATTAATGAAGATGCTAAATAAAGCTAGAGCTAACAGCTACTTTGGAGCCTTCCTTTAGCTGCATCCCCCACCCGATCCCCACAGACTCTGAGCTGTTTTTCATCTCTGGTTCTTGTTTATTAAAGTTCAGGCTTTTCAATCATACTGTTCTAGTTCTTTCCAGTGCCAACCAGAGCTCTTGTCACAGGAATGTTTCAAGGATGCTGTTTTATATGCTTTATTAAGCTCCAGAGGTACAATAGCTACAGAAGTCATTGAATCAAGAATTTTAATTAACAGTAAAACTTATAGTTTCATATGCCGGAGGAAATTTTTCACCTTTTAAAAACTCTTTTGCAAGGCAAACACATTTGATTACCCTTTATCTTCTCCTATTTATTCTTTAGAGCTTTTTATGTAAATCTGCTAGTTAATTCTCTTTGAATTTAAAGGTGCATAAACCATTATGCGCTGGTGAAGAACACAGGCTATGAAAATGAAATGGCCCTTGTCATGAGAAACTTATTATCTGCTAGAGCAGGCTAGATTCATGTATAATGAAGAAGGACTCTATCCAGATGATGTGGCATTAAATTGCTTGAAAGCTTCAAACTGACTCTTAGGGCTGCAAAAATAGAAGTATGGGTTAGGGTATTAGGATAAAGCCTAATGCAGAAGGAAATTTTTGAGCTGAAAACTCAAAAGGTGAAAAGGATTTGCATTGGCAAGGAAGAAGGGGAAGATAGGGAAACATTTGAGCAACAATGGCACCCCACTCCAGTACTCTTGCCTGGAAAATCCCGTGGACAGAGGAGCCTGGTGGGCTGTAGTCCATGGGGTCGCGAAGAGTCGGACACGACTGAGCGACTTCACTTTCACTTTCACTTTTCACTTTCATGCATTGGAGAAGGAAATGGCAACCCACTCCAGTGTTCTTGCCTGGAGAATCCCAGGGACGGGAGAGCCTGGTGGGCTGCCGTCTGTGGGGTCACACAGGGTCAGACACAATTGAAGCAACCTAGCAGCAGCAGCAGCAGCAGAGAGAAGGACTTCTCAGGTGGTGCTAGTGGTAAAGAACCTAACTTTCAAAGGGAGATATAAGAGAGGTAGATTTGATCCCTGGGTTGGGCTTCTCTTGTGGCTCAGCTGGTAAAGAATCTGCCTGCAATGTGGGAGACCTGGGTTCAATCTCTGGGTTGGGAAGATCCCCTGGAGAAGGGACAGGTACCCAGTCCAGTATTCTGGCCTGGAGAATTCCATGGGCTTGTCCATGGGATTGAAAAGAGTCAGGCACAACTGAGAGACTTTCACTTCACTCACTTTGGGAAGATCCCCTGGAGAAGGGCATGGCAACCCACTCTAGTATTTTTGCCTGGAAAACTTCCACGGACTCAGGAGCCTGGCAGGCTGCTGACCATAGCGTCACAGAGTCTGACATGACAGAAGTGACCTAGCACAGCATAGCACTGAGAGAGAGAAATGATTGTGACATACTGCGTCGAGTCCCTGAGTAGTAGAACATCGGTCTGATTGGAGAAAAAACTGGCGTGGCGCGTTGCAGATGTACGGCATCTCTCACCGGACTGTATGGCATCTCTCACCAGATGTGTCTGAGGCATCTTAAAACCAGTGTGCCTTGAATCAAAGTTGTTACTCCATCCTCTCCCCGAAACCACTTCTCTCCTAGTTTTGCCCGTCAGAAATCTGGATGTCTTCCATGATTTCTCTAGCTCCCCAATCATCCCTCACCCAATATTTTAGCCCATCTCTTTAGGTTCTGCTGCACAGTTGTATCTGCATGCTTCTCATTTTTGCCACTCTCTAGTCTCAGCCTGGACTACTGCAAAAACCCCACACACGTGTCTTCCTCCTCCAGCAGTTGCCCTTCTCCATACCACAGCCACACAGAACTTACTGAAAATGAAACCACTCTCTAACAAGAAAAGAAAATATTTGAGTGACTGAGCGGTCCCTTTGAAGTGAAATCCAACCTTGTTATCATGACATAGATAGCCTGGTACGGTCAGGCTATTACATACCAGTGCTTTTTCCACGCCATGTGGGTGCACTTCAATATGATTCTAATTAACCACTCACATTGGCTTCAGATACACAAGGAAAGACACCACTTTGCTGGCAAAGGTCCGTCTAGTCGAAGCTATGGTTTTTCCAGTAGTCGTGTATGGTGAGAGCTGGACCTTAAAGAAGGCTGAGCACCAAAGAGTTGATGCTTTTGAATTGTAGTGCTGGAGAAGACTCTTGAGAGTCCCTTGAACAGCAAGGGGATCAAACCAGTCAATCCTAAAAAAATCAATCCTGAGTATTCATTGGAGGGACTGATGCTAAAACTGAAGCCCCAATACTTTGGCCATCTGATGCAAAGAGCTGACTCATTGGAAAAGATGATGGGAAAGATCGAGGGCAGGAGGAGAAGCAGGGGCAGAGGATGAGATGGTTGGATGGCATCACCGACTCAATGGACGTGAGTTTGAGCAAACTCTGGGAGATAGTGAAGGACAGGGAAGCCTGATGTGCTGCAGTCCGTGGGGTCACAAAGGGTCAGACACGACTTAGTAACTTATTCAAAAAACAATGCAAGGGAAAGCCCCTCCGTATGGGCACCCCTACTTCATATGCCAGCCACAAGCAGGAGTCTCCAGGCCCCTCATACCTACAGATTCAGGAGTTCCCACAATTCCCTCAGGTTTAATAATTTGCTAGAACAACTCACAGAACTAGAGAAAGCGCTATACTTACTCTTACAGTTTTATCATAAAGGGTACAAATCAGAACCAACCAAATGGAATAGACACACAGTGGGAGGTCTGGGAGGATTCCTCATGCGGAGCTTCCTCGCCTCTCCCCATGAAGTCAGGGGCCTCACTTTGCCTGCCTATCTGTGGGTTCACCAGCCAGGGAGTTCCTCTGAACCTCAGCATCCAGAGCTTTTACTAGAGTTTCATTACAAAGGCTGGGTTGATTAAATCCTTGGCCATGTTACCAAGCTCGATCTCCAGTCCCCTTCTCCTCCCAAAGTGCCAGCACTCTAATCATATGTTTGATCTTTCTGGTGACCAGCCCCAATCCTGAAGCTATCCAGTGGTCTGTACTGAGTCATCTAATTAATGCAGTAAAGTCACTTCTGTCATTTAGGAAATTCCAACAGATTTTGAAGCTCTCTGCCAGGAACCACTGGGGACAGGTATATCTTTATTGTATCACAATACTTCTCAGATCTCATCTTACACCACTCTTGCACCCCACCCACCAGACATGCTGGTCTTCTCTTAACTCCTGGACTGTGCCAACTCCTTTCCTCTCCCTGAGACAATTCCTTCTTCCCTGTTTCAGTCCTGCCCTATCTCCCCCAGCCTAAGAATATATGTCCAGTACAATGGACATGAACTTGGGCAAACTTTGGGAGATGGTGAGGGACAGGGAGGCCTGGCAAGCTGCAGTCCATGGGGTCGCAAAGAGTCGGACACCACTGGGTGACTGAACAACAACAACAAGATTATCTGATTAGAAAGCCTTTGCCTGTCTCAATGTCATCCTTTTATCTCCCCATACTTATCTGCTTCATGGGACTAATTCCAATCTGAAATGATTTGATTTATGTTTATGCCTCCATAAAATGTAAACTCCTTGATGACACAGCCTTGATTGTCTTGTTCCTTCTTTATCTTCTAGCACATACCAACATTCAGTAAATATTTATCAAACTAAAGCAAGTGGGAAAGTGGGAAAGATAATAATCAGGCCAGTTGAAGCTATTTGATTGCTAAGAAGAAGTGTTTAGGCTTGATGAGAAAAGTGATATGGTGAAGTTGTCAAATCAGAAGCAAGAGAATGATAGATATTTGGGGAGAATGAGTATGTGAAGTGTGATCACAGTTTATCAAATGTATTGTGGAAGGGAAAGGACTAGAGGCAGGGGGCCCTTCCAGGAGCCCAGGTAAACTGATGGAAGTCGGAACAAGGGTGGTGGAGTAGGAATGGAGTGAACGGGGGAAACAGGTTTTTAAGAAAGATGCCCTTGACATTTTTTCTTTTTAGGTTTAACTTTTTATTTTGAAATAATTTCAAACTGACAAAAAAGTTGCAAAAACATTATGAAGGACTCCTGTGTACCTGTCACCCAGATTCACTCATTGTTAATATGTTGCTTCATTTGCTTTATTATTCTTTCTTTGTGTGTAGAGTATGCATTCTTTTGTGTTATTTTTTCATGAATCCTTTACAAATAAGCTATCAACTTCATGCCTCTTCATCCCTAAACACTTCAGTGTGCATTTCCTAATGGGAAAGACATTTCACAGTGACACAATGCTTGTACCAACGCCAGGGAATTTAATGTTGATACAGTACTGTATCCAGGGTCCTAGCCCAGGAACCAGCTCAAGATCCTGCATAACAGTGAGTTGACCTGTCCCTTTAGTCCCTTTTATTTGGATAGTTCCTTGGTCTTTGAAGGTAGACATTTTTGAAGTATGCAGGCCAATTATTTTGCAGAATACTCCTCATTTTTGGTTTGCTCAAGTTTCCTCATAACTTCACTCAGATTGGGCACTTGGGGCAGGAATGCTACATTAATGATCTTGTGTCCTAGCATCAGACAAGAGGCCCATGATATCACTTTGTCATATTATTCATGGTATGAACATAAATCACTTAGCTAAGGTAGTGTCCACCCTGTTTCTCCAAGGTAAGATTACTATGTTTCCATTGGTAATTAATGAGTAATTTATGCTGAGATCCTATGAGCCGATGTAATATGTTTTTTATTTTAATCAACCTTTTGATTTTAGTAATTTTAGCACACCTTGGTGAGTCTTGCCTGAATCAGTTATTGCCAAGGCACCTGCAAAATGGTGATTTTTCTAGCTCCATTATTTTTTCTACATTTGTTGGTTGACATTTTACTTCTTAATTATTTATTGTGGGTTCATGGGTTCTTATTTTATTAATCCATTCCTGTTAGTATTCATCTTAATGCACCCACATTATTCATCAGAGTACCCCAGTGTGTTCAATGGGAGCACTGCAGATGGGCTCCTGGGTCCTTTTGACAGGTCCCCATTGTATTTTGGAGCAATTCCTTACTTTCTCCTGTAACAAAATATACCAAGTTCCTCTTGTGCTTTTCCTGCCTTTGTCCTGGCACCAGCCATTACACCGAAGAGTTCTGATTCCTTTTCAGTGGGGAATGTATTTAAAAACCGAGATCTGGGAGTGAGGTGTATCTGTAGTGACTGGACTGTCATTGTTTTCTAGGTCCTTTCTTCCCTGAAGTTTTGACTCATTGAGTGAGAGAGATCTAGGTTAGGAGACTGAACAGTGGTCACCTCACAGACCAAAATCATCCAAAACCCAAACTGGAAAGATTCACAGAAGGCAAACGAGTGTACCAAGGTGCTGGTGCTAAGTCTGACTCTTTGCGACCGCATGGACTGCAGTCCACCAGGCTTCTCTGTCCATGGGATTCTCTAGCCAAGAATCCTGGAGTGGGTTTCCATGCCCTCCTCCAGGGGATCTTCCCAACCCAGGGATGGAACCCACGTCTCTTATGTCACCTTGATGGCAGGCGAGTTCTTTACCATTGAGCTACCAGAGAAGTCTACCAAGAGGACTGCCCAAGCCATCTTAAAAATGTGTCTTAAAAATATGTCTTACACAAATATATTCTTTGTGTAAGAATTTAAGTACTGGAGGAATAAAAGAAAACATGACTCACCCCTGCAGTCTTTACGTTCTGTCAGCAAACACTTTTTAAATGCTAAAACTGGTTTTTCAACGTTCACCGGCTTCTGAAACTTCCCCAGGCTTACGTGAGGGCCAGACGGCAGGTGGGGACTTGTTCTGTCGAAGCTGCCATTTGCCAGGTGGTGAAGGCTGATGCCAGGCCTTCTTGGGGACTTTCTGGGCCCTTCTTACAGATTGTCAGTGTTATCTGGAGGGAAATCAATACTGACCCGGTATCAACTGTGGGGAAAGCACCGAATGTCCTTCACTGTTTGAATAGCGCAGTGTTGTCATCTGAACTGGGGGAGATGAGATTCAGACTTGGAGACAGAGATAAAGTCTGTTTCGAATGAGCCTTCGGGTCCCTGAAGAGTGGCGGCCACAGCGTCTTTCCCTGTTTGACCCCCTTGATAAAATGACTTCTTTCTCAGACAGGATGCCGTTACTCACAAAAGACACACACACACACGCTCTAATCTAAAACTTGCCAGTTCAAAGCTGACATGTTGGCCCTGGTTTCTTTTTCACTGCTGACTGGAAATGAAGGTGTATTACAAATACAAGTTGGAATTACCTGGGGGTGTGTTTTGAGACCACCTGGTAGACGTTCCCTTTTGGAATTGTAAGCAGTCACACAATTAAATTAGGGGACGGAACAGCCACACGGGTGTCTGGTCAAAAGCAAGCATCTGTTTGCAGTACCTCTAGGGGAAAGGCAGCCAGTGATGCCAGTCTCAGCAAGGAACTCTGCTCAATGTTATGTGGCCTCCTGGATGGCGGGGGTGGTGGAGTTTGGGGGAGAATGGATACATGTATATGTATGGCTAAGTCCCTTTGCTGTCCACCTGAAACTATCACACTGTTCATCTACTGTACTCCCATACAAAATGAAAAGTTAAAAAAAATGATTCTGGTCTTAGATCTGTTGACTGGGACAAGCCCAGTGCTGTTCACACTTGGCCTTCATCTTATTACCCAGAGCAAATGAAGTGGGCCTTAAAAGACAGGTTCCCCTACTGCCATTTAGAGGATTAGACTCAAGAATTTATTTTCAATATAAAAGGAGATTGGGAGAAAAGTAGTTCTGATTCAGCAGGTTCTTCCTAATCTGCTTCAGTGGAGCTTTTGAGATTGATTACTCAAGTCCCAGAGAACACGCAAAGGCTGAGCTTATGGAGTAATATCACATAATTGATCACAGGATCAATTTCCATTTCTACAGTCTCAGCAGGGACCCGGTTAGGGACATTATCTATGATGGAGTGACGTGATAAAGGTACAGGACCCAGGGTGGGTTTCAGCGAGGGCACTGTCCCTGTACTTGAGTTGGGATAGGTTGATCAGTGCTCATAAGAATAGAGATCAAAGAAGCGTGGTATAAAGATGCATCACTGACTGCCTTGCTAGGTGAGTATTACTGCCTCATCATTTTTTCCTAACATGGGGCTGGTGGCAGAAGCTGATTGTTTTGATTCAGGCATATAGAAACTTAAAAATACTTTGTTACCCTCATATTACAGAAGAAAAACTTGATTATTTTAAAAATGTAGAAAATACAACAAACAAAGAAAAAAGTTAAAAGTCATCCACTGCCCCACTTTCTAGGGAGAACAGCTATAAATAGATTGACATATACTTTAATGTTTTTCTACGCTTAAATACATATTTTTATCAAGAATCCATTCATTCCTGCATTCACGCTCTTTCGTGTCTGACTCTTTGCGACCCTATGGACTGCAGCCCACCCGGCTCCTCTGTCCATGGGATTCTCTAGGCAAGAACACTGGAGTGGGGCACCATTTCCTCCTGCAGGGGATCTTCCTGACCCGGGGGCCAAACCCGTGTCTCCTGCATCTCCTGCACTGGTAGGTGGATTCTTTACCTGTGAGCCACCAGGGAAGCCCAATGCATTCATCACTCTATCACGTACTTTGTCTTTCACTTAACTACTTTCCAGCTCACCTCTCCATGTCAATACTGCAGTATCCTTTTTTTTTGTCAGTTTTTTAAAAAGATTTTTTTGGTATGGACCATTTTTAAAGTCTTTATTGAATTTGTTACAATATTGCTTCTATTTTATGTTTGGGTTTTTATTTTTGGCCCTGAGGCATGGGGATTCTTAGTTCACCTGCCAGGGATCAAACCCACACCCCCTGCATTAGAAGGTGAAGTCTTAACCACTGGACCACCAGGGAAGTCCCTTTTTGCTAGTTTGAAATACAAAACCAACAGATGCTCTTGTTAAAAATTTCTGAGTATAGAATAGAAAGTATTTCTCCTACCTTCCAGTCTTCCTTCCTTCCTGTAACCCTAAGACTGTGTACTTCATGTTTCTCTCCAGAAAATTTCTATGGACACACACACAAATAGTATTCAATTAATGAATGTATCACAAGGTAGTAAGTAAAATCCTGTTATGTGGAAAATCAGGGTTTTTCCAAGTTCAGTGAACATCTTTGTGATTAAGCATTTGCACACAGCCGTGATTATTTCCCTGAGATAAACTCCAGAAAACAAATCGCACCATTTTAGTACGTCTGATATGTGCAGTGCATTCGCCTTTCATTTGATTTATGCCAGTTTCTCACTGTCATCCATAAGCAACTTTGACTTTTTAAAAATCTTTAAAAGTATAACACATATAGAAAAGAGCCCAAGTCATGGGTTAAACCTGCCCTGTCCAATATGGTCAGCACCAGCCACACGTGGCAGCTGAAGTGTGTAACACTAGAAATGTGGATGGTCCAAACTGAGGTATGCTGGAAGTGTAAAATACCCAGTTTCGAAGAACTGGTCCAGAAAAAAGTCCTGGGAAATATTTCGTTAATGATTTTATGCTAATAATATATTGAATGACATTTTGGATGTAGTCTGTTTAGTAAAGATATATGAGTAAAATTGATTTCACTGGTCTAATTTCACTGTTTTAGTGCAGTTACTAGGGAAATGCAAGTCACACGTGTGGCTTGCACTGTATGTGTCGTGGACAGCACAGAGTAGGACCCCGTACAGACCTTCAGATAATAAACCCGCCACCGAGGGATGCACTCCTGATAGGCTCTCTTCCTCTCCCGCTCCTCCCGCCCCACGCCCACCTGTGCCTCAGTTACAGCCAGCGCTCTTAGAACTAATGTAGCCCCCTTCACCACCAACAATCCTCTGTCGGGTTCAGGTCAGTCGCTCAGTCATATCCGACTCTTGGCGACCCCATGGACTGCAGCATGCCAGGCTTTCCTGTCCATAACCAACTCCCGGAGCTTGCTCAAAACTCATGTCCATCGAGTTGGTGATGCCATCCAACCATCTCATCCTGTCATCCCTCTCCTCCTGCCTTCAATCTTTTCCTCTGTCAGGAATGATCAGTAAACACGTGGTGAATGCCCACTTTTGAAGGTAATGGGGTACTAAGACCGTAATCTTACCAGAACCGACCGGGAGTACAAGCTCTAAGTTGCATCATTTTTAATTGATTGGTGAGAAAGTGTATGTATTTCGACTTCAGAAATTGCTGCTGGAGTCAACATCATGCTTCTGCTGAAATGTGCACACAGAGAATGGGCAGACGGAATATGCAGGCTTGATGGACAGTTCATTGATGGAAGGCTGCCATCTCTTATCAGCCCTCCGCTTTCACTTCCTTACTTATTAATTGTACCAGACACACCCTTGGTGCACACACCTTTTCATCAAACACGAATGCTGTTCCCATATTGGCTTCCATACCCAACCTGAAGTGTGGAAACAAAATGCAGAGAAGTAGGAAGAAAAAAACCCTAGGGATTAGCGTGTGACTCTTGCTTCCTTTCTGTCCTATTGTTGGCTTATGTCTTGTTCTTTGAGTCACTTTTTCATTGGACTCAATTTTAGAGTAAAAAATAAATAAAAGATTTTTCAAAGTACATCATAAAGTATTTGGGCTCGATTGTATGCTCAATTATTTGGAATGTGGCCAAAATCCTTGCTTCATTCCATTGCTTCACTCAGAGTAGCTTCTGTAGGGAAGGTCTCCAAGGTGAGAGAAATTAAAGAAACATCTCTGCTGCAACTTGTCCTCATTTTCACTCTTTTGTTGTTGTTATATCATGCTTAATTTTATAAGAATAATGTTTCTAGCCCTTTAGAGCTCTCCACTTAGTTTTTATAAAATTGCATTTTAATAAATTCAAGAGTCAACATAACCTTTTAACAAGAAAAATGAGACTTCTCTTTCAAAGATTCCCTCTCCCCTGAACTTGAAGGATAAGGGAAATATCTTATTGAAATGAATGTGAACTAAGAACGGTAAGAGCTCCATCTTTGTTCCGTGATTAAACTTACTAGATGAACTTGAATACATATCTTCTAAGCCTTAATTTTGCCATCTGTGAACTGGGGACAGAGTGTTCCCCCTTCTTCCTATGTTCAGATGGGTTTGCAATAAAAGCAATACATTGGATGAAAAAGTAATGAATTATTCCCCAGGCTGCAGTGATCTTGACATTTGCAATTCCTTCCTGACTCGATTCTGTGATTATAAGTAATGAATGCTTTCACTCTTTCCAACCACTGTGTTTCAACACACTGGTAAAATTTAAAGACCTCTTTCTTATCACAGTAAGCCAAGCTATAATTTTCACCTTACACAGACTTCTAAGCACCTTTTTTTCCTATTTGTATTCAAAGCTGAGCATATCCTTCTTAAGGTCTTTCTACTTTCCCTCTTTGTCCCATTACCAAAGTGTTAAGCAAATTTTTAAAGTTATAAGTTAAACAAGATTGAATCACCTTCCACCAGCACTGGGTAAGCCAGAGACACACACACATACAAAACTCCATAAATCCTCTTCTGATTAAAAGAACTGTTAAAACTTTGAGAATAAAGCAGTTCTCTCTCTTCTCATCATTAGGAAGAAACCAATATCTGTGCAATGACAGATTCCTAATGAAAGCATGACTCAGTACTGAATAATACAGTATAAAACATTATTACCTCTTTTTAAGAGGCTTATACACGATATACATTTATTTTTATTTTCAGATTATAGTTGACCCCTGAACAGCTCAGATGTTAAGCCACCTATAATTTTTCGTTGCCTTTTCCTATCTGTGGTTCCTTTACATCCTCAGAGTCAACCAACCTCAAACCATGAAGTACTATAGCATTTCCTATTGAAAGATATCTGTGTATAAGTGGACCTGTGCAATTCAAACCCATGTTGTTCGAGGGTCAGCTGCAATTTTCCTATCAAAAATGCTACTTCCTGACTTAATTTGCCATTCTCAAAGTTTTGAAAGCATTATCAAATAAAAGCAAAACAGAGTATAAGCTGAAAAAATTTATAGATCTCTCTGGCCCATGGCTATAGCTGTTTCATTAACAGTTTCAGCTGAAATACTTCCTCAGATAGCTCACCTACGACCTCCGGACCCTGACACTGTCTCCCATCATGAGGTCAACAGCTGATCCCCTATGTGTGCCTGAGCCCCGCCCCATCTGTGGGTTTGGCAGAATCTGCTGGACTCCGACGTGTCTGCTTCTCTGGGCACCAGAGTCTCTCTTGGGATTCCAGTGAGTGCCGCCTGCCTCTCCACATGGAATGCTGCCAAGCAGACCAGATTCCTCAAAGAGCCAAGTCCCCTCCTTCCTGTCTGTGACACACTGTTAGAGCAGTCCTCAGACAATATTATTTGTGCCTTGGCATTTTGCAGAGATTTGGTCAAGCAGCTCTTTGGGTTTTTACTTACTGACTTCCTCTTCTCTGGTGTGTTGGGCAGGAAGCCCATTGAAGAGAAGGACGAAGGACAGAGAGAGTCAGGCCAAGAACTAATCCCCTTCTATACTCAGGGTTGCCCCTTTCCTTGAGGATGAATGTCTCTTTTCTGGACATGAATGATCTCCCAGTGGGCTTCAGTAGTCCCCACCAGAACTTTCTTCTGGCTTCCTTACTAGTTCACTCAACAAGCCGGAACCTCCTACAGTGGGCACATCCTAATTCCCTCGTGGCTCAGTCAATAAAGAATCTGCCTGCAATGCAGGAAACCTGGGTTCAGTCCCTGGGTGGAGAAGATCCCCTGGAGGAGGGCATGGCAACCCACTCCAGTATTCTTGCCTGGAGAATCCCACGCACAGAGGAGCCTGGCGGGCTGCAGTCCATAAGGTCTCACAGAGTTAAACATGACTGAAGTGACTTAGCACACATGCAAGGATGAGCTAAGATGCCTACTAAGTGAGGATGTGTTTCTGTTTGGGTGAAAACCACCCCAAACCAACCCCCGGGGATTGAACTTGAGGTTGAGAGACTGTGAGCTGAGGATGGGAGCAAGTCTGCCAGTGGTGAGGATGGAAGTGGGGGTGGGAGTAGGCAGGGGGTGGGGGAAATTGGGGAACTTTCAGGAAACACCGGGGTGCTTGATCCCTTCACTCAGGTCTGCCTTCTCCCTGCAGAATGACATCTTCGAGTGGTCGAGGGACCACCGAGTCCATCACAAGTACTCGGAGACGGACGCTGACCCACACAATGCCCGCCGGGGCTTCTTCTTCTCCCACATCGGCTGGCTGTTTGTCCGCAAGCATCGGGACGTCATTGAGAAGGGGAGGAAGCTTGACGTCACCGACTTGCTGGCTGACCCTGTGGTCCGGTTCCAGAGAAAGTAAGTGAGCAATCACCATTGATGTCCCTGAGGGACAGGACCCAGAGTCAGAGCCCAGTGGGGTGTAATAATATCCCCAGGCAGTTCCCCTGCAGATTGGATCTTCTTAGGGTCGCTCTCTGTTGATTCATTCCCTTTTGATCATGATGTTTTTCTCTGTTCACACATTTGTTTTGAATTTGACCTTGATTTTGAAATGGAGTTCCTGTAAGCCCACTTGTCGTTTCTTTCCGACCCATCTGCGTGACTGATTTCATGGAATGTTTCTGTTGTTTTCCTCACTCGCTCGTCCATGTTTCCCTGGGCTGGCGAGGAGGGCAGAGAGGATTTGCTTTATTTTAGTGACACACTGGACTCCAGCGGGACTGGCCTCCCTCGAGGTCCCCTGCTGTGTGCTCCGGGAATTC
>NW_011494800.1:5332152-5337115 GCF_000754665.1 Bison bison bison | reverse complement strand
GGAATGGTAACACCGGAAGGTTTCTGTGCAGAGAAAACATGCCCGGGTAACAAAGAGCCTCAGAGTGCTTGTGTGCACGCACGGTGTCAGCTGAGCGGTTTCAGCCCATCAGCGTTTACAGGGTGAATCTCCTTTCAGCAACCCGCCGGTGATAGCCTGCCTGTCACTGTGCGGCAAGTGGGGAGCATCCAAGGTTCACATTTCCACTAGGAAGCCGGCTTGGAGATCCGCAGAGTTGGCAACAATGTGTTCATGTAAGTTGCTCCGTCATGTCCGACTCTGCGCCCCTGTGGACTGCAGCCCACCAGGCTCCTCTGTGCATGGGATTCTCCAGAATACTGGAGTGGGTTGCCATTGCCCTCTCCAGGGGATCTACCTGACCCAGAGATCGAACCCAGGTCTCAGGCACTGTAGGCAGATTCTTTACCATCTGAGCCACCAGGGAAGCTCATGTTGGTTTAAATCAGCAGAGTTGGCCACGATGAGAGCACTTATAAATAGATTCCTTGCCCCCAAAACAATGGATTTATGTGCACAGAGAGATGATTTGAGGACGGCATTCTAGTGAGATCCTTGAGTTGGTATGGTGGACAAATGGTCCCTGGATACCATCTCCACTGACAGGCAGGAATCATTTGAAGCGTTCTCTCAAACAGAATCTCCTGATAATGGAAATGGAGTCTGTACCTTTGATGCAAAGTTCCTTGCGTGAGAAGAAGTATGGCTTAGAAATGTGCCCCTTTGATCCTTAGCCTCTCTTCTCACATCGAAGATGGTGGTGAGAAAAGGGAGGGTGGAAGAGAGATTGCACAGGCCTGCACTTGAGCACCTCCACAGCCTTGCAAAAGAGTTGACTGCTCTCAGGGCTCAGTTTTGGCTGTAAGATGGGGGTAACAGTAGTACCTGTCTCTTACAGCTTTTGTGAGGACATAATGAAAACAAAAAGGATGGGAAATGCCTGGCACATAGTATAGATTCATGATGACTCACGCCCTAGGCAGGAGCTACTCCAGTCCACCCCCTGCTTTCTTTTTTTTAAGGTGTGCTGGGTCTTTGCTGTGGTGGGCTCAGGAATTGTGATGCCTGAGATTAGTTGCCAGCATGTGGGACGACCTTAGTTCCCCAACCAGGGATCAGACATTTTGTCCCCAGCATTAGAAGGAGGATTCTTAATCACAGGACCACCAGGGAAGTCTGCGAACCTTCGCTTCTGTTGGCTTCATCACAGGCTGTTCTTTGTTTCCTCCATACAGTTCTTTCAGGCGGATGCAACAAGTTATCGATAGCCAGAAGTTTTATAGCAGAAAATAATAAGATGCTTGCAATTAAATGACTTCTTGATTCTAATTTTTTTATCATGAGGGTAAAATAGAACAATCTGCAGAATTCGGAGAAGTAGAAAGAAAATCACCCACCGTTCTAACACGTAAACACAACCGCAGTTTAGATTCTATAATATCTTCTACATTTATGCATACATTTGACATATTTTTACATGATGAAAGTCATACTGCTTATGTAATTTTATGTCTTGCCTTTTAACTTCAGATATGTTAGGCACCATTATCAAAGGCTGCATGGGTTCACTGAGTGTCAGAGTTTATTTAACCATCACTCCGCGACAAGATATGTATGTCATTTCCAATTTTGTGATATAAATGATGTTGCTATACAATTAGTAATGCTTTGGGACAATCAGACCTTAGACTAATTTGAAGAGCTCAGATGAGAAGGCAGAGGATCTTCTATTTTATTCATGAGAAGTGAGCCGAGTATAATAGTGTGGTTTCTCTGAGCATAAAAATAGAAAATTTTTTTCAAGTTTTCCCTTTTAAACAATGTGGTAATATGATTCATTAGGTGTATACTCGTGGTACATATGTCCAAAGATTATCTCTAAAGGCAGGCAGAAGAACAAAGAACAAAGCATGTTCCCTGAATAGATGTCTGAGAACATCTATCATTACCAGTTCAGTGACCGAAGGATTGCAGTATCAGAAATCATTCATTCACTGTATCATTTCATGTATCATTGAGCTCCTGCTGGAAGTCAGAGCCGAGGATACAGTCTTAAAGATTGGTCTCAGTTCCCCCAGAGTTTGCAGACTAGCAGGGAACCCACAAATTAAGTTGCAGATAATTATATTCTACAGGGAGGAGACTGATATATAATAGGGTAGAGTAAGGCACCATGGGAACACAGAGAGGGGTCTCCTAGCCCACCCTGCAGGCTGGAAGGAACTAACTCCCAAGCCACGACCTGAAAGATGAAAAGTTAGATAAGGACGGGGGCAAGAATATTTATTATGCCTGTCACTTCATAGACATCTATCGAGCCCTTGAGTTTGGGAGCTTTTTACAAATCAGTTAACCCATGCCTTCCATTTTCCCTATGAGAAAACAAATAAACAAAATGTAAATAGAAAGTTGGGAATAGAAGTACTGTCAGTCTGTTGCACTACTATAACAAAAATACTGATGACCAGGTGGCTTACGCAACAGACATTTACTTCTCACAGTTTTGGAGGCTGGGAAGCCCAAGATCAAGGCACTGGAAGATTTGGTGTCTGGTGAGAGCCTGCTTCCTGGTTCCTAGATAGTTGTCTTCTTGTATTCTCACAGGGCAGAAGGGGCAAGAGAGCTCTCTGGGGTCTCCCTCATAAGAGCCCTAATTCTCTTCATGAGGGCTTCTCTTTTGTGACTTACTCACCTCCCGAAGCCCTTCATTACCTTGAGGATTAGATTTCAACATATGAAGTTTGTTGTTCAGCCGCTCAGTCTTGTCCAACTCTTTGCAACCCCATGGACTGAAGCCCTCCAGGCTCCTCTATCCATGGAATTCTCCAGGCAAGAGTACTGGAGTGGGTAGCCATGCCCTCCTCCAGGGCATCTTCCTGACCCAGAGATTGAACCCGCATCTCCTGCAATGCAAGCGGGCTCTTTACCACTGAA
The DNA here is from genome assembly GCF_000754665.1 of Bison bison bison. Lineage (NCBI taxonomy): Eukaryota > Metazoa > Chordata > Mammalia > Artiodactyla > Bovidae > Bison > Bison bison. The sequence goes on along the minus strand of NW_011494800.1, from coordinate 5,334,163 downwards.
CCACCAGGGAAGCCCTAAGACCTGATGCAGCCTCTCAAATAAATAATAATAAAAGAATCACTGAACTACAGGAAGAGAGCTACATTCATGAAGCCAGCTTTACCCATCCTGTCATTCAGGCCCCATAGAGGAGGCACATTCCTTAAGGAATAAGTCCTTGCTCATAGAGACAGGAGCTGGAGCAGTGGGTCCCATCACAGGTGGCACTGCCACATCGGGTCTCAGACCTTGCTGTTCTGTGCCAAGTGGGAGGGGCATCTTGAAAAACAGAAGAAGATGCTCACTCAGAGCCCAGTCTTGTGCCATTTCAGCAGCACTCCTTAGAGAGTCCCTCTCCTGGATGGAATTCCCATCCCGTCTGTGGTCCTCTGAGGACAACAGTCCTTGTTCCATTTTTAGTGGCTGGGGTTTGCCACTGATTCCACTACCTCCCGGAGAGCAATGTTTGTGCAAAGAAACCCAGAGTTTTCTCAAACAGGCAATTGTGTAAATGACGAGACCCAGGATTTAGAGACTCCTCCTTCAGTCAGAAGGTTGCCCAGGTGGCACAATAGTAAAGAATCCACCTGTCGAGCAGGAGACCTGTATTCAGTCCCTGGGTTGGAAAGATTCCCTGGAGGAGGAAATGGCAACCCACTCCTTATTCTTGCCTGGAGAATCCCATGGACAGAGGAGCCTGGTGGGCTACAGTCCATGTGGTCCCAAAGAGTCAGACACCTTCAATCAGAACACAAGCACTGATCATTTTATTTATTTTTTTGGCCACTGTGTGCGGCATGTGGGAATCTTAGTTCCCCAACCAGGGATTGAACCAATACCTCCTGCAGTGGAAATGTGGCATCTTAACCACTGGACCACGAGGGACGTCCCCTAGCACTAATATTACAGTTGATGGATCCACTGTGCTTGGTCATCCTAATGACAACCCATCAAAAGAAAAGCTTGCCTGACAGCCAAGCTTGCTCAGCTTTCCATTATACAGTCTAATAAAAGAGAGAAAATAGTGGCCTTAAGGGTAATAGGGCTTTCCTTGTGACTCAGCTGGTAAAGAATCTGCCTGCAATGTGGGAGACCTGGGTTCGATCCCTGGGTTGGGAAGATCCCCTGGAGAAGGGAAAGGCTACCCACTCCGGTAGTCTTGCCTGGACAATTCCATGGACTGTATAGTCCATGGGGTCGCAAAGAGTCAGACACGACTGAGCGACTTCCACTTAAGGGTAATAGGAAAGTGGCACAGTTCAGTTTTAGTTCCAGACTTTTCCTCTAAGAGGTCACTCTACCAAGGTGATTACAAGCAGGTACCTGGACAGCTTCAGGTTTTGCTCTGTTAAGTTGTGAACGCTGAAAGGGCAGGCATTAGGAGATGAGAGGGCTAGAAGCCAGTGGTGTCACATTTAGACCATGGCGGTTCGGGTCCCTGCCTGGCTCCTGTGCCTTCAAGAGCTGTGTTTGTCCTCGCAGGGCAAGAAGATCACAGAGCACAAAGGCTTGCCACCTGGAACCTCCTTCCACTTCTAGACCTTGCCTTAGGGTCCTAGGATCCTGGAATGCCCTGCCCAAGTGTCTCTGAGCTCACTTTCAGAGTCTGCACCAGCTTCTCCCAGGCTCTATCCTCCTGAAGGGAAGTGCATGAGCCCTAGACCAAGAGTCGCCATGTTGGTGTGGGGAGGAGCTTAGACGCCTGGGCCTGGATTTCCACACAAAGAAGACAGACGTGGGAAGAGAAGGGGTTAGGCCACAGCTAAGGGGCCCTACCTCTTCTCTTGGCCTGGACCCTGAAAATGTTGGGAGTGAGCCTAGAAGGGGCTACTCATAAGGTTGACAGTGGGTCTATTAGGTGGGAATTGTGTTTATTTTAAGATAGAAGTTCATTTCTCTCACATATGAAAGAATTGTACAGGTCCAGGTTATGGCAGCCATACAGAGCCAGGAGAGGACTGGATTCTTTCATCTTTCTGCTCCGTCCTTAGCATATGACTTTCCGTGTTTCATTCTATGGTCCAAGGTTACC
>NW_011494800.1:5321601-5332051 GCF_000754665.1 Bison bison bison | reverse complement strand
AGTGGGTTGCTATTTCCTCCTCCAGGAGATCTTTCCAACCCAGGGATCAAACCAGCATCTCTTGTAGTCTCCTGCATTGGCAAGTGGGTTCTTTACCACTGAGCCACGTGGGAAGCCCTTAGAAGAGATGAAAATGTGTAAATCTTGCCATTTCAGGAAGAAAGGCATTTGAATGGCTAGAATTGTTTTGAGGTTGATTTTACCTCACTTTGTCTCCTAATTTGTTATCGTTTGTCTTTTTTTTTTTTTCCTTTTTTAAGGACACCAAATCTCTCAGTGATACCTTCCTTCTTATGACTTCGTTTTAGTCCTTTCTGTGTAAACCCCAAGTGTATTTCTCTGTTGGTAACATCACATAACCAAGACAGAGCAGTCAAACAACGAGTCTACAATTGACTCATCTTCACTTCTCTATCGTCGCAGCTTCCTCTTCCACTTGGGGGATTCCCTAGGTGGGTGGGATGAATCACCTGGGAATTTACAAACAAGTTGGCTCCGTCTCTGTTGACCAAATCCATTGCTCTTTGGTTCTGGCTCCATGCTGGGTCTTGGGGAGTCTCTCTCCACCCTGAGTTCTTTTGCCTTGCGGCCCTACTCTAACTGTTGCTAGAGTGAGACAATTCTTGTCTAGAATTTAGTGACTTTGAATGGCTGAGCACATTGGTTGGCCAATTGTGTCTTGTGGAAAATTCTATAGAAATCACCCCCAAAGGAGAGATTCTAAATAATGAGACATTCAAACATCCAAACATGTGGATGAGATGTTGGGGACAGAGCTTTTCAAGCATAAACACCCTCTGTAGCTCCCTTGCTCATCAGTCACTTGTGGTTTGACCACTGCTGTCTCACTTGGGTCCTTGATTGTCCTGCAAGAGCAGAATCAAACTGTCCCCAGGGTGAGCATCACTCAGGCATGCTGTATGCAGAGCCCAGCTCTTGGGCATCGTCTCTGCCCACTCACATCTTGATAATGAAAGTCTTTGAACGTCCCCTGTGGTTCAGTGGCTAAGACTTCGCACTCCCAATGCAGGGGGGCCAGGTTTGATCCCAGGTCAGAGAACTAGATCCTGCATGCTGCAGCTAAGAGTCCAAACACAACTAAAAGATCCCACATGCCTCAGGGAAGATTGAAGATCCCGAGTGCCACAGCTAAGACCTGGCACAGCCAAATAAAGATATGTTAAAAAATAATGGAAGCCATGAGGCACATGGGCTTCCCTCGTGGCTCAGATGGTAAAGAATCTGCCTGCAATTCTGGAGAACCTGGGTTCAATCCCTGGGTTGGGAAGATCCCCTGGAGAAGGGAATGGCAACCCACTCCAGTATTCTTGCCTGGAGAATCCCATGGACAGAGGAGCCTGGTGGGCAGCAGTTCATACGGTGGAAAAGAGTTGGACACGACTGAAGCGACTGATACCCACGTGAGACACGTGGCTAGGGCATCCAGCCTCCTTTTCGTTTCTACGTGCATCACTTGTCATTCAACACTGTGTTTTGAATATTTGCTGCATACCAGGCTCTGCTCTAGATGCTGGCAATGGAACAGGGACAGGAGAACCAGATTCTGGACAGAACTTGCTCTTTCTGTCTAGAGCCCAATTTGGATTTGGGAAAGTGAGAAAGGAAGCCTCGCCAGGCATCCACCCGTGGCCTGACTGGGTGTCTCTCTCCATGGAGGCCTTGGCTGCTCTCTGTTCCACCTCTTCTGTTGCTCAGTCCTGTCTCCTGAAGCTGTTTCCAGCTCATGCCATCTTGTTGGTGGGCCTCTTACCACCTTGGCTGTCTTTGTCTCTTTCCCTGCCAGAGGGCTTTGTTCCTTGGTGCCCTTCTCTGCACGAGGACATTTTCCCCTCCTCTGTCACACAGCATTCTCCCTTCTTTTGATGTTCCCCATGTTTTCCTCTCCTCCAGCCTCTTGAGAGAATAAAAGCCATTCAGCCTATTGCTCAGGCATTTTGTTTTGATGGCGCGAGGGTTTTGTCCTCTTGTAACCTCTCCTTGCTCCATTGTCTTGCCCAGGTTTATTCTTTTCACACGTTCTTTGTAAACGTTCCTTCTCCTTGAATCTTTTCTTCCACTTGAGCGCTCAGTCGTGTCCGACTCCTTCTGACCCCGCAGACTGTCGCCCACCAGGCTCCTCCATCCATGGAATTTTCCTGGCAAGAATACTAGAGTGGGTGGCCATTTCCTCCTCCAGGGAATCTTCCCAACTCAGGGATCAAACCCACATCTTTTGGGTTTCCTGTACGGGCAGGTGAATTCTTTACCACTAGCGCCACCTGGGAAGCCCTGTGAGAGACAGCCTGTCTCTGGTTAACAGCTTGGGCCCTGGAATCTTCTCTCCCACTCTGTCCTCACTTTAAAACTGTCGCATCTTATCCGGGCTCTGTAAAACTTTTAAGAATGAAATAATTTATTTCTTTGAATAACTTTCTTTATATTCAGCTGTCGTTGACGGGAGTTAAAATTCTGAATTTCTGAGGTCCAAGGACTTGATAAAAATCAGTGGAAGAAGTTTGAGCTGTATTCAGTCAGATCCCTTTTGTTAAAAGTCAATAAGGAAGAGGTGGAACAATCCCAAGCCAAACTTCTGGCCTTTCCTTTAAAAACATTTTTATTGGGGTATTGTTGCCTTACAATGTTGTTTTTGGCCTTTCTAAAGAGACTCTGCTGTGGTCAAACACCTGGATGATACTCTGGAATACAGGACAGAGATGATTCAATATTGATGTGGCAGAACCAACAAAGTTTCCCTGTTTTAGTGGCTAAAAATTTGGACAGGGGAGAAACCGTGTGGCCCATAGTTCAAGAACTCATTTTGACTTTTTAAAAATTTCCGAGTGAAAATGTCTATTTGTTTGCCTCTATAAGAGGTACTTTTCCTACTAGAACTTTGGGAGAACTTGCGTGTGTGTGTGTGTGTGTGTGTGTGAATACACACATCAACCGCGTTAGTATCATTTTTCTTTCCCCACACTGACCATCCATGTCTATGTGTGAAATTCCCCTGCAAGATGAAGAGACAGTGTCTCGAACGTCATCTGAATATTCCAGTCACGAGCATGTTAGACATATTAATCAGTAGGTGTCAATGGATTTTTGAACTGCTGTTTGTAAAGTGTTATCTTTGCTTCATTGCTGATGGCAATAAGGCATCTTCTTGCATCTTCGAGTCAGTTCAATAGGCAATAATAGCTGCTGTTTATCCTAGTGGCTCAAATGGTGAAGATCTGCCTGCAATGCAGGAGACCCGGGTTCAATCCTTGGGTCTGGAAGATCCCCTGGAGAAGGGATTCTAGCCTGGAGAATTCCATGGACAGAGGGCTACAGTCCATGAGGTCGAAAAGAGTTGGACACAGCTGAGCAACCAACACTTTCACCAACTGCCTACTGTCTACTTACATCATGTCTTTGTTATTGTTGTTCAGTCTATTTCTGATCCTTTCAATAACTCTGTCATGTAAACGATGATACCTGGATTCTGTTCTTGAATTCTAAAGATTCAGGCTCCCCATGGCTTTGATTAACCATGTCGAAAAAGAAGAGCACAGTAAAAATTCTTCAAAATAAAAAGAACGTAAAGAAGAACAGCCCATATATCTGCACAAAATTATTCTTTCAAAATCACTGTGGACGGTGACTGCAGCCATGAAATTAAAAGATGCTTGCTCCTTGGAAGAAAAACTATGACAAACCTAGACAGTGTATTAAAATGCAGAGACATCACTTTGCTGATAAAGGTCCATCTAGTCAAATTTATAGATTTTCCAGTAGTTATGTACTGGTGTAAGAGTTGGACCATAAAGAAAGCTGAGCACCAAAGAACTGATGCTTTTGAACTGTGGTGCTGGAGAAGGCTCTTGAGAGTCCCTTGGACTGCAAGGAGATCCAACCAGTCCATTCTAAAGGAGATCAGTCCTGGGTGTTCTTTGGAAGGAATGATGCTAAAGCTGAAACTCCAGTACTTTGGCCACCTCATGCGAAGAGTTGACTCATTGGGAAAGACTCTGATGCTGGGAGGGATTGGGGGCAGGAGGAGAAGGGGACGACAGAGGATGAGATGGCTGGATGGCATCATGAACTCGATGGACACGGGTTTGAGCAAACTCCGGGAGATGATGAGGGACAGGGAAACCTGGCATGCTTCAGTCCACAGGGTCACAAAGAGTTGGACTTGACTTAGCGACTGAACCACAAATAAAATATTAATATGCTCAGTTATGTCAGACTCTGCAACCTCATGGACTGTAGCCCACCGGGCTCCTCTGTCCATGGAATTTTCCAGGCAAGAATACTGGAGTGGGTGGGCATTTCCTTCTCCAGGGGATCACTCCAACCTAGCGATTGAACCCAATGTCTCTTATATCTCCTGCATTGACAGGCAGAATCTTTTACCACTGCACCACCTGGGAATCTACCAAAACTAAAAAGTCTTAGTTAGTTTTCAAAATGTAAATGTAAATTTTGAATAATTACAGAGATGTCAAAGCAAAATTAGAATGACATTTGAAAGATTGACAAAATGAAAGACATTTTGGTGCAAGTAGATAACATTCTCACTAATATTTAGACATTATCAATTTCTGGCTCTCTTTCTAGACAATGTAGAGATTAGTCTTTTAATATTTCCTTGGAATAAACAACCCTTCAAGTCATGTATATGGCTCCAGTCCCAAAGTTTCAGCCTGCAGAGAGAACATCCACAGCCTTTCTAAGAGGCTTCTAGTTAATCCTTATTTATTATCTAGAAACTTAACTTTATTACTATTGGCTTATGCATCAGAGAGGCCCTTTTGCCTTTTCTTTGCCTCTTCTTTCCCATATAGTAGGGGGAAAAAAGTGGGGAAAGTTTTTCATAACAGAAAATTCATTTCCTAGTTATTACTTCTTCTAACAGTTAACTTAGAAAATTTCTCCAACTTCTGAGCTCTTAAAATGTGCACATTGTCTTTAAAAGATATTTTTAGCACAAAATGTAATATAAATTCAATGCAAAAAATTCAGAAAATGCAAATACATTTTGTAAAAAATAAAATAATATGTAGTCCTTCCACTCAGAAAAACTTAGTTGAAATTTTGCTGTATAGCCTTCTAAAGTTTATTTAAAGCACATTATGCTGTTCTTTCTACAAAATATATCCATACTCTATATACTACTTAAAAGTGATTAAAATAAGAAAAATATATTTAATATTTCCATTAATTATTTCCTTTCCAGCCTATTTACTGTGTGTGTATCCTAATTTCCATTTGATATCATCCTTCTACCCAAAGAACTTTCTTTACTATTTCTTGTAGCGCAGTTTTATTGGCAATAAATTCTCAACTTTTGTTTGTCTAGAGGTCTTTATTTTAATTCCATCTTTGAAAGATATTTTTACTGAACATAAAACTCAGAAGTAACACAATGTTAAAGCAGACTTTCCAAACAACAAGATGTCAGTCTTGCCTTGTACAGCATCTGAGAAGTCTGCAGGAATTCTTAGCATTATTCCTGATCTAGCTCCCTGACCAGGATTAGATCCGGGCCGCTTGCCCTGGGAGCGCAGAGTCTTAGCCATTGGACCACCAGAGGTCCATAACCAAGCTCCAGTGTTAGTCACTCAGTCGTGTGCGACTTTTTGTGATCCCATAGATTTTAGCCCTCCAGGCTCCTCTGTCCACTGAATTCTCCAGGCAAGAATTCTGGAGTGGATTGCCATTTCCTTGTCCGGGAATCTTCCCGACCCAGGAATCAAATCCGTGTCTCCTGTATTGCAGGCAAATTCTTTACCTTCTGACCCAGGTCCTCATGTAATGTTTTTCTTGCTGCCTTCAAGATTTCTTTTGTCTTTGGTTTAAGCATTTTGACTCTGCTGTGTCTAGGTTTGGTTTTGTTTTATTTTTTTGAGTAAGGGCAGAGCAGGAGAGTGCTATCCTGCTTGAGAGTCTTTGAGCTTCCTGGAACTGTGGCTTGTTGTCTTTCATTAACTTTTTTAATTCATTTTTTATTGAAATATATTTGAATCACAATACCATTTATTATAGGATACTGAGTATAGTTTCCTGTAGTGGGAGCTTGTTGTTTATCCATTCCAGATATACCAGTTTGCATCTGCTAATCCCAGATTCCCACTCCTACCCTCTTTCATCCCCCCAAGCCCTTGGCAACCACTACTCTCTCGTCCCCTAATTCTGTTTCATTTTCATAGATAGGTTTATTTGTGTCCTATTTTAGATTCCACATGTAAGTCATACTGTCTGGTATTTGTCTTTCTCTTTCTGACTCACTTCATTAGTGTGATAATCTCTAGTTGCATCCATGTTGCTGCAGATGGCATCATTTTTCTACTTTCTTATCGCTGAATGTGAAATGTACCACATCTTCTTAATCCAGTCCCCTGTCGATGGCCATTTGTTTCCATGTCCTGGCTACAGTGAATAGTGCTGATATGAACATAGGGATGCAAGTATCTTTTTGAATTATTGTCTGGATATATGCCTAGCAGGGGGATTCCTGAATCATATGGTAATTCTAGTTTTAGTTTTTTCTGAGGAACCTCCATACTGTTTTCCACAGTGGCTGCACCAATTTACGTTCCCACCAACTGTGTAGGAGGGTTCCCTTTCTTCCACGCCCTCTCCAGAATTTGTTAGACTTAATTAATGATGGCTGTTCTGACCAGCATGAGGTGGTATCTGTTCTGACCAGCGTGAGGTGGTATCTCATTGTAGTTTTGATTTGCATTTCTCTAATAATTTAAGATGTTGAGCATCTTTTCATGTGCCTGTTGGCCACCTGTATTTCTTCTTTTGGAGAAATGTCTCTTTATGTCCATTTTTCATTTGGGTTGTTTTTTGTTGTTGTTGAGTTGTATGAGCTGTTTGTATATTATTTCATTAATTTTTTAAAATTCCTGGTCATTATATCTTCAGATTATTTTTGACCTTGTTTTCTATCTTTGTCTTTTTCTAGGACTCTAATTACACAGATGTCTTACTGTTTCATGTTCCACAACTCTTGAAAGTGCTGTCCTGTTTAATTCAACTCCTTTTTATCTTTATATTTCAGTTTGAATAATTTCTGTTGACATATCTTCAAGTTCGTGAATTCTTTTCTCAGCTATGCCCTAACAATACTCCCATCAAAGAAATTCATCTCTGATACTGCTTTTTATGTACAACATTTGCATTTGACACTTTTGTACTTTCTATCTCTTTGCTGAAATTTCCCGTCTGTTCATGCATATTGTCCATCTTTTCCACTAGATCCCTTTAACATGTTAATTATAGTTATCTTAAAGTCCCTATCGGATTGATACAACATCTGGATCATCCTTGAGTCTGGTTCTATTTATTACTTATCTCTTGATAATTTTTTTTTCTTGTGCTTTTGTGTGATTCATAATTTTTAATTATATGCTAGACATCATGCCTGGAAGAACAGAGAGACTGAGGTAAATACCATTTATTATTGAGAATGGGCATACTTATTCTTTCAAGCTGTCAGTGTTGGGGGTGTGTGGCAGAGGGTGGAGGCTGAGTGAGTGAATCAAGAGGTGAGCTGGATTTGGGTCTCGTTGTTGCTATGGTTACAGTTAGTGCACCACAGATTTCAATGGGTGGTTGCTGTTACTGTGTGTGTGTGGAGTGGAACCTGGGGTGCGAGAGGAGTTTTCTAAGCATTTATTCTTTACCCTCAGCGTTCAGCTGTCTCTGCACACCTGCACACAGAGTAGATCTCTCTCGTACTCTTGTCCTCACCCCAGTGATTGGAGGAGAGGAGCGCTCACTTCTGTTGTTTGTCTCTCTGGACATGGCTTGTTGTAGAGGTAATGGGGTTTCTTTGTTGTCCGGGCCCTGCATCAGTCTTAGGCAAGCCTGAACCTTGGGGTTAAGGCTTTCTAAGCATTCCGGCCTTTCTCTGCAGTGAGACACCTGCTTTGGAGCAGTGCATAAGCCAATGGACAGAAGATTTTTGCTTCCACCCCTCGCTAAGCTGCAGTGGCTCTTTGATTACGTCTGGGGGAGAGAGACTCCTTCTCCTCCCTTAGAGAACAGCAAGTTTTGCTTTTATTCTTCTCCCAGAAGCAATGGACTTCTGCCTGATCCTAGAGGCCAGAGGGTTTTCTGCCCTCCCCACAGGAGCTTGAGATTTTTGCTTTGCAAGAGAAGGCTCTGGGAAAGAAGATGAAGCTAGCTTGTCTCCCAGCAGCTGTTTGTCTGTGTCACCTCCTGCATGTCTGTGAAGTGGAGGGGGCCCCGCGCCAGTTTCCTCCTCTGCCTCTAACCTTTCTTATGAACACCCAGTGACGGTCTGTAGAAAAGAGCTTGAGAGTAAGTGCGAGCTCCCTCTTGTCAGAGACTCTAAGCTATTCCACATTGACACACTAACCCACCCTGGGCCTTTAAGTTGAATGTTTAGCTAATTACATGGTGACCACCTCCTGTGCTTGTGCTCAGCCAAAAGTGAGGCGGTTCATGGATGGACTTCTCTTCTTGGTTGCCTTGTGACCTCAACTCTCTGATGGGCTCGAGAGAAGTTATTATTTTGTAAATTACTCAGCTTTTTCTCATCATTCAGATGGAAACAACATTTTCTTAGGACTTTCCACATTGTAAATAGAAGCAGAACTCAGCATCCTACTTCATAATCTGCAGTTTTCTCTTAACAGAATACTGTGAAGTCTTTCCAGTTTTAATTTTTTTTAATTTATTTTTTAAATTGGAGTATAATTGCTTTACAATGTTTTGTCAGTTTCTGCTGTACAACAGCATGAATGTATCCCCTCCCTCTTGGACCTTCCTCCCACCCCCCATCCCACAGCTCTAGGTCATCATAGAGCACTGAGTTGAGCTCCCTGTGCTATACAGCAGATTCTCACTAGCTATCTACTTAATACATGACAGTGTATTTATGTTAATGCTGTTCTTTCCTTCATTCCACCCTCTTTCCCACCCTGTGTCCACAAGTCTGGTCTCTACATCTGCATCTCTATTCATGCCCTGCAAATAACTTCATCAGTACCATTTTTCTAGATTCCATATATATGTGTTAGTAAGTGATATTTGTTTTTCTCTTTCTGACTTACTTTGCTTTGTATGACAGATTCTAGGGTCATCCACATCACTACAAATGACCCAAATTTTGTTTCTTTTTATGGCTGAGTAATATTCCATTGTGTGTGTGTACCATATCTTCTTCATCGTTCCTCTGTTGGGGGACGTTTAGGTTGCTTGCATGTCCTGGCTCTTATAAACAGTGCTGTGATGAACATTGGGGTAGTCTTTCCAGTTGTAATCCCTGCTTAGTATCTCATTGTGAAGATCTATTGTAATTATTTCTGATGAATAATGAGGGATTGCCACCCTTTTAAATTCCCACCATGCTCCACAGCTAGAGAACTAAGCCTGTGCTCTACAACCAGAGAACTAAGCCCGTGCACCACAGCTAGAGAACTAAACCCATGCTCCACAACCAGAGAACTAAGCCCGTGCACCACAGCTAGAGAACTAAGCCCATGCTCCACAACTAAAGAACTAAGCCCGTGCACCACAGCTAGAGAACTAAGCCCATGCTCCACAACCAGAGAACTAAGCCCGTGCACCACAGCTAGAGAACTAAGCCCATGCTCCACAAGTAAAGAACTAAGCCCGTGCACCACAGCTAGAGAACTAAGCCCATGCTCCACAACCAGAGAACTAAGCCCGTGCACCACAGCTAGAGAACTAAGCCCATGCTCCACAACTAAAGAACTAAGCCCGTGCTCTGCAGCTAGAGAACTAAGCCAGTAACCCACAGCTAGAGAACTAAGCCTGTGCTCCACAACCAAAGAACTGAGCCCATGCACCACAACCAGAGAACTAAGCCCATGCTCTGCAGCTAGAGAACTAAGCCTGTGCACCACAGCTAGAGAACTAAGCCTATGATCTGCAGTCAGAGAACTAAGCCCATGCTCCACAGCCAGAGAACTAAGCCCATGATCCGCAGCTAGAGAACTAAGCCTGTGCCCAACAGCTAGAGAACTAAGCCGGTAATCCACAGCTAGAGAAGTCTGCATGGCACAGCGAAGACCCAGCAGAGCCAAAAAGTAAATAAACTGCAAATGCAAGAATTTCATCTTGTTTTTTTAAAAAAGAGATACTGTCTCTTCATCTCTCTTCCTTTGTTTTTGTTGTTAAAGAGAGAGATCTGAGAAAGTGAGGTGACAATGCCTACTTTTTTTTTAAATGATTTTATTTATTCATGGCTGTGTAGGATCCTCATTGCTGCCTGGGCTTTTCTCTAGTTGTGGCAAGCAGGGGCCACTCTCTGGTTGGGGGGCACAGGCTTCTCATTGTGGTGGCTTCTCTTGTTGCAGAGCACGGGCTTTGTGCCCACAGACTTCAGGAGTTGCAGCTCCCGTGTCCTAGAGCACAGGCTCAGTAGTTGTGGCACGAGCTTAGCTGCTCCGTGCCATGTGGGATCTTC
>NW_011494800.1:5320866-5321501 GCF_000754665.1 Bison bison bison | reverse complement strand
AACTAAGCCTGTGCTCCACAGCTAGAGAACTAAGCTAGTAACCCACAGCCAGAGAACTAAGCCCATGCTCCACAACCAGAGAACTGAGCCCATGCGCCACAACCAGAGAACTAAGCCCATGCTCCGCAGCTAGAGAACTAAGCCCATGCTCCACAACCAGAGAACTAAGCCCATGCACCACAGCTAGAGAACTAAGCCCATGCTCCACAACCAGAGAACTAAGCCTGTGCACCACAGCTAGAGAACTGAGCCCATGCACCACAACCAGAGAACTAAGCCCGTGCTCCGCAGCTAGAGAACTAAGCCCATGCTCCGCAACTAGAGAACTAAGCCCATGCTCCACAACCAGAGAACTAAGCCCGTGCACCACAGCTAGAGAACTAAGCCCATGCTCCACAACTAAAGAACTAAGCCCGTGCACCACAGCTAGAGAACTAAGCCCATGCTCCACAACCAGAGAACTAAGCCCGTGCACCACAGCTAGAGAACTAAGCCCATGCTCCACAACTAAAGAACTAAGCCCGTGCACCACAGCTAGAGAACTAAGCCCATGCTCCACAACCAGAGAACTAAGCCCGTGCACCACAGCTAGAGAACTAAGCCCATGCTCCACAACTAAAGAACTAAGCCCGTGC
>NW_011494800.1:5315204-5320766 GCF_000754665.1 Bison bison bison | reverse complement strand
ACCCGGGATTGAACTCGCATCTCCTGCATTGGAAGGTAAGGATCCTTTACCACTGAGATACCAGGAAAGCCCTCAGGAATATTTTAGATTCTAGTTTTCCACACTCGTATCTGGTGAGAGAGGCCAGGATGAAGAGGCCTGGGAGCTGGGAGTCTTCAGCCACAGTTCTGGCTCTGCCATCAAAAGCTCTGGGGCCTCTGGCGAGCACCTGCTGCTTCCTCAGTCACGTCCAATTCTTTGCAACCCTATGGACTGGAGCCCCTGAGGCTCCTCTGTCCATGGAATTTCCCAGGCAAGACTGCTGGAGTTGGTTGCCACTTCCTTCTCCAAAGCCTACTTTTTTTTATCCAGAATCCTGCCTGTCATGGGACAAGAAGGTAGAACAATCACAAGTGCATCTGATGTCTAGATAGGCAAATTCACCCATGGGGTATGTTACACATGTCTTGTTCATCCCACTTCAGTGGTCTGAGCTGGGATATGTTAACACAGGTAATGAGTCATTTTAGTGCTGTTTTTCTTCCTGCAAGACTCTCTCCTGTTCCAGCTCCTCTCCACATCTATCTGGAGGGAACTACTAAGCTAGAAAGAGAGCGACAAAGAAGATGTTTAAACAGAGGCATCTGAAACCACCAGTGCATACACTTAGCGAAGTAGACTAGTTAACCAGAAACAGATCCGTTACTTATCATACAACCATAGTTCTTGCTGTGAAATGATTTGCAAAGTTTATGTCATTGTGACAGCTGTTTTGTGAAAATTTTGAATGAGGCTGACTCTGTTTTTGAAACCGAAAGAGTGTGATGCCTACGTATTTGTGAAATTCAAGTATGTTTTGCTCTCTTATTGATGCAGACTGCTGATTGGTAATGTATTATGGAGCCCCCTTGTCCATTGACAGTTGAAGCGAAAATATTGTCTTAAGTGATAAATTTATTGGTAGCTGTTCCATTACCCAAAATGAATGTTTAGATTACTCGTGAGAGTCTGTCATGTCAGAGCTACCAGGGAGCTTTTCCTGTGACACAGTTTATTCTAATTCCTAAGTCCCCGCCTCACCATGTTATAGCCTATTAAATGTGTCATAGAATGATTAGGTAGAGAGATATGAGATTTTGTTATTAACACAATTTACACAGGAGCACTGGAGAAATGAAACCCCTGCTGAACAAACTTGGATTGAACTCTCAGCCGTTGTCTCTGTTTTTATCCGTACAAAGGATGTCCAGAGACAAATCAGGATTCTCAACCATGAGGATGCACTGCGAGGTGCTCTGTGAATTGCATCAAGGATGGATATTGAAAAGTAACCCTCATGGCTTTATTATGGATTTCTTGAAACCACTCCAAATGGTGCTTCTCGATACCCGCTCCCATGCCCCTTCTAACATCCCTGGAGGTATTTGAAGGTCAGAAGAGAGACAGAATATGGGACTTGTGGCATTACATAATGTAACGTTGGTGGCGTATATATTACATGTATTGATAACATTATATACAACAATAGACGTGCATTCAGAAACCGAGCCATTTTTAAAACTCTGTGAAGCATAGAGAGAATTATGATCTGTGTTAGCACTCGGTCATTCATTCATTCATTTAGTTGACCCAAAGAGGTAGTTTTGGAGAGGTTAAATACAGTCTTGGAATCAAAAGATCTGACTTTTTCATTCTCTGAGATTCTGTTTCTTCCACACCCATAAAATGATGATAGTGATATCTACCTGACAAAGTTATTGGGTGAATAAATTAATTTATATGAAAATGTGAGGATATATGCAGTAAACATTTGTGTAATTAATTATGCATCCAGCACTCCAGGAAAGCCATACTGTTTGTGAAGACCTTAGGGTTTTTTAGTATTCTGGTTATTTTGTTGTTTATTTATTTTTTGGCTGCTCTGGGTCTTCATTGCTGTAGATGAGCTTTCTCTGGTCGCGGCGAGTAGGGGCTACTGTTATTATAGCGCATGGGCTTCTCACTGCGGTGGAGTGCAGGCTCTAGGCACATGGGCTTCAGCATTTGCAGTACTTGGGCTCAGTAGTTGTGGCACATGGGCGAGCTGCCCTGCAGCAAGGGGATTCTTAACCACTGGACCATCAGGGAAGTCCAAAACCTTAGGTTTTTCGTTTGCCCAGTTTTTGCATAAATCCAAAGCGACTGAGGTTTTATATCTCCATAAATAAAAACATAAGTGATCCTTCACCTTCAAAGCTTTAAAACCAGAGTACGCTTCTCTTTCTTGCATTCGATCCAACATAACCCCCCAGATGTGGACCTCCCAGAGCTTGCTCAGACTCATGTCCATTGAGTTGGTGATGCCATCCAACCATCTCATCCTCTGTCGTCCCCTTCTCCTCCTGCCTTCAGTCTTTCCCAGCATCAGGATCTTTTCCCCCCAGATGTGGGCCTTATTTTTTGGGCTCCAAAACCACTGTAGATGGTGACTACAGCTATGAAATTAAAAGACGCTTGCTCCTTGGGAAAAAGCTATGACCAACCTAGACAGCATATTAAAAAGAGACGTTACTTTGCCAACAAAGGTCCGTCTAGTCAAAGCTATAGTTTTTCCAGTAGTCATGTATGGATGTGAGAATTGGACTATAAACTGAGCACTAAAGAATTGATGCTTTTGAACTGTGGTATTGGAGAAGACTCTTGAGAGTCCCTTGGATTGCAAGGAGATCCAACCAGTCAATCCTAAAGGAAATCAGTCCTGAATATTCATTGGAAGGACTGATGCTGAAGCTGAAACTCCAATACTTTGGCCACCTGATGCGAACAGCCGACTCGTTGGAAAAGACCCTGATACTGGGAAAAATTGAAGGCAGGAGAAGGGGACGATAGAGGATGAGATGGTTGGATGGCATCACCGACTCGATAGACATGAGTTTGAGCAAACTCCAGGGCTTGGTGATGGACAGGAAGCTCGGGTGTGCTACAGTCCATGGGGTTGCAAAGATTTGGACACGACTGAACGACTGAACTGAACTGAATGGAACTGAACTGAAAAGAGACAGTCCTTGTTTTTATTTATCTTATCATTTAAGTAGAGAAGACTCTTCAGAATCCTTGGACAACAAGGATCAAACCAGTCAATCTTAAAGAAAATCAACCCCGAATATTCATTAGAAGGACTGATGCTGAAGCTGAAACTCTAATACTTGGGCCACCTGATGTGAAGAGCTGACTTATTAGAAAAGATCCTGATGCTGGGAAAACTTGAGTGCAGGAGGAGAAGGGGACGACAGTGGATGAGATGGTTAAATGAGATGGTATCACTGATTCAACAGACATGAGTTTGAGCAAACTTTGGGAGATAGTGAAGGACAGGGAAGCCTGGTGTACTGCAGTCCATGGAATCTCAAAGAGTTGGACAGGACTTGGTGACTGAACAACAAAATCATTTAATTGAGAAAACACTCATGAAATCGCCAGAAACCTCCAAGTCCATGTATGAAAGTAACACTAGTAGATGATTATATCATGAACTGAGAAAATCCAGAATAAAGTAGGGAAGAAAGAACAGGGTCCTTGAAGTCTGCATGAAAGTGATGGTTCTTTATACCTGGTGGGGTGAGGGCATTCTCCTGAGTCTCTTTGTCCAGGAACAGAGTTGATTCCTTTGTCATACTGTCCTTCAGTAAATGTTCATAGTTTTCTAAATATAGACCTTGTTTCTTATTTGGTTCATTCCTAGGCATTCTATAATTTTTGTTATTGTTAACAGCATCATTAAATTTGTATCCCAGGGACAGGGAGTGGATGGCCAGACCTTAGCTTATTGCCCTTGGTATCTTAGGTAAATGACAGGAACTGGTGAGTTACTAGGAAATGGTGAGTTACCCGGACTTTTCACAAAATACCTCTGAGGCTCATACCTGTAGAGAATGTGGAGGTTGTTGCCCCAAGGGGTGCTGGCAGGAGGCATGTGTGCATGCTCAGTCATTGCAGCCTCATGGACTGTAGCCTGCCAGCCTCCTCTGTCCATGGGATCATCCCAGGCAAAATTACTAGAGTGGGTTGCCATTTGCTTCTCCAGGGGATCTTCCCGACCCAGCAATTGAACCTGCGTCTTTTGCATCTCATACATTGGCAGGCTGATTCTTTACCACTGAGCCACCTGCGAAGCCCCTCTGGCTAGAGGCAGAGGGCACCAACCCAGAACCACCATCAAGACAGGTAGGGTAGCTTCCCCAGCTTTAGAAATTAAAAATTCACCTCCTTCCCTCTTTGCTTTTTTTCAAGAGATGCTTTTGTGGATTCAGAGATTCTTGAATGAATGGAGACCTCCCTGGTGGTCCTGGGACTAAGACTCTGCGTTCTAAATGCAGGGGGCCCAGGTTCGATTCCTGGTCAGGGAACTATATCTCACTTGCCACAAATAAGACCTGTTGAAGCCAAATAATTAA
Source organism: Bison bison bison (assembly GCF_000754665.1). Classification (NCBI taxonomy): domain Eukaryota; kingdom Metazoa; phylum Chordata; class Mammalia; order Artiodactyla; family Bovidae; genus Bison; species Bison bison. Next base: position 5,316,354 of record NW_011494800.1, on the reverse strand, counting down.
GTATTAAAATAATAAAATAAATAAAGTAAAATAGAGCACAGGCTAATTCTCCCTTTGTGGGAAGTTCTAAGAGCTTATGGCAAGGATGTTCTAAGAGCCAAATTCTTCTCGTAGAACTGAAATTACAAAGATTAAGAAAGATGAATTCCCAGTGATTAGAAAGACCCAGGAAATCACCATCAGCCCCCTAGCTGAGGAAAGCCTTGTCAGAAATCGGCTTTGAACTGTCTCCCTGTCCAAGTCACTTATTTCTCCTCACACTGCCTATTTTCATATAAAACAATAAGAAATCAGTCACACAGATACAAAGACTCGTAGTGCAGGGATAATGTGGTTTGTCCAGACATGCTCATTGACGACTCAGCTGAAGTGAGCTATCTCTTCTGACATTTGGCTTTCTCTCATAAACCTCCTCTTATCTTGTCTTTCTTTTCAAAGTAAAGAAAAACAATTCCTCAGATGTCCTAACTATCAAGAGATTTAGACCAACCCCATATATGTCTTTTCTTCAAGATAAATAAATATGCTTTCAAGTTCTGCCAAACTAAGAATCTGTTTTTAGGGTAATGAAAACTTTCATTTACGGTCAGACGGCCAATGGTTGCTCTAATGGAGTGAGAAGGCGACACATCGTATATGACTGCAATAACTCACACTTCAAGCCAGGAATGAGGTATTAAGAGTCTCAGAATCCCAGGTAGCACCAAGGGAATTTCTGGATCCTGCAAGCCAAGCGTTAAGAGAAAGAGGACTAGAAGGACCTACTGTGAGTGCTCAGGCAGAGAGAGAGCTTTTAAACCTGTGGTGGCTGTATTTCACATCCATAAATTTTTCCTCTGTGCCCTTGTATCTTTGCCCATTATTATCTGCCATTATCAGATCAGATCAGTCGCTCAGTCGTGTCCAACTCTTTGCGACCCCATGAATCGCAGCACGCCAGGCCTCCCTGTCCATCACCAACTCCCAGAGTTCACTCAAACTCATGTCCATTGAGTCAATGATGCCATCCAGCCATCTCATCCTCTGTCGTCCCCTTCTCCTCCTGCCCCCAATGCCTCCCAGCATCAGCGTCTTTTCCAATAAGTCAACTCTTCGCATGAGGTGGCCAAAGTACTGGAGTTTCAGCTTTACCATCATTCCTTCCAAAGAA
>NW_011494800.1:5310508-5314407 GCF_000754665.1 Bison bison bison | reverse complement strand
TTTTGATCATTACTTTACTAGCATGTGAGATGAGTGCAATCATGTGGTAGTTTGAGCATTCTTTGGCATTGCCTTTCTTTGGGATTGGAATGAAAACTGATCTTTTCCAGTCCTGTGGCCACTGCTGAGTTTTCCAAATTTGCTGGCATATTGAGTGCAGCACTTTCACAGCATCATCTTTCAGGATTTGGAATAGCTCAACTGGAATTCCATCACCTCCACTAACTTTGTTCGTAGTGATGCTTTCTAGGCCCTCTTGACTTCACATTCCAGGATGTCTGGCTCTAGGTCTTTATAACCACCAGGAAACTAGAAGGGGGAAAAAAATCTAGGATTTAAACCCTTCAAATTTTGTATTGGAACTTTGGGTCCAAGTTGTATTAGAAAAGAATTAGCTTGAGGCCTGAGGCCCTTCTCTTCTGATTGTCACCAGCCTCTAATGTCTGTCTCCTTTTCCATTATTTTTGATTTTTTTTTTTCAGCCACATCTTGAGGCATGCAGAACTTCCCAGATCAGGGATCGAACCCATGTCCCCTGCAGTGGAAACGCAGATTCTTTTTTTTTTTTTTTAATTTAAATTTATTTATTTTAATTGGAGGCTAATTACTTTAAAATATGGTATTGGTTTTGCCATACATCAACATGAATCAGCCACAGGTATACACGTGCTCCCCATCCTGAACCCCTCTTCCACCTCCCTCCCTGTACCATCTCTCTGGGTCATCCCAGTGCACCAGCCCCAACCATCCTGTATCCTGCATCGAACCTGGACTGGCAACTCATTTCATATATGATATTATACATGTTTCAATGCCATTCTCCCAAATCATCCCACCCTCTCCCTCTCCCACAGAGTCCAAAAGACTGGTTCTATACGTCTGTGTCTCTTTTGCTGTCTCGCATACACGGTTATCATTACCATCTTTCTAAATTCCATAGATATGCATTAGTATACTGTATTGGTGTTTTTCTTTCTGGCTTACTTCACTCTGTATAATAGGCTCCAGTTTCATCCACGTCATTAGAACTGATTCAAATGTATTCTTTTTAATGGCTGAGTAATACTCCATTGTGTCTATGTACCACAGCTTTCTTATCCATTCGTCTGCTGATGGGCATCTAGGTTGCTTCCATGTCCTGGCTATTATAAACAGTGCTGCAATGAACATTGGGTACACGTGTCTCTTTCAATTCTGGTTTCTTCACTGTGTATGCCCAGCAGTGGGATTGCTGGGTCATAAGGCAGTTCTATTTCCAGTTTTTTAAGGAATCTCCACACTGGTCTCCCTAGTGGCTGTACTAGTCTGCATTCCCACCAACAGTGTAAGAGGGTTCCCTTTTCTCCACACCCTCTCCAGCAGATTCTTAACCCCTGGGACCACCAGGGAAGTCCCCCTCCTCCATTACTAAGGATGACTGTGAGCTGACACTGCCTGGCATATCAGTAGGAAAACATTTACTTTTAGGTGAATCCCCTCTGTTCTTCATTCTGAATGTTTTTGCTCTTGAAAAAAACAAAACCCTTAAGCTCCATTGTCTTGTTTCATGCTTTCATCTAATGTTAAAATAACAGCAATAACTTCCAGTTTTTATCTTTAAAATTATCTCTATAACATTCTTTATTGTATTCATTTCAGTGTTTTGAGTACCTACTATGCACCAGACTCATTTCTCTGTGCATATAATTCATATCTCTTTACACGGCATGGGATCTGAAGCTCTGAAACGTTGACTCGGTAGCATTTTGATCTTAGCCGAAAGGCCGGGAAGCGATTCAGTAACGTTTTGAAGAGGGCAAAGTTGGAATTTAGACAAACTCAATCCTCATCCAAAGCACATGTTCTTCCCAATAAACTCTGTTGTAATAATATCCACGGAGAATATTAGCTTCCTCCACTTCATCCTTGTCGTGCTTACTTTGCTCGTATGTTTTATTTCAGTTCTGAGTTATTTGTTGTTGTTCTTCAGTTGCCAAGTTGCGACCCCATGGACTGAAGCACGCCAGGCTTCCCTGTCCTTCACCATCTCCCGGAGTTTGTTCAAACTCAGGTCCACTGAGTCAGTGAAGCCATTCAACCATCTCATCCCTGATACTTCGTGTGAGCCAGACTTGTCTCCTGCCTAAGACCTTTTCATGGCTTCCCCGTGGAAAAAGTTACCACTGTCATCTCCGAGACCAGGCCTGCTTCCCTCCTCTCCGGAACTGCCCTCCTCGTACTCTTCTCTCTAGTCATGGTATTCCCTTGCACTTTAGCCTGCTCCCTGACACTTTGCCTTCGATTCCTGCTTTTTTTCTGGCTTAGATTTATGCTACTCAAACTGCAGTTCTGGGGACCATCAGTATCACTTGGGAGCTTGTTAGAGAGGCAGAATTCCAGCCGCACCCCCAGATCCCAGGTGATTAGGATGTGCAGTGATTGTTTGGGAAGCACAGACCTAGAAATGAAGGAGGGCACGGCAGCCCACTCCAGTATTCTTGCCTGGAGAATCCCATGGACAGAGGAGCCTGGTGGGCTACAGTCCATGGGGTCGCACAGAGTCGGACACGACTGAAGCGACTTAGCACGCACGCATGACCTAGAATGTTCTTGTCGTGTTTTTCACCTTGACAACTCTCACTTATTCTTCAAAAACTTACCTTTGGAGAGCTGAGGTCAGTTTTCAAGGTCCGTCTGGGTGAGAGGTCCCCAAGCGTACAAGTTTTATATGTAGCATATAAGCTCTTGCCTCTTAGGGAGGGGGGTGTCTGTGAGCTTCTCCTGTGACTAAGCACAGAGATATGTAAGGCAGCTTTTCTTCAGAGACGTCAAACAAAACAGTATATTACAGCGGACTGACTGCAGGCACAGATATGTCAATCCAGCTGCCTCTATTAAGCCAGACATTAAAGAGAGTTGCAATTATGTAAAATGAGGCCATTCTTCACACTGAAACTCGTTTTTTGTTTTGGAAAATAGTTATTTTTCATCAACATATTTATGCTAACATGTAATAGGTTTATTGTTATTTTAATGAACTGATCAATTTAATATTCCTGTATGACATGAACAAACACATTTATTTACTTTATAAGCAATCTTGTATTATTGATAAATATTAACATTTAGTATTGATTCAATCAAGGAGATATTTTTAATTTCCCTTATAGTTAATATTGGGCTTCCCAAGTGGCTCAGTGGTAAAGAATCTGCCTGCCAATGCAGGAGACGAAAGAGACGTGGGTTCTATCCCTCAGTAGGGACAATCCCCTGGAGAAGGAAATGGCTACCGGGTAACCGGTTCTGGTGTTCTTGCGGGGCCCACCTGTATAGTTCTCTCATTAGATCCTAAGCTCCTTGAGGACTATGACTATGACCAATTCATCTCTCTTATTTATTGAGACTAAAGAAACATGGAGCATCCTCCCAGAATACTCTGGGGACTAAGGAGTATGTTTACTCTCCAGTTTATAGAGAGAGCCTTGGGCAGCCTATACCCAAGAACCGGCTTCAGGGGTGATGATTTGTATATGATGCTCTATCCCTCAGTTGCTAAAGTGAGTGATACATGGACATCACCACCAGCCCTGGGGGTCCTCTGCTCCATGTTTCAGCTGCCTGGAGTCCCACCTCCCGCGGGAGGTAGGGGAGTTCCATGAGCAGCAGCGCCCATTTGTGCCTGGCATCATCACACCAGCAGTCATCTTCCCCTGTGTCCGTGGCTCTCTAACCCGTAAAGGTACAGTGAGAGGACTCAGTTCAGTCTCAGTTCAGTTGCTCAGTCGTGTCTTACTCTTTGCGACCCCATGAATTGCAGCACGCCAGGCCTCCCTGTCCATCACCAACTCCCAGAGTTCACTCAAACTCATGTCCATTGAGTCAGTGATGCCATCCAGCCATCTCATTCTCTGTCGTCCCCT
>NW_011494800.1:5288874-5309307 GCF_000754665.1 Bison bison bison | reverse complement strand
TTTTCCAAATTTGCTGGCATATTGAGTGCAGCACTTTCACAGCATCATCTTTCAGGATTTGGAATAGCTCAACTGGAATTCCATCACCTCCACTAGCTTTGTTCGTAGTGATGCTTTCTAAGGCCCACTTGACTTCACATTCCAGGATGTCTGGCTCTAGGTCAGTGATCACACCATCATGATTATCTGGGTCATGAAGATATTTTTTGTACAGTTCTTCTGTGGATTCTTGCCACGTCTTCTTAATATCTTCTGCTTCTGTTAGGTCCATACCATTTCTGTCCTTTAGTGAGCCCATCTTTGCATGAAATGTTCCCTTGGTGTCTCTAATTTTCTTGAAGAGATCTGTAGTCTTTCCCATTCTGTTGTTTTCCTCTTTCTATGCATTGATCGCTGAGGAAGGCTAGATGGTGCCACAGGAGACTCGTTTGGCCATGTATGCTGGGAACTGACTTTGGCCAACTCCAGTGTGAGAGGAGGAAGAAGCCCATGGGAATAGAATCCCACATCATACTAAATTCTACCGCTATTACGGACAAAAACAGCCATATACCACATCTGCAAGCTTCATGAATCCCTGATCCCTACCATTGAAAAAAATTTTTTTAATTTTGTATTGAAGTGTATCTGATTAACAATGTTGTGATAGTTTCAGGTGAACAGCAAAGGGACGCAGCCATACGTATACTGTATCCATTCTCCCTGCAAACTCGTCTCCCATCCAGGCTGCCACATAAGCAGAGTTCCCTGTGCTATGCACTAGGTCCTTATTGGCTATCCGTTTTAAATGTAGCAGTGTGTAGATGTCCATCCCAAACTCCTTAACTATCCCTTTCCCCTATCCTTCCCCCCGCACCCCCAGGGCAACCATAAGTTCATTCTCCAAGTCTGTGAGTCTGTTTCTGTTTTGCAAGTAAGTTCATTTGTATTTCTTTTCAGAGTCTGCATAGAATGCATGTCCTTTGCTATTTCCCCTCCTCTGTCTGGCTTGCTCCACTCAGCATGACAATCTCTAGACCCATGCGTGTTGCTGCAAATGACTTTATTTCATTTTTTTAACCCTGCTTCCTGCCCTTTTGGATGCCACAACAAGCCCCTTGCATGGAAGCCATGATGCAGTCGTATCCTCTTCCTGTTGGAATCCAGCAACAGAATTCTGTCAGTGGCTGGACACAGGGTGGAACAAAAGCTTAGGTGATACCACTCTGATCCTGAGAGGTACCTATCTAGTATTTCTAGCCGACCCACATGTTTTGACCACTCATTTTATCAGTGAAATTTATTTTCCTTATCGTAATTGCAAACTCTTTAGGGCTGGTTGGAGATAACAGTAGTTGAACTCTGGACAGACGTCTGGTTTATGAACTATGAGAGTTTGTCAAAAGCTAACTAATGAAGTGTGGGTTCCTGATGAGGGTACTTCAGATGTTAATGGACATCCCCTAGGGTGCAGAATAAAGTGTGCACACACACACATACACACACTCCTCACACTGTTTATGTTGAAGTATCTTCAAGTAAGTCACAGGCAGTATAACAATATCATTAAGTTCAAATACACACAATATAGTGAAAACTAAATATGGTGGAGTCTCATTTATCTGAAATTCAGCTATGCCATCATTTCATTCAACTGGAATAAAACCAAGAACCTGTGAATAAACAGGATCATCACAGTAGATGCTCAGTACCGATTCACCGTATTTCACGGAATCCTCTAACCTCCAAAATACATGTCCCCCTCTTTGCCCCCATAGAAAGAGATCTTTGAATAAATGTCACACTCCTAGTAATTCTGCATTTTCAGTCTCAGCCCCGGTTACCCTCTTTGGCCCTGGCTCAGAGCCTGTGTGTTCTCCATCTGCATGCAAATACAACTTCAACTCTCTAGGGTTTTCGGACCCTTCGCAGATTAAGAGGAGCAAGTTAGAAGGAGACAGGGAAGCTGCTGCAGGTAGGAAAACTGACAAACGGAAATGGCAGCTTTTCAGTGTACCTGAAAATAAAGGTGGAATCGGCAAAATTTAATAAGTCAATATAAGAACTCAGTTCTTATAATGACTGAGTCATATAGTAAGTCAGTTACTTGAGGCCAAGAGCTCTTCATACCTTAACAGACCCTGTGGGAAAAACAGAGTCTAAGGCTCACGCTCATTGTATCAGACATCTGTTTGGCAACATTACAGACGTCTGGACCTCCTCTTTCCTGAGGCTGAGGCCCCTCATTCTCGGCAGTTCTCTGCGCTCCAGCTGGTTTCCGGCAAGTTCATCCTGACAGCGCTATCCTTATGCCCGAGCCTCCTGCACTGGGGCGTCTCTCTTGGTGCTGGAGCCCGTGACACCTCTCAGCACCCATGTTGACAATCCAGAAGTTTCTGTGTGGTGGTAGTGGGGATGTGGGCAATGTAGGGCAGCTGGTAGATGCACTCTTCCCCCCTCTTCCTCCCAGAGGGATTGTTCCAAGTCTCGTCACCCATCTCAGCCACCAGGTTGAGGGGTCAAGCAGTGGCCAGCTCAGGTCAGCCCCCTGACCTTCCCTGCCGCCCACATTCTGTCTTCCCGGGACTGAGCTCTCCATATAGAGTAATTCATAGAAGCTTTGGCTTAAGACTTGCCTTTTGAGAAACCCAGGCCAAAATACTCATCACCATCATAGAAGGTCAAGTTATTTCAAAAAATTGATGGTAAAGAACCTGCCTGCATTCAGGGAGACCTAGGTTCGATCCCTGGGTTGGGAAGATCCCCTGGAGAAGGGAACAGCTACCCACTCCAGTATTCTTGCCTGGAGAATCCCATGGACAGAGGAGCCTAGCGAGCTACAGTCCATGGGGTCGCAAAGAGTTGGACATGACTGAGCAACTTTCACTGATTAAGAGGGACCAAAAAATGGGCACAGATTTCCACACACTATTTATTTGGCACATAGAAATTCCCATTAAAATTTTTTATTGTTTATTTTATTTATTTTTGGTTGCACTGGGTCTTGGTGGCTTTGCTCAGGCTTTCTCTAGTTGTGGCAAACAGGGATTACTCTTTTTTTTTTAATTTATTTATTTTAATTGGAGGCTAATTACTTTACAATATTGTAGTGGTTTTTGCCATACATTGACATGAATCAGCCATGGGTGTGCATGTGTTCCCCATCCTGAACCTCCCTCCTGCCTCCGTCCCCATCCCATCGCTCTGGGTCATCCCAGTGCACCAGCCCTGAGCACCTGGTCTCATGCATCGAACCTGGACTGGCGATCTTTTTCATATATGATATACATGTTTCAGTGCTATTCTCTCAGATCATCCCACCTTCACCTTCTCCCACAGAGTTCAAAAGACTGTTCTATACATCTGTGTCTCTTTTGCTGTCTCACATATAGGGTTATCATTACCATCTTTCTAAATTCCATATATATGCGTTAGTATACGGTATTGGTGTTTTTCTTTCTGACTTACTTCACTCTGTATAATAGGCTCCAGTTTCATCCACCTCATTAGAACTGATTCAAATGTATTCTTTTTAATGGCTGAGTAATACTCCATTGTGTCTATGTACCACAGCTTTCTTATCCATTTGTCTGCTGATGGACATCTAGGTTGCTTCCATGTCCTGGCTGGGGGTTACTCTTCATTGCAGTATTCTGGCTGCTCATTGAGGTGGCTTCTCTCATTTTGAAGCATGGGCTCTAGGGCTCTAGGGCTCTAGGGCTCTAGGGCTCAGGCTCAGCAGTCATGGTGCACAGGCTCAGGTGCTCCATGAGCTTAGGTGCTCCACGGGTTTGTCTGCTCCACAGCATGTGGAATCTTCCTGGACCAGGGATCGAACCCATGTCCCCTGCATTGGCAGGTGGATTTTTAATCCACTCTGCCACCAGGGAAGTCCAGAAATACCCATCTTTAATGAGGTATAATTGACATAACATTATATTAGTTTCAGGTGAACAACATGCTTCAGTATTTGTAGATACTACAGAATGATCACCACAGTAAGTCCAGTTAACATGCCTCACCATACATAGTTACAGATCTTTGTCTCATGATGAGAAATTCTAAGATCCATTCCCCTAGGTACTTTCGAGCATACAACACAGGTATGTAACACAGTTTTATTAACTATAGTCACCATGCACATTATAGACCCAGGACTTACTAATTATAACTGGAAATGTGTGTCTTTTGGCCCCTTTCATGTAGAAATTTCCATTTTGATTCAGATTCCATCTGATGGAACTCCATCTTATCCTTTGCCACAAACAATTTAAAAGAAAGTAGGGGTAATTAAACATTTATACCTTCAGCTAGCAAGAAAACTCAGCTGTCTAAACTAGTTGTCTTCTTGAGTCTTGACAGCACAATTGTACTGAGGGGTATTGGAAAATGCAATCAGCAGAGTTGGGAGGAGATTTACCAGAATAGGCTTTCTTTCTTTTTTGTATTTATTTACTTTTGGCTGCATTGGGTCTTAGTTGTGGCTAGCGGGCTTGGTTACCCCACCGCTTGTGGGATCTTAGTTCCTCAAACAGGGATCAAACCGACATCCCCTGCACTGGAAGGTGGTCTCTTAACCCCTGGACCGCCAGGGAAGTCCCAGGATAGGCTTTCTGCAGCAAATCAGACTTCAGCTGAGTTCTGAAGGCCTGGAGACCTTTGGAAGGATGGTTCAGCTTGAGTTTAGGAATGGAAACCGCGGGCTAGAAAGCATGCATTGTGTGCAAGGGTGATACTTCTTCCATGTGGAATGGAAAAAACCGTGTTTTGTCAGCCTGTTCATTTTTGCGCGCAACAAGGAACTTAGTCAGCCCACCTAAATCAGTTCGTCTGTAGCAGTTGATATTGATCAGGCAAATAGCCAAAATTACTCCAGTGGCTTCTTTCTTGTGCAGAAACCAGCTACTGGTGAGTAACTTTTCATTGATAGAGTTTGGGAATCAACCTTGCTCCCTTGGGTGGGGCAAGAGGATTGTAGTCTTGTCACTTGGCTATTGTCCTTTCAGCACAAGATCCACGTGTGAGCACACACACACACACACACACACAGTGCTATCTACTGTCACCAATTCTATAAAAAATTTTACTGTTAAATAGAGAAGGGAGGATAATCTCATATTTTAAAGGACCACTCTTAAAAACATTCTTTTACTACATCAAAGGACCACTCTTTAAAATGAATTAAATTTTTCTTACTTAAATCTTAGGCCAGATCCTAAAGGAAACAGAGAAAATAAGACTTAAATAACAACAGCATGATCAAAGCAAAAAGTAGTAACCTAACATATTGGGCTTTCATTCTTTTGGGAATTGAATATCTCTTTGAGAATTTGATGAAAGCTGTGGACCTTGAACCCCAGAAAAATGGGAATACAAAAAAAAAGTTTGCATATAATTTCATGGGTCCCAGATTAAAGAAAATGGTTATGTCTTCCCCTGTGATATTCAGTTTATCTCAGATAGCAAGAGTCGAGGTGGAATGCAGTTTTAAGGGTGCAGTCTTAAGAGAGAAAGTAGATGTGCAGTGACTTTGTTTTAAAGTTATTTTGTAAATAATTGTAATTGTTCATCTTAGTCATCGTATTCTGTTACCATCAGGAGTTAATCTGTTATTCTTATAATTTATTGAGAATGATTGGTAACTAATTAGGAAGGGAGGGAGTAGAGTTGGGGGAAGGAAGGACAGAGACGAAAAATCCTCAAGAGAGACACAGATTGACATAGTGTCTAATCAACTTAAATTTCTAAAGGAGACTGGAGAAACCCTAAATATCAAACAACTGAGGGTGAACTGACTTAATTTTTTTTTGGCCAAAGACAGGTGGATTCCTGTCATGCAAGTCAACAATTCAGCTACTTATTGGGCACCTGCTGTGTTAACCAGCATTTTGTGTTCAAGGAACTACAAATGATGTGAATTAGATCAAGACAAAGCCTAACCTCAAAGAATTCATCCTGCGCTCATTATGATGGAATCAAAGCTTTGAAAAGGGAAAAGTCCTTTTAACCTTCCTTCCATGGTCTTAGCAATCAATATGTCTGGGCATTTTTCTTCAAGTCCTTCATTGTTAATGAGGTAGGGTTAATGCTCTTTTGTGTTAAAATTCTGCAGTGATGGTGTTTATCTTTTGAAACGCTGCTTAGTGAGCTCATGCAAGCTGTTTGTACAAAGACAAATTAAAATCAAGTAGATGGATGCAACTAGCCTCCACATTCAGACCTCAAAAGCAAATAAAGCTGTAGTCGGAGAGAAAATAAAAATGTCTTTTTTCCCACACGTTGCAAGTTTCCGACAGAGATGCTTTCGTGGAGAGGCTGGTTGCTATCTCTGGTTCCTCCATGGGAGGAATTATCCAGGATATGGGAATTATGCATCTAGGTAGTCTAGTTAAAGGTTTTCTTCTAAGGGAATGCTTATTGTGAAGTAGCACAGAGAAAGTGATGTCAAGACTAACTGAGGGTCAAAAACAAATCTGGAGTGATTAAAACTTTCTGAAAATACTTCAAATGCAGCCATCATGAAACACTCTCATTTAAAGACACTGAAGCATCCGAGAAGCAGGCTCCAGGGTACAGCGGTGAAGCCTCTTTTCAACTTAATTCAGAGAGTCTGGAAGATTTTCTGAAACCCATCAATGGGCTTCTGTCTTCAGATCTGCCTCCAAACAATCACATATTCCACCTCCTGGTGGTTGATAACAGAGGAGACAAAGGAAGGAGGGAATGGTCCGTTCATTTAACCAGCTGCCAGGGCAGAACATCTGTCCTCAAAATAAATGTTTGTTGTAAGCACCCAGATGATTTTGCCTGGTCCCCTACAAGATGCGAAAATTGCAGGGAAGATGAATTTCTGACTTGGCCGTAAGTGGAATCACAGAAGCAAACATGTTTAATCAAGATGCCAGTGACGGCTCATCCCTCATCATTACGATACATTTGAGGACTGTAATTTCTCTCTCATGCATTATATTTGCTTCTTTTCACATTTCCTGAGCTGACTCTGTTTGGAAGTCAGCAGGTCATTTCCCCTTCTTTCATGCTCTAATAGATTTCACTCTCAAGATCTCACACCCCAGCAGCACCGGACTGCTGTGCAAGAGTTACTCAAGGAACAAGAAATGCTTGCAGAGAACAGCAATTTCGTTTTCATCTGAAGAAAAATGAGAGTTTTAAGATGTTTATCACACCCAGATATATATATATATATATTCTCATATATATATGAGAATCCCTGATTCTTCTCCATATAAAAAACTTTTGGTCTCAAGGCCTTTAATGTTTCAATTCTTATTGTGATCCAGTTTATTGGAATAAGGATATTCTTCAAAGCATTGAAAGGTTAGGGCCTGTGTCAATATCTGTGTCCTGTAATCAAAGCCTCCTTGGATGGTAGTGTTGTGGCGTGATGGCATTTGATGTGTGAAAATGGACTGCACGTGCGTGCTTGGTCACTTCAGTTGTGTCTGACTCTGCAACTCCATGGACTGTAGCCCACCAGGCTCCTCTGTCCGTGGGATTCTCCAAGCAAGAATACTGGAGTGGGTTGCCATGCCCTCCTCTAGGGGTTCTGCCCCACCCAGGGATCGAAACTGCACCTCTTAAAGCCTCCTGCATTGGCAGGTGAGTTTTTTGTTGTTGCTGTTTTTACCACTAACGCTACCTGGAAAGCCCAGTGGACTGCATATCTTGGGCTAAATGCTGAAAACCATCTCCCCACTTTGATAGTGGTGTCATGAGCAACTGTGAGATGGGAACTGAAAGGTTTCCAACATCTATTGTGGGCCTGGAAAAGAAAACAACGGTCTCAAAGGCTCTTGCTGAATCATCTAACTTTGGGGAAAACAAAACTGAACTTTAAGTCCTGTCCTGATGCTCCGGGCCAGTTGCATCTACCTGGGACTTATCACCCCCTGCCCAGAAACCTCCCACCGCCTACATCTGCCCGGGAATTACTGCCCCCTGCCCAGGGGACTTATCACCCCCTGCCCAAAATCTCCCACCCCCTGTTCAACTACAAATGCCATCTCAACTAAAAATTACCCAAAATGCCCCGCCTGACTAACGCTTCCCTTATCGCTTCCACAAACCTCCCTTTAAATATGAAGCCTCCCTGATCCCTCGCACGCTCAGCCTGGTTGGTAGGTCGACTGTTGCCCCTCCTTGCCTGAATACAGGTAACCTACCTCCATTGAGGTCGTCTCTCCTTTTCTGCCTTGGCCTGAACTATATCTTACATCCTACCTCCAGTTTAATGAGTGATATCTGAGCATAAGCTTCTAGGTCATTCTCTGAGCTGCCAAATATGCTACATTTTTGGCAACATTTAAGATTAACAGCCAGTCTAACAGGTTTGGTCTTTTCTTGGAAATGTGAGTGACTTCCTCCCTGTCTCTCTGTGAACACTTACAAGCTGTCATCTTAAAGCTCCAGGACACGCCTCCCGAGTTACTGTAAGGTGAGCTGAGTGCTTTGACTTTTGTGATTTTGGCTTAAACGTGTGAGTCTCTGGTTTCGGATCTATAAAGGAGAGCTACTCTTCTGTGGGTCATTCTCAGATTCATACCGCCCCTTCTCTCTTTCTTCACCCCTTTCTTTTTCTTTCTCCCTTGATGATTTTAGAAGGCTTCTCCTATCTCCTTTCTTTTCCTATCAGATAACTCCCATCTGAGTGTTCACACTGGTTTCTGCTATACAGCAAAGTGAACCAGCTATGTGTACACATATATCCCCTCCCTCTTGAACCTCCCTCCCATCTCACTCCCATCCCACCCCTCTAGGTCATCACAGAGCCCCGAGCTGAGCTCCCCGTGCTGGCATTAGTATTTGCTCCTCACAAGAACCGCATGTGGTATTGTAATTCCTGCTTGTGTTGGACACCTCTTGTGCCCACCTCACACTCCCAGCCCACCTTTTCACTCCTGCAGCTACCTGTGGCACAAGTGTAACTCACCAGCAACGTGCCCAGCCATACTGCCTACTTCCTGCCCTGGCTTCTCTGCCGCCCCCACCTGAGATGCCCGTGACTACACTCAGCCATTCAGACCCAAGCAAACCTGGAAGTGTGAGAGAGCTGACATCCCACGTAGACCCCTTGACCAAAGAGGAACTGGAGCCAATGGGAAAATAGTCCCCTTTTCATTCCTAGAGAGAATTCTGAGCTATCATGTGTCCCATGGAGGTCCCGCAGCAGTGGGCACCCACAGCTTGACTCTCCCCTCCTTTCATTTCCCTCTTCCCAGCTGCCCACTCCTGTTACTCGAGGTCACTTCCCCAAATGAACTACCCGCATATAAGCCCTTGCCTCATGCTCTGTTTGGGGAACCATCTCATTGTGTACACAAAGACTGGAAGAACAAAGAGAGGCTTGTTTTCCTTGAAGAGTCAGACCTGGACTCAGGTCAGATTTCTTCCACCTCCCACATCTCATTTCCTCAAGCTGCGCCCCATCCAGGTTCATACACGCGCCTTTTAACAGAGGCCTCCCATGAGCTGGGTCAGCCGAAGGAAAACCGAGGAGAAAACGGCTGTGACCAGGCAGCTTTGTTTTGTTTTGTTGTTTTGGAGTGGGGCAGGGGTTGGTTTATTTTTTAGCCAAACTGCACAGCCTGTGGGATCTTAGTTCCTTGACCAAGGATCAAACCTGTGGCCCCTGCAGTGGAAGCGTGGAGTCTTAACCACTGGACCTCCAGGGAAGTTCTGAAACAGGCAGCTTTGAACATTTTCATTTCACAGCCCCTTCATGTCCCTGCTAAGAGCCTGTGCCACACAGCCAAAGGTTTCACACGACCGGAGCAGGGACCCTTGTCAAATTTGTCTTGGTACCACTAGCCCTTGGGGCCTGGTATACAGGAGGTGCTCAGGAAACACTTGCTGGGTACTCAAGTCCAGCAAGCAAACTATTGATGGTTTATTTTTAATCTTTGCTTTATACGTGGCCATGTTTGTTCATATATTTGTTTATTTTTATGCTGGTTTGGAACATAATTGCGGATGGACAGAGAGTGAGAGGGTAACAGGCAGGAAGGCCAGGGGTCTCCTAAAGGAGGAAATAGCCTGCAAGTGTCAGACATTTTTCTCTCTCTTAAGCGGCAGGAGGAAACAAACTAGCGATATTTTTTCCTTCTCTATACAAATTTAAAAGGAGGTTTCTCTTAAAATACTGTGTTGCCATAATGACACCTGGTTTCACCTGAAGTTAACTATTCTCAAACCTAGAGATGACCAATGCATTTCTCTTATGGAAATGTTTGTCTTAAACTATGCTAACGTGCTATGCATTTACCCCAGACTCTTGTCTTCAAGTCGGTTCAGCCTCTTGGCTCAGAACCTACTTGACAAACCGGTATGTTATATTCAGATAGTGTTCCCCTAATCTATGTAAATGAAACTATTTGTATGGTGATCTGCCCTTCTTCAAGATTCAAGTTAATCATTTTATGGCCCAGGATGAACCATTTGGTGCCAAGATTATCCCAAAATGCATCTTATGGCTGAGGGGCCTGGTGCCTTTCTTACATTAACAGACGGCTAGTCACTATATAACATCCAGCTGAAGACTAGCAGGGGGGTACTCTTTCTGCCCCCTTCTGATGCCTATGTCAGAAGCTTTCTCTATCTCCTTTATACTTTAATAAAACCTTATTACGCAAAAGCTCTGAGCGATCAAGCCTCGTCTCTGGCCCCAGATTGAATTCTCCTCTGGGGGCCAAGAATTCCGGCGTCTTTTTTCATTCACCGACCTTTCAAGAACATTTAAGGAAGGGTTGTTTACCTTTTTCCCAAGCTACATTAAAACAGATTCACATGCCTGCAAAGTATTCAAAGAATATTAGATATTTTTTGAAATTATGGTTGGAAAAAAAACAACTGTTTGTCGGGTTGACTGACTGGTGAAAGAAATAGAAGCCATCAAACTGTGGCTTGTAGGACACACGCCCTGAGATGCGTGGGTTTCACCTGTACTGATTGTTTAATACTTGAAATTCTGAAGTTTGCAGCAGGTCCTACCACTTCCTATAACTTCTGCCTTCCCTAATTCTCAAGTTGGTATTACCTGCCTAGCCCTGGTAGGTGGATGGGTTTGTGACCCCCACACAGAGACACACATCAGGCTCCAAGAGCCTGGCATCATTCCTGACTCCCCCTGCAGCTTGCTCACTCCCCCCCACCACCGTCAACAGGTGCCCCGTGGCAGCGTGACCCCCTCCTCTTTCCAGGTACTACAAGATCACCGTGGTGCTCATGTGCTTCGTAGTCCCCACGCTGGTGCCCTGGTACATCTGGGGAGAAAGCCTGTGGAACTCCTACTTCCTGGCCTCCATCCTCCGCTACACCATCTCACTCAACGTCACCTGGCTGGTGAACAGTGTCGCCCACATGTACGGAAACCGGCCCTATGACAAGCACATCAGTCCTCGGCAGAACCCGCTCGTCACCCTGGGTGCCATTGGTGAGTGTCGGGTGGGAACCCCTGGGGACAGTGGGTGTTCAGACCTTCTTGGCTTCTCGGGGGTTTTGTGGGACGTGTCAGGAGAGGCAAGGGAGTGGAGAGGACTGGAATGAACTTGGGCTTTGGCGTTAGAATCCTGGCTCGTGGACAAGCCTCTTACTCTCTGGTTTACAGCTTTATTATTTGTGAAATGGAAATAGGAATACCTGCTTCATAAGGGTGTTACGGGTTTGATCCCTGGGTTGGGAAGATGTCCTGGAGAAGGAAGGAAATAGCAACCCACTCCAGTGTTCTTGCCTAGAGAATCCCCATAGACAGAGGAGCTTGGGGGGCTACAGTCCATGGGGTCGCAAAGAGTGAGATCCAACTGAGGGACTCACACTTTCAAGGGTGTTACGAGAATTAAATAAGATACTGTATGTCATCTGCTTAGTATGGTACCTGGCACATAGTAGGTAATCAGTAATTAGCAGCTATTTATTTTTACGCTAGCCATTTCCCTACTAAAGGAGGAGTCGCAGTTGATGTCGCTCTCAAACTGCCTGACCACTCTTAGCCTCAGCTGTCCAGCGTTTGGCTGACCATTTAAAAAGGCCCTCAAACAGAGGGATGGAGAGAAACGGGACCTTGACAATCTCACGGGTCCGCAAAATGGTTAAGAGTCAGTCTGACAGGCTTAGTTGAGGCTTGGTTCCTCTGCTCAATCTCTGGGCAAGTTATCTGGCTCCTCCCCACCTTGTGTTCTCATCTGTAAAGTGGAGATAAGAGTAGCGTTGACCTTCACCCGGGGTCACCATAGGATTAGGTTACCTAGTGTTTGCAGCAGGGTTTAGCAGGAAACAAACCTTCAGGGATGTTGTTTTCCTTACTAGCCTAATGGTCTTAGGCAAGTAACTTGTCCCTTCTGTGCACTTCCATCCTCATTTTAAAGTAGGGTTAATCACAGCAGCTAGCTGAGTGATGTGAGGATTATAAGCATTAAAACCCTTTGAAGAATGCAGCCCTGTGATTGGCACACAATAAGTGATTAATAAATGTTACCAGGACTTCCCTGGTAGCTTAGCTGGTAAAGAATCCTCCTGCAATGCAGGAGACCCAGGTTCAATTCCTGGATTGGGAAGATCCCCTGGAGAAGGGGTAGGCTACCCACTCGAGTATTCTTGGGCTTCCCTGGTGGCTCAGTTTGTAAAGAATCTGCCTGCAATGCGGGAGACCTGGCTTCAGTCCCTGGGTTGGGAAGATCCTCTGGAAGAGGGCATGGCAAACCACTCCAGTATTCTTGCCTGGAGAATCCCCATGGACAGAGGAGCCTGGCGGGCTGCAGTCCTTGGCGTTGCAAAGAGTTGGACATGACTGAGCGACTAAGCACAGCTGTGTCTTGATAGAAGCATTTCGGGCTTCTGTATAAGCTGAGCTTGAGCTCAAGACCAAACCCAGGAAGGAAGTTTCCTGCTGTTAAGTATAAACAGTCTCTGCATCATTCTGCAATGAATTTCTGCCATCATGGTGTAAGGGTCACCCATTCATTAAGACCCTAGGGATCTTGTGTTGACAAGAGCAATGTAAGTTGAATAAACACCAGATTTAGCTTTGGGAATAACTTGATAAGCAGAGAGAAAAGTGTGAGCTTCCTGATCCCTCCTATTGTTTTCTCTTCATCTCACTCTTTGTCTTCAGTAAGAATTGTGGTGAGGGAAGCCACATCCAGTGGTGACTCTGAGAGTGGACGAGAGTGGGCACCATGCATCTGTTACCACTTACATAGGGGATGGTGGGCCAGGAAACCAAGGAATGTGGCTATGACACAGGTCCTGAAAAACTGGGTGTTGGCTTGAAGGCTCTCAAGGTCTACACTGAACTCTCAGTCAGCTTTCCTGATAAAGGTCATTAGAAGACTCTTATTACATCAGCCATATGGGAGACCGGGGAATATGTTCACAGTTCTTTGAACAGTGCCTGTTTCTGAAAAATACGGGGAAACTCTACAACTCTAGTCCAAGAATGATGAGCGTGGAGGGACAGGGTAGAAAAGACCTAAATTAAAAAGAAAATCACAGACCACAGACTGATCCATCTGATGGACTCATCATACAGCAGAATCTTCCAAATGTGGTCAATAGAAGAACTGTATGATGACCAGTAGCCACTTAAGAAGTAAAGGAGGAATCTGGTGGTTCCTCAAATGGTTAAAAATAGTTACTATAGGATACAGCAACTCCACTCCTAAATTTATACCCTAGAGAAAAGATAGTGTATGTCCACATAAAAACTTGTATATGAGTGTTCATAGCAGCATTATTCATAATAGCTATAAAGTAGAAATATACCAGATGTCACTCACCTGATGAATGGATGAATGCAATGTGGTACATATATCCCATACCATAGAATTCTCTTCAGCAATAAAAACAGATGAAGTACTGATACCTGCTACAACCTTGAAAACAGTATACTGAGTGAAAGAAGCTAGTTGCAAAAGACTGCATATTATTTGATTTCATTTACATAAAATGTTCAGAATAAGCCAATCTATGGAGACTGTATTAGTAAAGATTCTCCAGGCAAGTGAATGTAAAATTTGCTCAGTCAAGTCCGACTCCTTGTGACAGTATATATGTGTGTGTATATACATAAGAAGAAAATGGCAACCCACTCCAGTATCCTTGCCTGGGAAATCCCACGGACAGAGGAGCCTGGCGGGCTATGGTCCTGGGGTCACAAAGAGTCAGAGATTATATATATATATATACACACATGGTAGTTTAGTTGCTAAGTTGTCTCCAACTCTTAGCTCCTCTGTCTGTGGAATTTCCCAGGCAAGGATACTGGAATATATATATGCAATTATATATATATATATATATAATATTGCTTATAATAAGTCTCTCTCTACCTATATATTGGGTATATTCTGTAAGATCATATGGAAACCTGACTGAACTTTTTGGCCAACCCAATATATATCCATATAGAAACAGTAGGATTTCTAAATCTATATAAAGGTAGATATATTCTGTTTCTGTGTGTATTTACGGGAACAGGGCAGGGAAAGGAGGAGAGATTTAGGATGAGGAACTGGTTGGTGAGATTACAGAGGCTGAGTCCCACTGTCTGCCATCCGAAAGCGGGAGACCCTGGAAAGCCAGTGGTATAATTAAATCTGAGTACAAAGGCCTGAGAACTAGGGGAGCTGATGATGCAGATCCCAGTCTAAGGGTAGGAGAAGATGAAATAGACATTCAATCAGTGTGTCTGGAAAACAGGGGGCAATTCCTCCTCCAAGCCTTTAAGGGACTGAAAGAAAGTGAATTCGATCAGTCGTGTCCGACTTTTTTCGACCCCATGGACTGTAGCCTACCAAGCTCCTCTGCTGTGGGATTTTCCAGGCAATAATACTGGAGTGGATTGCCATTTCCTTCTTAAGGGACTGGCTGATGCCAACTCACATGGAGGAGGACCATCTACTTTACTGACTCCACTGCTTCAAATGCTAATCTCATCCAGAAACACCTTCACAGACACCCAGAAATAAGGGTTAATCTGCGCACTCCTTGGCCAGTCAGGTTAACATGCAAAATTAACCATCACAGAGGAAGAAAGTAGGACTGGAAGGATGGGGGAATGGATGGGGCTCAACATCCATCCATCCTTGGGGAGTGGGGTTTCTTTTTAGGTAGTGAAAACGTTGTAAAGATCGTTGTGGGGATGCCTGCACAACTCTGCAAATATACTGAGAGCCATTAACTTGGATACTTTAAATGGGTGAATTGTGTGGTGAATTACATCTCAATAAAGCTGTTTGAGAAAAATGAAAAAAGATGTGAGACTCCTCCTGAAAACACCCCGGGGGAGGGGCAGTAAGGGAGGAAAAGTTACTCACTGCGAAGGGAAGGGTAATATATAGGCAGATTTTGGATATTTAAAGATCCAACTCCTTAATTCACTTACTTATGGGAACGATTATCATTTATCTCTTCCGAGCTTTCCCAAGAAGTCTTCCTTTAATCCCTTCAGTCGACAGAGGCTATTTTTCTTTCATGAACATTCATCAAAATGATGATCTGTTATCAGCTATTCGGCATTTAGCTTCTGAAGTACAGCTCTAAAGTCATGGGAGCATGTCACCAGTTCATGGGAAAATTCATCTTGAGACTTTATGCTGATAACTTTATTGTTATTTTTCTGTTCCTATCATTTGTCTAGCCAATTCAGTGAATGCTGCCTAAGGGCAGACGGCAAGTACAGTAAGTCCCCTACATACGAACACGTTCGATTCTGAGACCAAGTTCGGAAGTCCGGTTTGTTCAGAAATCCAACAAAGTTAGCCCAGGTAGCCATCTAACACAATTGGCTATATAATACTGAACTGTAATAGGTCTCTAATACTTTTCACATAGATAATACATACATAAAAAGCAAACAAAAAATAAAGCATCTCTAATCTTACAGTCCAGTACCTTGAAATGCATGCACAGTACAACAGATGGCATACAACACGTCTTTGCAGGTTTGTACATAGGGGACCTTTTGTAAGTTTTTTGTACCCCATGGAGCCTAACACAGGGTCTTGCAATCTCGTGGCATTTCAAAGCTCTGCAGAGAGGTGCCGATAGTGTTATTTCAAGCCTTCTTTGTCTTCCAGGTGAAGGTTTCCATAACTACCATCACACCTTTCCCTTTGACTACTCTGCGAGTGAATTTGGCTTAAATTTCAACCCAACCACCTGGTTCATTGACTTCATGTGTTGGCTGGGGCTAGCCACTGACCGCAAACGGGCAACCAAGCAGATGATCGAAGCCCGGAAAGCCCGGACTGGAGACGGGAGCGCCTGACTCTGGATCCTCCATCTTCGCCCGCTGTCAACGACGCCTCCGTTCATGGCCTTTGTTACTACACTTCTCTTGTTCATTGGATCGTGGGAGGGGGCGCAAGCTGGGGAGAGAACAGAATCCACGCAGTTTGGGGGTTTTTTTCGTTGGTCTCAAAATAATGTCAAGATACAAACTATCAATGAAAAGAATTTTTTAAAAGTCAGTGTAACTATGCTTTAACACTAGAACGCGGACATGTGATTTAATCGCTGTAGCTACAACATGTCATTCAAACATACATCGTCATGTGCTGGTACTTGTACGTGATGTTAACCCTGACAGGATGAAGGAATTTCATATTCTTTCAGTGTGATTCAGGAGAGCCTTTGTTTTCTGTTTTAAACCCAACCTTATTTTTAAACAGACTATCTGAAGGAGCAGAGAGGCAGGGTGGAAGACAAAAGAGAGAGTCTAAGTAGTAAGGAAAGAATGTTTCTGCTTTGTAATTATTGTGTGTGTGTTGTTGTTTTAAAGTAAGAAAATTGAAAATGTTAAAAAATGAGAATACAGGAAATGGCTCTCTTATTTTTTTGCCCTGTTTCCAGCTTGTTAATGTTCCGCTTTCTTTGCTTCAAGGGGTCTGTTCACTGCTCAGCTAGTTTTGTGTCCTGAGCTGTCCGTCCAGCTGACCCTATAATCAGTGCCTGTTTTAAGTGTTTGATTTTGTTCTCTTTGCTATTGTCGTTTTAAGGTGTAGAACTCAGAAGTGCCAGACATCAAGTGAAGCTCAAAGGAAGCTCTCATTTAAATGTTTAGACACCTAATTTATATTCTAATTGATCCTAGCCACTGGTGCATGTACTTTACCTACTCCTGCTAAATAAGCATATTAATTTTCCACACCAGGTCATCAGATCTGAATAACCAACAGTTATCTAGAACTCAGTGTCTACAAATGTTTCACCTGCATGCGGCCTTCATTGATTTTGCAGCAAGACATAAAGTGATCATTATGTAGCCTCTGGATTTTAAAAAAATCTGTGTGTTAAGTTGCCTTGTAAAGAGCATGTCGAATTAATGGGACAGCGTGCCCTTTGTGTTAGATGTTAGAGCAAAAGAGAGCCTTATAGTTTGGCATCAGAGCACTTCGAAGATAGTGCTTTGAAGATAGGGAAGATGTAGGATTTAAATTTACATTTTTGAAAAGAAGTGACGCCGGTAGGGAATTGTCATAATAAAGTTCTTCATCCAGCAGGTGTTTAACGGTGTTATTTTTGCCATTAATAATGTGTAAACTATAAGTGATTCACAATAAATGATTATGAATTCGTTGGTGTTCCTGACCTGATACTTAAACCCAGTTTGAATGTCCCTCAAGGGTGCCTTATGCTTTGTGACGACCACATAATGCACATTTGATTTGGGCTCTGGGCTAACAACAGCCCCTAAGACGGGACCTCTCCTATCCCATCAGTCTTACGCATAACCAGAGGGAAAATCAGCAGGTTTTATTTGGACTGTAGAGCAGCAGTCCCCAACCTTTGGCACCGGGGACTGGTTTTGTGAAAGACGGTTTTTTCACAGACTTGGGGGGTGGTGTGTGTTTTTGGGGGGGTGGTTTCGGAATGATTCAAATGCATTACAATTATTGTGCACTTTATTGCATCAGCTCTACCTCAGGTCATCAGGCATTAGATCCCAGAGTTTGGGGACCCCTGCTGCCCCAGTGGTGTCACTTCACAGTCACCAACACCTCTGCTTGTACTGCTTCGAGCTGACACGTGGGAACCCAACTCCTACATGTCATCAAAACATCATGAAGCATCCCTTCCTCCCCACAGCCCTGCCGAGGTGGGCAGATGGACTCAACTCTCACTCCAGCCCTGCCTCTCAGCTCTGCCCCATGCCATGCTCCTCACTCTCTGCCCATCTTTTGCCCCAAAGCAGTGCCCTGGCCATCAGCTGTCAACGTCCTAGCCTGCCTGCAGTTGAGTGGGAGGCCAGCTCTCGGTGGGGGCCAGACTGGATTTCATTCCTAAGGACTCTAACGAGGCATTGTTCAGCTGCTTTGTACCCTAAAGATATGTTGCTAAGACCTTGAATGCAGTGTTGGTAGAATGTAGATATAGTCCAAGACGAATCTATATCCACCTGAACTAAAATAACCCTGATTGGCCATATTTCTGTGAACTTTTGACCCCTCAAAGTACTAAACTTATTTGCTTGTCTATTAATAGAAAAGATTACACTTGGAATCTTTGTAATCTTCTCACAAAAGGAAGCTGTTTCACAGCTAATCCAAGTAAATCCAGAACCTCTGGATTTACACTCCTCCGAACTTGAGTGCCACGTTTTTTTTCTTTTTTCTTTTTTTAATCTATTTTGGTTGTGCTTCATGGAATGTGGGCTCTTTCTTAGTTCCCCAACCAGGGATTGAACCGCAGCCCCTGTATTGGAATCGAGAAGTCTTGCCTGCTGGACCCCTGGGGAAGTCCTGGGTGCCACATCTTTACCCAGGAATGAGATAAGGACTGCAATGGTTTTTTTTTTTTTTCTTTTTTAATCAACCCCAAATTACACATTTTATTTTTTTTTTTATTAGAGGATAATTGCTTTACAACCTTGCGTTAGTTTCTGCTGTACTATGCAGTGAATCAGTTATATGTATACATATAGCCCCTCCCTCTTAAATCTCCCTCCCACCTACCCCCATCCCCCCCTTCTGGTCATCATAGAGCACCAAGCTGAGTTCCCCATGCTGTACAGAAGCTTCCCACTAGCTATCTACTTTACACATGGTAGTATATATGTTAGAGAAGGAATTGGCAACCCACTCCAGTGTTCTTGCCTGAAGAATCCCAGGGACAGAGGAGCCTGGTGGGCTGCCATCTATGGGGCCACACAGAGTCGGACATGACTGAAGCGACTTAGCAGCAGCAGCAGCAGTGTATATCTGTCAGTTCTACTCTCCCAATTCATCCCACCCTCCCCTTCTCCCCTCCCCTACCCCCCACCAAGGACTGTTGATGGAGTGGATGAAGGTTAGAGCACGCCAGAGTCTTCCATACTCACCTTCCCTGCAGGTCTCTGCAGCATCTAAGAATGCAGTTTTCTCATCCGTAAGGAGAAGGGATGAAATGAGACTCTGTCTCAGGTCCCACCCAGCCCTAACATTCACTAGCAGCAGCAGAGACAGAAATATGCCTGTGTTCAGATTGCAAGCACCTCTCAAGCCTTTCCAGAACCTAGGAGGTCAAAATTGAGGGGAAATAATTGAGTCTGAGTGGGAAACCACAGACTGAGGCCAAAAGGAAAGAATGTTCTCAGTAAAAATAAAAAAGTGTACGTGTCTCACTTATTCCCAACACATAGTGAAGCAGTAAAAATAAGTATAACCCATGAAAAATAATAAAAGAAAGTACTGCCAAAGACTCCAGCTTAGTAGAGTAGTAGAAATAACACTGGACTCAGAGACCAGAAAGTGGGATTCCCTAGTGGCTTAGATGGTAAAGAATCTGCCTGTAATGCAGGAGACCCAGGTTCGATCCTTGGGTCGGGAAGATCCCCTGGAGAAGGAAATGACAACCCACTCCGGTATTCTTGCTGGAGAATTCCATGGAAAGAGAAGTCCAGCAGACTACAAGCCATGGAGTTGCAAAGAGTCAGACGACTAAGCGACTAAGACTTTCACTTTCAGAGACCTGAGCTTGAATTCACTTTTTTTTTCCCGAGATGAAACTGACATATAACATTATATTAGTTTCAGGTGTAGAACACTGTGATTTGATATTTTTATGTACTGCAGAATGACCACCATAGTAAGTCTAGTTAACAACCATTACCACACATAGTTAAATAATTTATTTCTTGTGATGAGAATTTTAAAGATCTCCCCTCTTACAAACTTTCAAATATACAATCAGTCAGTTCTGTTGCTCAGTCGTGTCCGACTCTTTGTGACCCCCATGGACTCCAGCACGCCAGGCCTCCCTGTCCATCACCTACTCCCGGAGTTTACCCAAACTCATGTCCATTGAGTTGGTGATGCCATCCAGCCATCTCATCCTCTGTCGTCCCTTTCTCCTCCCGCCTTCAATCTTTCCCAGCATCAGGGTCTTTTCAAATGAGTCAGCTCTTTCCATCAGGTGGCCAAAATATTGGAGTTTCAGCTTCAGCATCATTCCTTCCAATGA
>NW_011494800.1:5279698-5288774 GCF_000754665.1 Bison bison bison | reverse complement strand
ACAGGGCTTAGATGGTAAAGAATCTGCCTGTAATGCAGGAGACCCAGGTTCGATCCTTGGGTCGGGAAGATCCCCTGGAGAAGGAAATGGCAACCCACTCCAGTACTCTTGCCTGGAAAATTCCATGGACTGAGGAGCCTGAGGAGTCCATGGGCTCTCAAAGAGTCGGACACAACTGAGCAACTTCACTTTCTTTTCTTTCTTTCACTTTCTTGTACCACTTTTTCTAGAGTCTGTGCTGCTGCTGCTAAGTCGCTTCAGTCGTGTCCGACTCTTTGCGACCCCATGGACTACAGCACCCAAGGCTTCCCTGTCCATCACCAACTCCCGGAGCCTACTCAAACTCATGTGCATCGCATCAGTGATGCCATCCAACCCCCTCATTCTCTGTTGTCCCCTTCTCCTCCTGCCTTCAATCTTTCCCAGCATCAGGGTCTTTTCAAATGAGTCAGCTCTTTCCATCAGGTGGCCAAAATATTGGAGTTTCAGCTTCAGCATCATTCCTTCCAATGAATATTCATGACTGATTTCCTTTAGGATGGACTGGTTGGATACAGTGTTATTAACTCTGTCAGGAAGAGTCCGGCATGACTGAAGCAATTTAGCACACACAAACATGAAGTTGCCATTCACTAATCCACAGAGCCGCTCTGAACCTGAGTCCTCATCCACAAAATAAGAGTAATACTATGTATCAGAGAAAACCCAGAGGCCGGGAGAATAGGACCTGGTGCTTCCTAGACCACCAAGGAAACAGTCACCCTGGTGAGTGCTTGTAGTGAGGAGGAAACAGATGTGCAAATAACCACAGACCAGAAGTGAGGAGGACCAACTTCCAGTTCTTGTTTTGCTACTAACTAGCTGGATGGTAAAAGGTACTAGAATATGCCCAAACAAGCTAGTTTGACATAAGATTATTTTGAGTTAGAGATACTTTAAAAACAGCAAATGCAAGAAGGCGCCCTGACTTCCTTTTTCCTTCCTAAAAGCAGAAGACAAAACTCCAGTGTGCAAGACGCCCTCTCTGTACCAAGAGGAAAGAAACGTTCTTATCTCCACAGACAGGTAGAAGGTGCCAAGAGAAATCAGTACAGACAAACCTTGTTCAAACAGCCCTTACCTTCCTTGAGCAGCCCCATATATTTTAGTTACCTTTTCACAGTTACTACTCTCTGTTCAACCTAGTGCTGTGCTGAGTCGCTCAGTTGTGTCCGACTCTTTGTAACCCCATGGACCGTAGCCCGCCAGGCTCCTCTGTCCATGGGGATTTTCCAGGCAAGAATACTGGAGTGGGTTGCCATGCCCTCCTCCAAGGTATCTTCACAAACCAGGGATCGAACCCAGGTCTCCTGCATTACAGGCGAATTCTTTACCATCTGAGCCACCAGGGAAATTAGTTCAACTAATGGCAAGCCACTCCAGTACTCTTGCCTAGAAAATCCCATGGAGGAGGAGCCTGGTAGGCTTCAGTCCATGGGGTCGCTACCAGTCAAGACGCAACTGAGCAACTTAACTTTCACTTTTCACTTTCACGCAATGGAAAAGGAAATGGCAACCCACTGCAGTGTTCTTGCCTGGAGAATCCCAGGGATGGCAGAGCCTGATGGGCTGCTGTCTATGGGGTCGCACAGAGTCAGACATGACTGAAGCGACTTAGCAGCAGCAGTATGTGACCACTTAGACCCAACCATTTTGGGGGTCTTGTTTTAAATTTATTTATGTAAGTACAGTTGATTTACAATGTGCGGATCTCCATTGTACAGTATAGTGACAGCCACACACATATACATTCTTTTTTAAATATCTTTTCCATCATGTCTATCCCAGGTGATTGGATATAGCTCCCTGTGCTATACAGCCGGACCTTGTTATTTATCCATTTAGAATGGTGGGGGGGGGGGTCTTCATTTTTTCTGTGAAAGCTCCCAAGTCCATGTAACAATAAAAAAGCTGTATGCTTTTCTCCTGCGAATCCATCTTTGTTTTTGTTCAGTTGTTTAAGTCGTGTCTGACTCTGTGCGACCCCAAGGATTGCAGCACATGGCATGGCCAGGTGGCACAGTTGGTAAAGAATCTGCCTGCCAATGCAGGAGACACAAGAGACACAGCTTCGATTCCTGGGTTAGGAATATCCCCTAGAGAAAGAAATGGCAACCCACCCCAGGATTCTTGCCTGGAAAATCCCTTGGACAGAGTAACCTGGTGGTCAAACACAACGGAGCACACACGCACCAACTGCTGCACACCAGACTCTTCCTCCACGATCTCCCAGAGTTTGCTCAAATTCATGTCCATCGGTTCATGTCCATGAAGATGCCATCATGGCATGCCATCCAAATATCTCATCCTCTGTCTCCCCATCTCCTCTTGCCCTCAATCTTTCCCAGGATCAGGGTCTTTTCCAATGAGTTGGCCCTTTGCATCACATGGCTAAAGTATTGGAGCTTCAGCTTCCGCATCAGTCCTTCCAATGAACATTCAGGGTCGATTTCCTTTAGGATTGACTGGTGTGACCTCCTTGCTGTCCAAGGGACTCTCAAGAGTCTTCTCCAGCACTGCAATCCGTCTTATGTCAACCTAATTCTGCCCTGACAGTAAGAGGGTAAAAGAAAAGTTTTGCTTTCCCTGCAATTCTAACCTCTCAGCACTTCCGTGTCCACCCTGCTCCCTCCACTGTATAGGAACCAACTGGATTGGGGGATTGGGTTATCCGTGGGTTATCCTGTCCAGTTCTGTAAGTCTGTCCTCTCTGCAGACAGAAGGCCCCACAGGCTGGCTCTCTCCAGCCCCAAGCGGTTCTCTCTGCACCTCTGCATTCCTTCCTGAGCCTTCACACTCCCATCAGAGGACAGGTCTGGCTTGCAATGTCCTTTATGCTTCTGTAGCTCATTTTTCTCCTCATCAGGAGCTGGGATAGATTTGTGCAGGGGAGAGGTTGAAGCTAATGGAAAAGAATGAGCTTGGGGATTACCTGGGAGGTTCATTTATCCATTTCAATCCTGTCCCCAGTTACACAGGAGACTGAAAGCCAGATGTGTTCTCTGTGGCTGCTCATGTGAAAAACAGGGAAGGAAGAAACTTTATAATCCTTTTTAAAATTTCCCCATTTTTAGGTCAGAGTATGAGCCCCACAGACCTGTCTTTACCCATCCTCGATGTTGGGGGTTGGGGGGAAATCCTCTTGTTCTCCCTGGGGAGCTGTGGCATCCACCTTCCCATCCCCCACTCTCCACCGCCCCATGAATGTTCCTGGTTCTAAGTTTGCACCATCACAGGAGGAAGGCACGTGCTAGTCCTGGAATGCCCATGAGACACAAAGCCAGTGAGCGGCTTCCTGTGGGCTCCACGACCTCAGCCTTTTTCTTCTCCTCCCCCTTCCCCCACCCTCCACCCCTCACCCCCACTTCCATCCCCCACCCCCACCACAACACCTCTGACTCCCCATGCGGAGGATCAGCCAGCTGCCTCCTGCCTCCTCACAGGATTCAAAATGAAAAGAGCGGCTGACAGCACCGGAGCTGGCTGGCCTGTGCAGGCTTTGGCCCCACAACGTGCCCTTCCTCACAGGGCCAGTCGGACTAGGAAGGGCCCTTCCTGAACCACAGTTACAGGCGGAAAGAGACTCTGCCTGCAACCATCTGTCCAGATCCCTACAACTCGGGGTGCACTACCTCGGCATCCCCTCTCCACCCCCCTTTCCTCCCTTCCCGTCACTGAAAGAAAATCTTCCAAGTTGCTTTTCTAATAGAAGCGCCAACTGCTGGGCACCACTCCTCCATCCCCACACCCCCACCCTGCGGGCCTTGGCCAAAACCACCGGTTCCCACTGGATGGGGTGTAGTTGTGTTTTTAACACCATATTTCGCTTAAGCGTGTGCTCATAGCTTGTGGAAAGAGAGGAGCTACGTGTGGACAGCACTCCTCTCCTGGGACCAGGGTTCTTCACCTTCCCTAATCAATGGAAATTGACTAGAGGCCAGATAAGAAATTCAGGCAAGGCTTTACTGGGGCCCTGCTGCAGTGTGAGTGTGTGTGGGGGGGGTGGCAGTGGAGGGTTGGGAGAACAAACAACAGGTTCCCTGACTTGCTCATTCCCCGCTAGGAGGGGCTAGCTTGTTCCTTATATGGGGTGAGGGTAGGGATGTGCCCAGGGGTCTGGCGGAGGAGTGGCTTAGGTGGTTTGCCTACCACTCGGGTGATGCAGTGTGCAGGGGAAATGTGCCATAACTTGCTTTTGCTCCTGACAACTCTGTTTTTGCTCCAAGCTCCTCTAAGGTAGCAGTTAGGTTTTTTGGTCTCTTTGCCAAAATTTGCCCCAACTATGCATGCATACAGTTATTTTCAGTCCCATACAGTTTCTTTGTATTTTGTTGCTCGAGGAGAGGTGTGTCCAGGAGCAAGCATGGCAGCACTGCAGCACGGGGCCCCACGTCCCAGCCTTCTCAATGTGACGACACTGTGTGTGAGGATGGGTGCCCACACCAGGCCCACGGTGTGGTCCTTGTGATCACTGGTGGGAGATGACCTGGGCTGCTCACTGGGATATCCAGAGTCTCAAAGCAAGAGTGAATGAGCAATGTGGGTGATGACGTTCTGGTTCCAGTAAGCAGGTTTCTCACACCTGACGGGGAGGATGGGAAGACCCACTTCAGCTCCTTCCTGGTCCCGGAGGAACCGTCCATTGAACGCACACACAGCTCCTTGAGAGCCAGAGGGGCTCCCTCAAATCCCTTCTGTGGACTAAAAGGCACTTAAGCGCGCCTGACAGCATAGAGTGTTTGTTCCAGGTGTGCCAAGCGAGGAGCTCAGCTGTTCGCACTGTTCTCTTCACCGCCTGCTAGAGGGAGCCATTTGCAACACACAGGATCAGAATTCTGAGAGTCACCTTGTTACAATATGTTCAACTGAGGTGAGACGGGAAAAATGATCTCCAAGTGGATACTTTGTCTTTAGTGTTAGTTGCTCAGTCCTTTCTGATTCTTTGCAATGCCATGGAATGTGTAGCCCATCAGGATCCTCTGTCCATGGGATTCTCCAAGCAAGAATACTGGAGTGGGTTGCCATTTCCTTCTCCAAGGGATCTTCCTGATCCAGGGAATCAAACACGGCTCTCCCGCATTGCAGGCAGATTCTTTACTGTCTAAGCCACCAGGGAAGCCCTATATATACTTTGGCCTGGGTGGTTTCAAAGCACTATTCTAAACGTGAAGATCCTGGGACTTCCCTGGTGGTTCAGTGGCTAGGAATCCACATTCCCAGTGCAGGGGGTCTGGGTTTGATCCCTGCTTGGGGAGCTGGATCCCACTTGCTGAAACTAGATCCCACGTGCCACAACTAAGACCCAGTGCAGTCAAATAAACAAATATATTTTTAAAAAGTGGAGTCTTTGCTTTTGCCTTGATGTGGGAGATTTTTAAACAAGGATACTTTGGAGCCTTTTCCACCACCTGCTTGCTCATTTTGAAGCCAGGGGCCTGAATCCATTTAAAGGCACTGAAATGGACAGGCCATTTTCATGTGGTTTTGTTTAAACATTACTTGACTCCTTGGCCTACATTTATACAACCCAGGGATGGCTGCATTGTCAGCTGGGAGACAAACAGCCTAAGGAAAAATATGCAAAATCGCTGCTTCTCCATCCATAATATGTAAGAGCTATTAATAGAACAATGATTGCTGCATCTGTTCTTAGGCCAGAAACTACGGGAATCGATTGCAAGCAAGCTTAGGAAGTACTCGGTTCAGCTTTACCCAAGCAAAAGATGTGGCCAGAAGCCATCCTAGTTGTGTATCCCTAAAAAAGGAAAGAAGGGACAAGTCTCAAAGACAGCATCACTCAGAAAACCGACCCTCTTTCCAAACCCATGTGAACAGCTGATGGAGATATTCATGAGGCATCATTGCGATGGCTAGATATTTATGCACCATCTTGGGGTTTTTTTGTTTGTCTTTGTTTCCCTTTGAATTGTTTGAAGTTCCCATCGAAGAGATGCCCTTAAAATGAGCATTGCTGTGTCCAGGAAATTGCAGCTTTACAACACTTGGAAACAATAACATGCTTCAGAATAAGGTCACCAACCCATCGTATGCCATGGGAATTTGGCTGCCAAAGCTCCCCACTCCATGTTAGAATGGGGCTGCTCAGAGATGGTTTAAACCTTCCAACCAACTTGTCTTGGTTAATCTGATTTTTACAATGTCTTCTGTTGTAACGGTCGGTCTGTTGTTTTCCCATTTGCTTTAACTTGAACACTGCCACATCAGAGAGAGAGAGAGAAAATAGGACAGCTTGAGAGGTGTAAAAATATAATTACTCTTTGAAAGTATGCATATGTATCTATTTTTTTGCTACTCCCATTTTGCTTGTCTTTTCAGCTCTAAATAGGAGAATGTTCCTGGCTTGTGGGTATATAGTACTGAAGGGTTATTTCTAACTGAAAAGAATATCCTTTATTACAAGTTCTAGGCCAATGATTGTAGTGCATTTCTAAAATTTCTTTTGCATTAGAAAGAAAGTCAAAGGGAAGAACATCAGGTATGACAGACCACAAGGTACCATAGAACCTTAGCAATGTGCATGCTACATGTTAAGTCGCTTTAGTTGTGTCCAACTCTTTGCAAGTCTGTGGACTGTAACCCACCAGGCTCCTCTGTCCACGGGATTCTATAGGCAAGAATACTATAGTAGGTTGCTGTTCCCTTCTCCAGGGGATGGATCTTCGTGACCCTGGGATGGAACCCGTGCCTCTTGTGTCTCCTGCATTGGCAGACCAGTTCTTTACCATTGGCTTCACCTGGGAAGCCCTAAATCTTAGCAAACGAGTCTGCAAATGACACCTCAGATTACTGAAATTTTGCTCAGCACACCACCTTTCAAAAAACAATGGACAGAAAAAGAGGGGGGAGGGAGGAGGAAAACTTCATTAGAAAGAAATGTATTTCCCCAAATTCCACATAATTCTGACCACATTTGGCTCAGTTTTCTGAATGTATTACAGCTGCGGCTGTAAAATAATAGGCAAAGAATTCACATCTCCCATTTAAGAACCATGCAGATCATGCCAGACTTAATCACCAGTGTTTTCCCAGCAGACAGAACAGGGCCTGAGGTGGGAGGAGTTCCATAAATGTTACTGAATGACTGGATGAATGAATGGATGAATGCAATGCCATGCCATGCCATGCAATGCAATGCAAAGCAGAAAGAAACTATTTAGTATTGCTCTTAGGTTTGTAACTCATTCCGTTCTTTACCTTGTTAAAGGTGAAACCCCAGGCAAGCAATCCCAAGTTTGTGGTGTGCATACCAGTATCCTAAGCTCCCAGCAGAGAGCTAACCATGTACCAAGACCTCAACATTGCTGGTCCAGCTGTCACTGTTTGTGAATACAGATGGGATGCAGCAATCCAACCTACAAAAGTGAACTGTGGACTTAAAAAAATATTCACAACCTCCAAGCTGAGAGTTTATATTTTATTTTTTGCTTTTCAAACTTTTTATTTTGTATTGGGGTATAGCCAGTTGACAATGCTGTGATAGTTTCGAGTATGGCGAAAGGTCTCAGCCACACATATACATGCTTCCATCCTCCCCCAAACACCCCTCCCCCATCCAGACTGCCGTAACATTGAGCAGAGTTGCCTGTGCTATGTAGTAGGGCCTTCTTGTTTATCCATTTTAAATACAGCAGTGTATACATGTCAATCCCGAACTTTCCTTTCCCCTCATCCTTCCCTCCATCCCAGCAACCATAAATTCATTCCTTAAGTCTGTGAGTGTCTTTCTGTTTTGTAAGTAATTTCATTTGTATCATTTCTTTTTAGACTCCACATACAAAGGACGTCATAGGATATTTCTCCTTCTCTGTCTGACTTACTTCACTCAGTGGGACAGTCTCTAGGTCCATTCATGTTGCTGCAAATGGCATTATTTCATTCTTTTTATTGAGTAATATTCTATTAATGGCAACTCACTCCAGTATTCCTGCCTGGAGAATCCGATGGACAGAGAAGCCTGTCAGGCTACAGTCCATAGCATCGCAGAGCTGGACATGACTGAAGTGACTTAGCAGAACCACGTCTTCTTTATCCATTCCTCTGTCAGTGGGCATTTAGGTCACTTCCTGTTGCTATTTAGTTGCTAAGTTGTATCTGACTGTTTGCAACCCCAAAGAGTGTAGCTCACCAGGCTCCTCTGTCTGTGGAATTTCCCAGGCAAGAAAGTTATGTTTTCTTCAGTGGGAATTTTTAGCACTTCAAGCCTGGGAGAGATGGCATTTCAAGTAACCCTGAGAGAAAAGAGGTGAAGGAATGAGCTAGGTTACATAGAAGTTTATTCGAGTACTAATACTCGAAGATTATTCAAGTCTGAAAGCAAAAGATTATTAATGAAAGAAAACCAGATAGCTCAACTTAAGAAATTTAGCACTTTTCTATGTATGGGAAGATGCAGGAGCCTGGGCTCACTGAAGTCATTCCTTTGTTCCCCTCAGCTATGCTGGGGGAGGTGGGCAGTATCCTGTTTTCACATCCTGAGCTTCCTCAGGGCTCACTGTGGGGAGTGGCTGTAGTCTGATGGCTGCTAAACGGCAGGTATTCTTTCCTTCCTGAGTTTCCCCCAGGGCGCACCAGCTCACCATCTGTGGTAGCTGCAATTGCTGGTGACTGTGACATCCTTGTTCACCAATATGGCAGGAAATAGTCCATTTCTCAAAATCAGTTAGAAGACAATTCATAGTAGTGTATATATATATGTCAACCCCAAACTCCCAATTCATCCCACCCTCCTTGCCCTCTTGGTGTCTGTAAGTCTGTCCTCTACATCCCAATCTCTCTGCTTTGCAAATACGTTCAACACCAATACAGTATATTAATGCATATATATGGAATTTAGAGGGCTTTCCTGGTGGCTCAGACGGTAAAGTGTCTGCCTGTAATGCGGGAGACCCGGGTTCAATCCCTGGGTCGGGAAGTTCCCCTGGAGAAGGAAATGGCAACCCACTCCAGTACTCTTGCCTGGAAAATTCCATGGACTGAGGAGCCTGAGGAGTCCATGGGCTCTCAAAGAGTCGGACAC
>NW_011494800.1:5239611-5279598 GCF_000754665.1 Bison bison bison | reverse complement strand
TCGCTTCAGTCGTGTCCGACTCTGTGTGACCCCATAGACGGCAGCCCACCAGGCTCCCCCGTCCCTGGGATTCTCCAGGCAAGAACACTGGAGTGGGTTGCCATTTCCTTCTCCAATGCATGAAAGTGAAAAGTGAAAGTGAAGTCGCTCAGTCGTGTCCGACCCTCAGCGACCCCATGGACTGCAGCCTACCAGGCTCCTCCATCCATGGGATTTTCCAGGCAAGAGTACTGGAGTGGGGTGCCATTGCCTTCTCCGTCTAGAGTCTATACATATCCGTTAACCTAAGATATTTGCTTTTCTCTTTTGGACTTACTTCACTCTGTATGACAGCCTCTGGGTCCGTCCACATCTCTGCAAATTGTACGATTTCATTCCTTTTTATGGCTGAAGATAATATTTCAGTGTGTGTGTATATATGCACATATATATATATATTCCATTCCATATATATATATATGCCCCATCTTCTTTATCCATCCCTTTGTCAGTGGATATTTAGGTTGCTTCCATGTCCTGCTGCTGCTGCTGCTGCTAAGTCACTTCAGTCGTGTCTGACTCTGTGTGAGCCCATAGATGGCAGCCCACCAGGCTCCCCCGTCCCTGGGATTCTCCAGGCAAGAACACTGGCGTGGGTTGCCATTTCCTTCTCCAATGCATGAAAGTGAAAAGTGAAAGTGAAAGTGAAGTCGCTCAGTCGTGTCCGACTCATATCGACCCCATGGACTGTAGCCCACCAGGCTCCTCCGTCCATGGGATTTTCCAGGCAAGAGTACTGTAAATAGTGCTGCAATGAACACTGGGCTGCGTATATCTTTTGGAATCATGGTTTTCTCCCAGTATATGTCCAGGAGTGGGATTGCTGGGTCATATGATAGTTCTGTTTTTAGTTTTTAAAGGAACCTCCACATTGTTCTCCACACAGCTTGCACCAATTATTTCTGACTCAAGAAGGAAACAAGTTCTTATGGAAAGGAAGGAATCTTCCCCATCTCCCATCCCATGATCCCAATACTGTCACTGGCTTGGATATCTTTCACAATCACTTTTCTAAATGTGTAGGAAAAAAAGTAATTTAGTAAGTCCTAAGCCTTCACTTAAGGATTTGACCCTTGATGATTAAATGGGGGTGGGGGAAGGTGCTTGGAATTATAGACAAAAAGAGTTACATGCTTTCACTGAAAATAGGCCAAGCATCATCAAACAATTAAATACATTATTTCCCTTTAATAGAAGCTCAAATCAAATGTCTCACTCAATCAAACTAAGTTAGGAGAGAAACCATCTGTCCACTCCGGGTTCAACTCCAGCAGGCCTGTGTCAAACACCATTGGCTGAGGCCTGTTTGTATCATTAAAAAATTATCTTAACTGCTCACTGCCAAAAGTAATTTGCCTAGTATTGTCCACTCCTCGGAAGCAGAACTAATGTTTCCTGTGGCTGTGAATGTCTGTGAAATAACATCACAAAATAAATGCCTACAGGCAGCTGGAGAGAGTGAGCTGATAACAGAGAGGAGCCCTCTGTAGGAGTTGATAAGACCTAAGGGGACGCATGTGCTGATGGCCACAGGGTCCTCCTAGAAGCCGCCAGACCTCTGAAAGATGGACTGATGTGGGGAGTCTGGACCACAGACACAGGTTTATAAGTAGTCTAGGGCGTGTCACTGACTTCAGATTCTGGTTCCCTCAATGCCTCATACAGGAAAGTCCTGATAGAACAAGATGTGTGATGTGTGTGAGAGGGCGGCTCTCAGTCTCTCTCTCTGTCTTCCTCCCCTTCTTCCTCCTCTTCCCCAACACCATGATCATCACCATCCTCTTTCTCCTGCTCCTCCTTCTCTCTCTCCCCATCTCTCTCTCTCTTTTATCTCTGTCTCTATCTCTCTCCCTCCCTTCCTTCCTCCACTTCCAAGGAATTGTTGTTCAGTTGATCAGTCGTGTCTGACTCTTTGTGACCCCGTGGACTGCAGCACACCAGGCTTCCCTGTCCTTCACCATCTCCCAGAGTTTGCTCAAATTCCTGTCCATTGAGTCGATGATGCCATCCAACCACCCAAGGAATTACTCGGTCATCTGCCACTGAGGACCTTGCTTTGGGAACTGCAGCTGCTGAGGGTTGGAGACCCGTGGTCTAGAACCTGGCCAGCTATCACGGGAAGCACACAGGTGGGCAGAAGCACAGCAAGGCAACAGCACGTCCTGACTCCTGCCTTCTCCAAGGCTGGGTTACCTCTCCCTCTGTAGTTGCTCCTCGGAAGTTGTCCTTGGATGCTGGATGCACTTGGCCCCTCCACCCCGCTCTCTTCTTGAGGAGGCTGACGGGCACACGTGATATCAGCAAGCTGGCTGGGACTGGAGAATGGGAGCACCAGCAGGATGGGGGGCGGTGAGTGAGGTCCAGGCTTCGGTGCCCCAATTCCCTCCATCCTTGCTGCATCCTTGAGCTGATGGTCATGGTCAGTCTCTCTGTCCTCGGAGCTAAGGGGGCTAGTGGTGCCCCTATCTCACTAGCTCCGACTGTTGCTTCCAGTGGCTTAACAACCCCATGCCCCATGCTTTTTCAAGTAGCCCGGATGACAGCCATAGAGGTGTGTCTCTTAAATCTTTTTTCAAGAAAGAATTTGCCAGGACTTCCCTGGTGGTCGAGTGGCTAAGATTGCGCACTTTCAGTGCCGGGGTTCCAGGTTCCATTCCTGGTCGGGAAACTAGATCCCGCATTCTGAAATGAAGATCAAAGATCCCACGTGCTGCAACTAAGACCCAGTGCAGCCAAAAAAAAAAGAATTAGCCATTGAGCTGCAAGGCTGCAGCTAACCAATAGCCCTAGGACTTCGGGATCAGAATTGTTGCTGTTGTTTCCATCTTCCTGAACAGCCCCAGACAGTGACTGAGCATCGTGGGTAAGCCTGGCCGTTTTGCCCAACAAGAGGGACTCCACTAACTGGCAGTCTTTGCTCACCGTCCCTGCTGAATCAGTTAAGACTCTGTCAGATCTGAATGGTGCTCTGAGGCTTCCCTGCCCAGTCCTGCTTCCTCCTCTGTGTTCTTTCACAGGGATCAGATCAGCATCAAAGAGCACAGAGTTTCCCTGTCCATTCCTGTTTCCTTCCCCTTCATCTTCCACAGACATCACCCCCGTAAGTCAGTTACACCCTAACTCCACCCTAGCATCTGTTTCCTGGAGAATCCAGCTACGCCATCGTTTTCACACTCTCTTCAGATGACCCTATTTGATTGTACCCCCTCTTCCCTCCCAGGCCCTCGATGGACATCCCTTAGTATTCACTGAAT
The DNA here is from genome assembly GCF_000754665.1 of Bison bison bison. Taxonomy (NCBI): domain Eukaryota; kingdom Metazoa; phylum Chordata; class Mammalia; order Artiodactyla; family Bovidae; genus Bison; species Bison bison. The sequence goes on along the minus strand of NW_011494800.1, from coordinate 5,276,305 downwards.
GCGTTTCCCCTGGGTTCACAAACTGACTCGGGGGTGGGAAGAAGCCCCTGAGAGCTTCGAGGACTGCCCTGCCCATGACAGTGGACAAAGGGAAATGACACTGTGAGGCCCCAGTTTCCATCACATCCCAGCTTCCCCACCACGTTTCCTCATCATCCACCGCTGTGCTTCCATCCTGGCTCCTCCAGGCCTGGGAATAGCATCCCAAGACAACAAGCTGGAGAGACAGGGAGAATCTCCTGGAATGTGGGAACCAGCAGCGACAGGAATAGGAAGTGCAGGTTTCTGGTTTTTCTTAAAAGAACCTTAGAAAAGCACATTTAATCTTAACCTTCCCTTGTGGCTCGGCTGGTAAAGAATCCGCCTGCAGTGCAGGAGACCTGGGTTCGATCCCTGGGTTGGGAAGATCCCCTAGAGAAGGGAACTTCCCTGAAGTTCCCTGGTAGCTCAGACAGTAAAGCACCTGCCTACAATACAGGAGACCCAGGTTCAATCCCTGGATCGGGAAGATCTCCTGGAGAAGGAAATGGCAACCCACTCCAGTATTCTTGCCTGGAGAATATCATGTCAGAGGAGCCTGGTAAGCTACAGTCCATGGAGTTGCAGTCGGACACGACTGAGTGGCTTCACTTTCACCCACTCCAGTATTCTGGCCTGGAGAAGTCCGTGGACTATATAGTCCATGGGGTTGCAGAGTTCGACACGACTGAGTGACTTTCACATTCACACTCATTCATAATCTTAACCAGTTGGAAGAAAGCGTCCAAAGTCATTGAAGACAGAAAGCCAAAAACAGAAACCTCCAAAGTCTATTCATTTTCCCTGGAATCCAAACATGTTACGTCTTGGGAGCTGGCCTGTTGGGACATCCTGGGCCTAATAGGTGCTATAAAGAGAGGAGGTTAAGAAGCGGGTGTTCTCTGCAGGGAGGAGGTTGTGCATGGATTGCGTTAGGACCTGTGATGACTAAGGCACTTTGGGGCAATATCTGGCTTAGTCACCCCCTAGCCCTATCTTTGCAACATTCCACATATTTCCTAATTCTCTCCAGATGGGGTGAGTGTCACGAAATCCTAAAAACAGAATTAACTTAGTTATAGAACGTGAATATGGGAGCTTCCCTGGTGGTCCAGCGGTTAAGATCTGCTCTGCAGAGGGCGGGGACATGTGTATACCTATGGCTGATTCATGAGGTTTGACAGAAAACAACAACATTCTGTGAAGCAATTATCCTTTAATTAAAAAATAAATAAATTTATAAAAAGAATCTGCCTGCAATGCAGAGGACACCAGTTCGATCCCTGGTCTGGAAGATCCCACAGGCCATGGGGCAACTAAGCCCGTATGCCACAAATACTGAGCCCGTGTGCTGCAGTTACTGAAGTCTGTTTACCTAAAGCCCAAGCTCTGCAGGAAGAGAAGCCACCATCATGAGAAACCCATGACTGCGACTAGAGAGTAGATCCCACTCTCCACAACTAAAGAAAGCCTGTGCTCAGAGGAGCCAAAAATAAATAAATATTTTTCCAGAAAGCAAGTATGTCCTAGAGAGCCTACATTTAAAGCGGGGGTCGGGGGGAGGTCTAATTTCAAGAATTCTGGCTTATTAACAAAAATACACTTATGTTCAGAGCTTTTGTTGTCCTTAGGGTTCGGAAAATTTAGTCCTATTGTTCATGCCTCATTTTTAGGAGAGGAAAAGAGACAAGGAAAGAGGAAATATGGCTGCAGTACTCTTGAACTTCAGAAATGCTAATCACATCAGACATTGGTTCTTTCATGTAATACACGGAGCCAAGTAGTTCTCCGCTTGTGGCCCCCACCCCCAAATTCTTAGATTTGTGATTTTTCCTTGATTTTCTTTTGACTACAGGGGTGCCTAAGGAAATACCAAGTAAGGGAGAAACTGTACCTCTCTCCAAAGAGCCTGGTAAAAACCCTAATTCTCAGATACCTCAACTTCAGGCAACTTTCCAATCCTGGCTTCACCGAGAATCTCGCTTCCATTTTTGGATTGAGATTCCACATGCACGGGCTTCCCAGGTGGCGCTAGTGGTAAAGAACCTTCCTGCCAACGCAGGAGACATCAGAGACGTGGGTTCCATCTCTGGGTCGGGAAGATCCCCTGGAGGAGGGCATGGCAACCCACTCCAGTATTCTTGCCTGGAGCATCCCATGGACAGAGGAGGCTGGCAGGCTACAGTCCATAGGGTCACGAAGAGTAAGACATGATCAAAGCAACTTAGCATGCAGCACACCACCTATATGATACTGGAGTCAGAATCAACATTTGTGACTAGACTCATCCTTGCTACCTGCACAAATGTGTTCCTGAATAGCAGCAAAAATGCAGAACCTTTTCAGGCTCCAGTTCTAGCTCATGGGGCCGTGCTGCCATCAACCACTAAGCCTCAATCAGTGGCTGAAACACTGCAAGCCTTTCTCTCTGTGCTTCTATTCTTTCTAATCCTCGGACACTTTGCCCCCAGAGGCAGCACTCCACACTTCCCCCCATCGTCTTCTCTCTCTTTACCTCAATCTCATTTTCTGATTTATTTCCTCTGACTCTTCCCTTCACTTGATAGAGCTCCCCTTTCCATTTCAATTATTTTCCAAAACTCCCACTGGAAACAAACTCTTCCACTTCAGCCTTCTAGCCTAGAAGCTATTCCTCTGCTTCACCCCACAATCAATGGGGCCAGGCAGGAGACATAAACATTCTCCCACTGGCTGCCTTCCACTGATGTTTCCAACCCATTAGTTCTCCACTCTCGTGCAAAAACTCTGCTCGCTTGATTCCCCCAACATTCACACATTCTCATAACTGCCACCTCCCTCTTGCTCCTCTCATCTGTGACCTCCAAATACACAAAGTGCTTTGCCATCTTATTTACATACTTTCTCTCTACACCATGTTCAGCAGAAGTTCCTATTATGTCTGTGTGAACAGCATCTCTATATAAGTTTGTGTGCACGCTAAGTCACTTCAGTCATGTCCAACTCTTTGCAACCCCATGGACTGAAGGCTGCTAGACTCCAGTCAAGAATACTGGAGTGGGTTTCTCCAGGCAAGAATACTGGAGTGGATTGCCATGCCCTTCTTCAGGGAATCTTTCCAACCCAGAGATCGAACCCAAGACTCTTATGTCTCCTGCATTGGTAAGCAAGTTCTTTACCACTAGCACCATCTGGGAAGCATAAGTTTAGCTGTACCTGAAATCCTCAAGTTAAGTGGCTTAAATAATATGGAGTTCGTCCACATAAAACAAGTCTAGAAATTAGGTGGAACAGGGTGAGAAGGGTGAATCCATGTTACTGGGGACTCAGTCTTTCTGTTCTTAGCCTTGGTTTCTATCCTTCAAGTGGCCTCAGGGTTCAAACTGACCGAAAGGCTAAAAGAAGAAAAGGGAGAAACAAAACGGCAAATGGGCGCACCTTCCGGATGGCTGCTCACTTCAATTTTTCCCAGGTCCCCCTCCCCTCTGAGGACTTCTGCTTACATATATTCTTTGCTGTGCCAACTGCAGAGAAAGTTGAGAAGGGCGGTCTTTTAGCTGTTTTGAGTGAAATCAATGAAAACTAATATTCTTGCCTTATAGTTTTGTCCAATATCATTGACCTTCGCTTCTACTCCACTTCACCCACCCTATTCTTCATGCCCATTCTTGGTACTTTGTTACGCCTCGCCTCCTGATCGACTAAGTTTTCATATCCTCCTCTCTGGGCTTCCCAGGTGGTTCCGTGGTAAAGAGTCTGCCTGCCAGTGCCGGAGACCCAGGAGATGTGGGTTCAGTCCCTGGATCAGGAAGATCCCCTGGAGGAGGAAATGGCAACCCATTCACTTATTCTTGCCTGGGAAATCCTATGGACAGAGGAGCCTGGTGGGCTACCATCCATGGGGTCAAAAAGAGTTGGACATGACTTAGAGATGGAGTGCACACACACACACACACCCTCCTCTCTGATCCTTACTGTCTACCCTGGCAACCCCCATGCTCTCACATCTATTCTTCCACCACATCAGATCAAGTCCCTTGGTCCATTTATTTTAAGACTTTTTTTCATGTGGACCATTTTTAAAGTCTTTATTGAATTTGTTACAATATTGCTTCTGTTTTATGTTTTGAATTTTTGGCCACAAAGCATGTGAGATCTTAGCTGGAGATCAGCACCCCCTGCATTGGAAGGTGAAGGCTTAACCACTGGACCACCAGCGAGGTCCCTCCCTTGATCCTTTTATCCCCTGCCCCTGCCCCTGCATTTGGGTAACTTACAAACTGTTACATCATTTTGGACCCTTGACGAGCCAGACACAAAGATGGAATTAGATGTACCAGAGATTTACTGAGGGAAATGCCTGTAAAGATAGAGGGAGTGGGAGTCATCAAGGAGAGGTTTTGAGCCATGATGCCAGTGTGACACCTGTGAAAGGAGACAGGGAAGGCAGGTCCTGACAGCAGCACAGTTCTGAGAAAATCTCCATCAGGTCACTGGAAAGTCCCGGAGCCAAGATTGCCCATTAGAGGAACTCTGTGTTTGGCAGAAGCAGCCCAGATCCAGTGTGTCCCCTGCACTCAACTTCCGGTCCCTTGGGTCGCCCACGCTTTCATCTACATCCCCTACAATTTCTACAACCTCTCCTGAAATCCCAGCGAGCTCTCCTGCCTGTCTTCCTGTGTCTCTGATCACTTGTTTTCTATGTCTTCCAGGTTCTTGCCTCATTCATTAGTCCATTTGCTCCTGCTTCTTCAACCCTACCAGCAAGAGATGATAGCAGGAGCATAAAACAGCACGGGGAGAGGTCAGGGAACTGCCAGGGGCTGGTAGGGCTGGAGCAAAATGTGCAAGGTTGGACATCCTTCATCATGTCAGCAAGGGCCACACAGAGAGGGCTTGAGGGCTATGCCCAAGAGCTCGAGCTTCATCCCACAGTGGGGAGGAGTGAGCCACTGAACAGCGTTAATCAGGAAATGACATGAAAATGTCATTTAAGGAATTAATCAGGAAATGGTGGATTAGCATTTCATTTGGATCCCTCTGGGGGCAGGATGAAGAGAGAATTTCATGGAGCAGAGACCAGAGCTGAGGCCAGGAGAAGAGCTGTTAACAGATTGTCACAGTGGGCTTGGGAAAGTGAGAATAACAAAGAGACCCAAAAACAAAAGTGAGGATGTTTTGTTGGCAGTAGGATGTACTTCAGGTGTCCTGAACTCCTGGCTCAGCTTTTGCAGAGCTTTCTCGAACTTCCCTTCAGGCAGCCCGCACTCAGCACCTCCCAAACCCACAATTCTATCTTCCTACCTCTGACATCCGTCCTCTCCTGCTTGGGAGTCAAAGTCACCCCACCTAGTGCCTCTGGGATAATCGATCAGATCTTTACAAGTCTTCCTCATAAACATCTCTAGAGCTCGTTTTCTCCCATATCATCAGCTCAGGCTTGCCTGGGCCACTCAACACACTCCTCAAATCTCACCTGCCACCACTCTTCCGCCTGATTTATCCTCCATGTTGCCGTCAGCCACTCATTATCCCTCTGATTGCAGTCTTGCAATGGCTTTCATTTGCTACAAGGAAAAAACCCAAGCCCTTTATCACTGTATATGAGACCTGGCTATAGTACATCTATACACAGCCTTAGCTCAGATGAGTCATCAATCTGCTATGCCACATGGCCTTTCACTGAAGTTACACTGTTAGTTATAGAGGCTTCCTCAAAGTAAATGTTGGATGGCTAGATGAATGAATGAATGAGGGAATGAATGAACATTAGCCATCTAATTTTGACCCGAACTTACTAGATCACAGGTATTATGAATAGTACAAAGCTGCTGAGCTAGTGCTATGGTCTGAATATTTCTGCTCACCTCCAAAATTCGTATTTTGACATCTTGACCCCCAAAGATGATACACTGTATTACTATTTATAATATTGGGTTCTTTTTAGTCACTAAGACATGTCTGACTCTTTGCAACCCTATGGATTACGCAGGCAAAAATACTGAGGGGGGTTGCCATTTCCTTCTCCAAGGGATCTTTCCGAATCAGGGATCAAACTGACATCTCCTACATTGGAAGGCAGATTCTCTACCTCTGAGCCTCAGAGAAGCTCATATTATAGTATACTATACTACTATATAGACACAAATAGTATACTATATTACATATAGTATATATATTCTAATATATATATATATATATATAATATGGGGCTTCCTGGGTGGCTCAGACGATAATTTGCCTGCAATTCAGGAAACCTGGGTTTGATCCCTGAGTTGGGAAGATGCCCTGGAGGAGAAAATGGCAACCCAGTCCAGTATTCTTGCCTGAAAAATCCCATGGACAGAGGAGCCTGGAGGGCTGGGGCTCCTCCAGGTTGAGGAGCCTGGAGGGCTGAGGCCGTGGGGTTGCAAGGAGTCGGACATGACTGAGCAACTGAGCACATATAGTATACTATATTACTATAATACTAATATAGTATTAAGAGATGAGGCCTTTAGAAGGTGCTTAAGTCATGAGAGCGGAGCCCTCTTGAATGGGTTCCTTCGTCCCTCCCACATGTGAAGTCACAGGGAGATAGCTCATCACCCAACCCTGTGGGTAGCCTGATCTCAGACCTCTAGCCTCCAGAAATATAAGAAATAAATTCCTGTTGTTTGTAAGTTATTGTGTGATAGCAGCCCAATGGACTCAGCTAGGAAAGATGATCTGCTGATTTCTTACTATATTGGAAACCAAATCATTTTTCCAAGTTCCTCATTTCATTTAGAAGATGACTTTAGGGAATAGCTAAGTTCTGAATAGAGCCAAATAATAGAGTATTATGGATTTTCCCTAAACTAAACAAACAAAAAATTATCTATTTAAAAATCCTCACATTATGGCACAAGGGCTTAAGCAAAGGAAAATCTAAAAGCTGTGCTGAAAGAAACATTTCAAGAATCACACTGAACAGATGAAGATTCTCTTAATCCATGAGTCTTATATCCCTATCAGTAGGGAAATGGAGACTATGAATAATGTTTAGATCACAATTTTCATCTTCACAGAATTAAAAATCTGGGTAGTTTTCATGACTCATCTTTTGATTAGGACACCATCCTAAATCCACATATGAAAGTCTTCGAGGATGGTGCATTGTACACAGTATTAGTGACTAACTGTTAGGTGGAACATCCATTAAAATCCAGCTGGTGAACAAAATGACAGTTTCATTGTTTTCAATGCCTCATCAAGAGATGCAAAAAAAATTGCCTTGAGTCACCAAGTGATTGTTTGTATTAATCGAGATAAAACTATAATAAGCTGCAGACAGAAGCCCCCACGGCACACCCGAGCTCTCAGAGGCGGGGCCCACGGAAAGAACTCAGGAAGTGCCTTGAAGTCCAGGTTTCCTTGACAACTGCTTCCATAGAACCAGGCGTTCAAAGATAAACTCCAGCCAAGCAACGAGGAAGACTAATTGGTGATCAGACTCCCACGTCTAAGGAGGCCTTGCGTTTTGATGGTATCGTGCGAACTATTTCTCAGTTTAAATGGAAATTTAGGTGGCAGTGTATTTTCAACCTTCTCTTCTTTCACTGTTATTTTTCATGGAATTCCCCCTGCTTCTTTCTCAGTTCCAAAATAAGACATCCCTTCTTAAAAAGGATAACCACCACAGTTAAGTTGCTACCTTGGAAAAATCTAACCTAGAAAATAATTCTTTCTCATGTAAAACCAAAATTCCCACCAAAGGGCAGCAGGAGAGTCTGGCAGAAGTGAGTGACAAATGGGAGGGACTTTGGGGGAGATTTAATCAGAACCCTTTCTCCTGGTGTGTATGTGTTTGGGGGGGTGGGTGATGGATGCGTCAACAATCCTGGTGTACTGCCAAACACTGGGAAATTAGTTCATCGCCCAAACTGTCACAGAAATGCAAGCACACGCTGAGAAAGAGCAGGCGACACTCCTACTGAAACAACCTCTTTTCAATTTGCTTGCAGATGGAGATGTCTCAGCAAACAATTCCAGGTGCAAGAAGAAACTAGTGTGTGAACAATAGAAAATCTGCAAAGGGGTGGAGGGGACAGAGAAGTGATGAAAGACATTCAGGGCAAACAGTCCAAAGGAACCGAATATATTGGAACAAAACAAAACCTTTGAGGTGTTGGAAAAATCTTACTAAGCCAACTCTGAAGAAGAAAGCCCAGAAATGCAATTACTCCAGCCCTGAGGAGTAAATACCTAAAATAGGAAGCCAGACAGAAAGCAAACCAGAATAAAGCCTTAAATTAACGGAAGCACTCCAACAAGTCACCTTTTTCTTCTCTTATTTTCTCGGTGATATTTTAGCTGCCTTTTCCCAAACGTGCAATTATCGCAGCAGAACAAAGTGAGAAATGAAATGGCAATGTGCACACCCCAGAGTGGATGAGTGCAAACCCAGAAATCAAGGGCTGAAGGACAGTTGCTAGGCGCAGGCTCTGCTGGTCACCGGGTTGGACTGTCATGTGGGAAATTCAACAAGTCTTTAAAGACTGAGCCTTAGAAGAGTGCTTTGAATCATTTCATCCTAAGTAAAACAAAGAACTATTCCTCACTGTCAACAGCAACAGCAAATCGACAAGAAGCTAGAGTCCTTTCATTGTGGGAGGGCAAAGTAAAACGTCCAGATGGTGAGCCACTTCCGGTTGTGCGATTTGACCTTGTCGCTTTTCTAATGTGGTTTGCGAGAGCAGAGACGGGTCCGCGTGTAACACGAGGTCAGCTCAGCAGTTTAGTCATCCCAATAGGCTGAAGGTATACAGCCCACAGCTCTTGCCTACTAAGGGAGGGGTTCTCAACTCCAAGGCATTTCTTGTAGTTTGGTCATTTCATGAAATAACTGACTCCCTCCAAAAAGAAATAATGTGAATTAACTTCCACTTCTAAAATTTTAAGCAATATATTAATTCACTGTTGATGAAGGTATAGAGAAAGTGGTTTAGTTGCTAAGCCGTGTCCAACTCTTGTGATCCCATAGACTAAAGCTCGCCAGTTCCTCTGTCCATGGGGTTTCCCTGGCAAGAATGTCGAGTATCTCCTGACCCAGGAATCAAACCTGAGTTTCCTGTATGGTCGGTAGATTCTTTACCAACTGAGCTACGAAGGAATCCCATTAAATTGCCCATCAGTTCAGCTCAGTTCAGTTCAGTTGCTCAGTCGTGTCCGACTCTTTGTGACCCCATGAACCACAGCATGCCAGGCCTCCCTGTTCATCACCAACTCCCAGAGTTTACCCAAACTCATGCCATTGAGTTGGTGATGCCATCCAACCATCTCATCCTCTGCTGTCCCCTTCTCCTCCTGCCCTCGATCTTCTCCAGCATCAGGGTCTTTTTAAATGAGTCAGCCCTTCGCATCAGGTGACCAAAGTATTGGAGTTTCAGCTTCAACATCAGTCCTTCCAGTGAACACCCAGGACTGATCTCCTTTAGGATGGACAGTTGGATCTCCTTGCAGTCCAAGGGACTCTCAAGAGTCTTCTCCAACACCACAGTTCAAAAGCATCAATTCTTCTGTGCTCAGCTTTCTTTATAGTCCAGCTTTCACATCCATACATGACCACTGGAAAAACCATAGCCTTGACTAGACAGATCTTTGTTGGCAAAGTAATGTCTCTGCTTTTGAATATGCTATTTAGGTTGATCATAACTTTCCTTCCAAGGAGTAAGCATCTTTTAATTTCATGGCTGCAATCACCATCTGCAGTGATTTTGGAGCCCAGAAAAATAAAGTCTGACACTGTTTCCACGGTTTCCCCATCTATTTGCCATGAAGTGATGGGACCATTTGCCACGATCTTCGTTTTCTCAATGTTGAGCTTTAAGCCAACCTTTTCACTCTCCTCTTTCACTTTCATCAAGAGGCTCTTGAGTTCTTCACTTTCTGCCATAAGGATGGTGTCATCTGCATATCCGAAGTTATAAATTGCCCATAAGAAGTACTAATTGGCACAAGTTTTCTGGAAAAAAATGTGGCTGTTGTATCAACACTGAAAAGGAAGTAATCAGACAAGTGGTTCCATCTTCAAAATATATTTATAAGCTGACCTCTTTTCATCACCCACTGCCAGCTCCCTGATCCAGGTCACCATTTTCTCTGGTCTGCTTTTCTGTAGAAGCCTCCAGATTATTCACTGAGCTTTCACGCTTGACCCTTCAATCTCTACTCAACAAGTTGTCAGATTATATGACACCTCTTGCCACACCCTCCAGTGTCTTCCCACTTCATCAGGTTAAAAGCCAAGACCTTACATACCATTTATTTCCTACCCCAAGCTGCTCAGTCTCCACCTTCTGCTTCTCTCCACTTTGCTGGCTCTGCTCCAAGCAGATCAGCCTCTGGGTTCCTGAACTCACCAGACATGGGGGCCTTTGAACTTGCTGGAAAGGTTGCACCCTCTCTGTCCTACCTCCACCCTTCCCGCACCAACTTCAAGTCTTTTCTCGAAAGCCACCTTCTTGGGGAGGCTTTATCCAGGATCCTTAATACTCCTCTGTCCCCTCACTCCCTAGTCCTCTCTCCTGCTTAACTTCCTCCATAGAATTTGGCAACTCATCACCATCTGATACCCTATGTAGTTGAAAATTTTTATTTAAATATTATCTAACAGAGTACCTCCCACAATTCTGGAATATCTGGGGTGTACCCAGGCAGCTGATCTCTGAGTTATATAAACTAACAAAATAATTCATAAGTATCATAAAAAATCAGTTGTCTTGCTTTTTGGTTACCTCTCTCTGGTGACTCAGATGGTAATGAATCTGCCTGCAATGCAGAAGACCTGGGTTCGATCTCTGCCTGGATCAAGAGGATCTCCTGGAGAAAGGAATGACTACCTACTCCAGTATTCTTGCCTGGAGAATTTCATGGACAGAGGAGCCTGGTGGGCTATAGTCCATGGGGTTGCAAAGAGTTGGATATGACTGAGCGTCAGGAAGCAACAGTTAGAACTGGACATGGAACAACAGATTGGTTCCAAATAGGAATAGGAATACGTCAAGGCTGTATATTGTCACCCTGCTTATTTAACTTCTATGCAGAGTACGTCATGAGAAACGCTGGGCTGGATGAAGCATGAGCTGGAATCAAGATTGCCGGGAGACATATCAATAACGTCAGATATGCAGATGACACCATCCTTATGGCAGAAAGTGAAGAAGAACTCAAGAGCCTCTTGATGAAAGTGAAAGAGGAGAGTGAAAAAGTTGGCTTAAAGCTCAACATTCAGAAAACGAAGATCATGGCAAATGGTCCCATCACTTTATGGCAAATAGATGGGGAAACCATGGAAATAGTGGCTGACTTTATTTTGGGGGGCTCCAAAACAGTGCAAATGGTGATTGCAGCCATGAAATTAAAAGATGCTTACTCCTTGGAAGGAAAGTTATGACCAACCTAGATAGCATATTCAAAAGCAGAGACATTACTTTGCCAACAAAGATCTGTCTAGTCAAGGCTATGGTTTTTCCTGTCGTCATGTATGGATGTGAAAGTTGGACTATAAAGAAAGCTGAGCGCAGAAGAATTGATGCTTTTGAACTGTGGTGTTGGAGAAGACTCTTGAGAGTCCCTTGGACTGCAAGGAGATCCAACCGTCCATCCTAAAGGAGATCAGTCCTGGGTGTTCACTGGAAGGACTGGTGTTGAAGCTGAAACTCCAATACTTTGGTCACCTGATGCGAAGGGCTGACTCATTTGAAAAGATCCTGATGCTGGAAAAGATCGAGGGCAGGAGGAGAAGGGGACGACAGAGGATGAGATGGTTGGATGACATCACTGACTCAATGGACATGGGTTTGGGTGGACTCCAGGAGTTGGTAATGGACAGGGAAGCCTGGCGTGCTGCGGTTCACGGGGTCACAAAGAGTCGGACATGACTGAGCAACTGAACTGAACTGAGCGACTAACACTTTCGGTTTCCTGATATAAATACCTATAGTTAATATTTATATATGTCATGACTAATTTCTCCAGCAGGAAAAAAAAAATTAGCCCCTTATGATATCTAATCATTTGTTAGTTCCAGGTCTGCTTATTTATCTTCCTAATGTGGAGCATATCTTAGTATCAGATGGAAGCTGGATCTTTCAGTACAAGATGAGATCTGAGAAATGTAAATTCTTATGTGCAATTTAGAACATAGCATAGTTAATTTAATACAGGCAAGACATCTTCTCAAAATCCTATTTGATGAATTTAACCATCAGCTTTAGGGGTAAATAAATAGGACAACCTCAGCCGTGGCCTTAACCCCATTCTGTTAATTTTGCAGTCTTATGATTGATGTGAGCTTCCCAGGTGATGCTAGTGGTAAAAAACCTGGAAAATCCCATGGACAGAGGAGCCTTGGAGGGCTGCAGTCCATGGGGTCGCAAAGAGTAGGATACGACTGAGCAAATAACACACACGCCAATGCAGGAAACATAAGAGACGCTGGATGGATCCTTGGGTCAGGAAGATCCCCCTGAGTAGGGCATGGCAACCTACTCCAATAATCTTGCCTAGAGAATCCCGTGGACAGAGGAGCCTGGAGGGCTATAGTCCATAGGGTCACAAAGAGTCGGACACAACTGAAGCAACTTAGCACACACGCACTCGTGAATGCTTGTCGATTGCTTTCATTAGTGGTAAACTTTTCAAGCCCAAAGCTTATGTGTGTGTGGGGGGCAGTCTTCTGTTTCTTTTAGTCTGTGTGATTGTCAGGAATTCAGTTTACAAATATTTCCAGATGACTCCCTGTGTGTTGATGCTGGGGACGTGGCATTAAGCAAGCTGAATAAGGGCCCTCCAGCAGAATGGAGAAGACAGAGGTTGCACTGGAGCCATGAGTGTTACGAACATGGGCAAAGCAAGCCCTTGGTGTGTGTAACTGAGGGACCAAAACTCACAGAGGGTCCAGAGCAGGGGTGGTAGAGTGGAGTGGAGGGGTGGGGACCGGGGTCAAGAAATACCTCTCTGAAAAGTGGAGTTTAACCTTGAACTTTCTTGGCAAACATGGTGAAGAAGGGAGGGCTCTTCAGGCAGAGGGAACAGCTTGTGTAGAGAAAAACTTGGAAGTAGCAGAAAAGAATGTCCCAGAAGCAGAAAGAAAACCTGTAAGACTGGAAAGGTGAACAGTCTTGGAGTCTGGGAAAGGACTGTTAAACTTGACCCTGAGGGCACAGAGGCCGTGAAAAGTTTTAAGTCAGGGATCGGTTTACCCTGTGCCCTGGGGTCAGCTGGTCTCCGCAGCCTTTTGATTTTCTAACCATGTCCTTGCCTAACGGCTCAATTTCAGACTCATTTTTCCAGGACTTTAAGGGAACATATTATATCTGTTTTACTCTGGATAGCGCTTATTTGTAGGATATAAAACAGATTTTAAATAACACCTAAAAGGCACTTTCCTGGCAGTTCAGGGTTTAAGACTTCGTCTTCCAATGCAGGGGTGCAGGTCTGATCCCTGGTTGGGGAGGTAAGATCCCACATGCCTCATGGCCACAAAACCAAAACACGAAACAGAAGCAATATTGTAACAAATTCAATAAAGACTTAAAAAAAAAAGAATGGTCCACATCAAGACAAATTCTAAAACAATAACACCCAAGGCACCTAATTACTTAGCAAAAAGTTGTACTTCACTTATAGTATCTCTACTCTTCCATATTCTTCTACCAGATGTAATGCAAATGTATTGTTTAGTATTTAGACGAGCATGGATTCTGGAGTTTGGGTTCAGATCTCAGCTCTGTCCCTTACTTCCTTGTGTGAACTTGGGCAGATTCTTGAATTGCTCTCTGCCTTGGTGTCCTCATTTGTAAAATGGGGGATAGTAATAGGACTTCATGGGGCTTCCCCGGTGGTTCAGTGGTAAAGAAACTGCCTGAAATGCAAGAGACTCAGGGTCGATCCCTGGTTTGGGATGATCCCCTAGGAGGAGGGCACGGCAATCCACTCCCATATTCATGCTTGGAGAATCCCGTGGACAGAGGAGCCTGGCGGGCTACAATCCATAGGGTTGCAAAGAGTCAGACACAACAAGCGACCGATTGCTCGCGCGCACACACATACACCCGCACACACAATAGGACTTCATAGGGTAATCGCATCACTGATTATCCACACTGGCCATTTTGGAGATGAAGAGGGTTCTAGCCCAGGTCAATGTGTAAACGCACAGAATAATGCCCAGCACAGAGTCAGGCTGATCATTATCATTATCAAGGTTCCTTCATTTATTCCTCACGAGACTAGAAACACCAGCTAATTTTAAACATCAACATGGTTAGAAGGAAGAATTGAGAAATAAACTTCACAGGCCTGTGGAGTTTTGTAACTTGAAGAGGATTATCTTTTGACAGAAAATAAAAGAAAGAAATAAAAAACTAAACAAAAGCAAACCATAGCTGTGTTTAGAAAGACAAATACATTTGGAGGGCAATACTGATTAAGCTAGTATAAGTACTTTTTATTTTTAATATTTATTTATTTACTTAGTTGGGTGCACCAGGTCTTGGCATGTGGGTCTTCAATCTTTGTTGTGGCATGTAGGATCTAGTCCCCTGACCAGAGAGTGACCCCCAGGCTCCTGCATTGGGAGCACAGAGTCTTGGCCACTGGGCCACCAGGGAAGTCCCTCTAAGTACTTTTAAAAGTGGGATTTAAAGCAATCCGGTGTACAGATTTGGGTGTTAATGTGCCAGAAGCATCCATTAGAGGAGCAGTTAATTTAGTTCTGATTATTAAAGCAATAACTGCTGGTTATAGAAAAATTGAAGGAGAAAAAAGAAGGAAATAAAAGTTGATCATTTTCATACCACTAAAAATAACCACAGCTAACATTTTGCTACAGGTTCCTTGTGTAAGATCCCACTTTTTTTGTATGCCTTCCCCTGTGAATACACATACAGGTACTTATCTATCATTTTTTTCAAAATTAAGATCATTCTATAAATGCATGTGTATTAATTTCCTAGGATTGTTGGAACAAAGTACCAGACCCTGCCTCTGTCTTCACATGGCCTTCTTCCTTGCGTGTCTGCCTCTTTGTATGTTCACATGGCCTTCTTATAAGAACACCAGTCACTGGATTTAGGCTCCAACATAGTCCAATATGACCTCATCCTAACTAATTACTTTTGCAAATA
Source organism: Bison bison bison (assembly GCF_000754665.1). Taxonomy (NCBI): domain Eukaryota; kingdom Metazoa; phylum Chordata; class Mammalia; order Artiodactyla; family Bovidae; genus Bison; species Bison bison. Next base: position 5,261,156 of record NW_011494800.1, on the reverse strand, counting down.
CCCTATTTCCAAATAAAGTCACATTCTGACTTTAAAGTCACAGTCTCAGGTGGACACGAATGTTGGGAGGGGGGTCTACCCTTTAACCCAGTAGAACCTGTAATGAAGATATCTGACTTCATAGTATAAGATGAAACACAATCCCTCCATCCCCTGGTTTCCCAAAGAGAAGTACTTGAATTTCTTACCAAGGTTCACAGGAAGTCCAGTCTGGCTTCCTCGCACACTTGTCACTCCAGGGGTGTCTTCCTGCTTACTGGGGTCAGGTGGGGGTGACTCTGATGTCATCCAGGGCCCAGGGGAGATAGAGTGAATCTCCCTAGGGTCCCAGAGACTACAGCCTGTATTTAACCACATTGCAGTATTAAGCATGGCTGAGAAGTTGGCCACTAGATGGACCATTTGGTGAGGTCAGCATTCTCAGAACCACATCCTTGGCACGGGCCTGCCTCCAAGACCCTGTGCCCTGGCACACTCCCTTACTTTCACGTTCATGGGCCTAGAATGGTCACTGACGCGTGCCAGCTCAGGACACAATAGGATACACACCCGTCCTATCTCTTTCTACCCTCAAGGTAATTTTCTCAAAAGACCTTCTGCCTATGCCAGCTGCAAGCCTTAGGGCCCTTCCAGCCTGACCCAACAAACTCGTTTAACTGTGAGTTTCAGGGACGGTCACTTCCCCTCAGAAGGTCCTGGGCTCCTCATGCAAACAAGAGCACTTCCTCCTGAGAATGATTTGCACAAAGAAGCACCCGACAGCGAACTTGGCTCAGCCACAGAAAATACTCTGTCCTTCCCTCAGGCAGCAGGTGCCTAACTGCCTTCTTTCAGAGCAAGCTAATGACTATTAATCATTCTTCCCAGAGAAGACAAACTGCATGTCAGGAGGCCAGTGGTCTCCTCCTGCAGACCTGGCATAATTTTGAAGTCCTCTCACGGTGTACTGCTTCGGAACTTAGCACCACATCATAATTCGCACATTATTCTAACACATGGCTATACTATTGGGTTGGCCAAAAACTTTGTTCCGATTTAACGGCTTACAGTAAAAACCTGAACGAACATTTTGGCCAACCCCAATGTAACTTATGTAATTGTTCCCATATTTCGATACATTTGGGTGGTTTCTCACCATAAATCAATTGGGATAAAAATATTCACTTAAACAAATATTTGTTACATATCTACTAGATGCCACTCAATGTTTTAGGTCCAAAGGGTCTTGTACATGGCGGAGAAAGACAGCAACAGTCCAATGTAAAATACAATGCCCTCAGAGTGACCACAGTAAAAGAGAGCCAGGGCTCAGTTAGTAACCTGGGATGCTGTTCTGCAATAGGGTAAGCGAGAGGGATCTTCCTGAAAAGCTGGGGTTTGATCTGCCCAATCCAAGAGCTGGAAAAAGTTCTATAGAAAGCACTGGGACACAGGAAGTTCTGTCTTTTTTGGTTTTGTTGTTTCTATGTCATGTATGAATCTGAACAAATTGGAGCTGTCTCTGTCAATTGAAATTACCACTTAAGTCAACCTAAGTGCAATTTGCACAAGCAGATGATGAATAAACTGGATTTAAAAATCAATGGATGCTCAAAAGATTATGATTAATTTATCTACTTGGTGAAATGCATATTACCAAATGAAAGGATGACACTGAAAACTATGAAAAGTGACCACTAAATCACATTTAATTGAGATATGGCTGCATCTATCTGTAAGCTGTTTGTGTTCTTTTTTCCTAAGAAGTTTTGAAAATTTTTTGTCCCTTCGTCAGCAAAACTGGTACCAAATGAAGACTAGTAGAACTTCTCAGACTCTGAAAGTCTTTCACAACCTTTCATTACAATTTACTTACTGAAAAGACCCAGTCTGCTTTTATAATACCGTCCTGAATTTCAAATACTTAAATAAATTTGTCACACTGAGAACCAAGCTCTTCATAATTTTATACCTTAGTTTGATCATGATGCAACATTTTAGGTAGCCAGATGTTTAAATGTCTCGCACTTAGTTTTTAAAGTAAGTATGTCTGAGAAAAGAACATTAAAAAAAGAATAACTGAATCACTTTGCTGCATAGCAATAAATAGAACGATATTGAGGCTTTCTTGGTGGCTCAGTGGTGAAGACTCTCCCTGCCAATGCAGGAAATGCGGGTTCGATTCCTGGGTTGGGAAGATCCCCTGGAGAAGGTACTGGCAACCTGCTCCAGTATTCTTGCCTGGAAAATCCTACGGACAGAGGAGCCTGGTGGGCTACAGTCCATAGGGTCATAAAGAGTCAGACATGAGTTAGCAGCTCAACAACAGCAACAACAAGTCAGCTATACTTCAATAAAAAATAATAATATAAAAAAGTAGGTATGTCCATGTGTGTATTGTCCCTCTACTGCTGGGTAACAAACAACCATAAATTTTGGTGCTTAAAACGTCAGTCATCCCACTATGCTCACTCTCTGTGAGGCAGGAATTTTGACTGAGCATGTTTGACTGGGCAATTCTCCTGCTTTATGAGAATGCAAAAAGGTGCATTTTATGAGGTGCAAGAACTAAGTCACTCAGCGGTATCCAGTTGGTCCCAGGGCTGGGCTGGTGGGGACAAAGATAGCTTCATTCCCAAGGAGCTGGGCTCCTCAGTGGCACCAGTTGGAAAGCTGAGCCCCTTCCCCTCTCCATGTGGTCTCAAGACCGCTCCTTGTGGTGTCTCAGCAGGAAAGTCAGACATCGTACATGGCAATTCCAGGAGCCAGGCTTGTGTCCCAAGAGACAGTGGCTAGAAGCTGCCAGTCTTAAAGCCACAGTCAGTAAACTAACAGGGAGGGTCCCTTCTACTGTATTCTGTTGATTAAAACAGCCACCAGCTTAAGGGGAGGAGACATAGACCCCATCGCTCAAAAAGAGGCAGTATCAGAGAATTTGTAGCCATCTTTATTCTGCTACTATATATGTGTGTGTATGTATATATATTTACCTTTTATTACGGAAAATGTTAAACATATCTAAAAGTAGGCAAAATAGTACCTAAACCGCCATGTACACATCATCTAGCTTCAACAGTTTTTAACTTACAGCCAGTTTGTTTCATCTACGCTCCCCACCTACTTCCTCTAGCCCTACAGTGTTTTTAATCAAACCTCAGACATATTAATTCATCCATCAATGCTTAAAGCATTACAACAACCAGAAAACAGAACAACTTTTAGGATGGAAAAATCTATCCTTTTCAGAGGCATTCCTTTATTAATACCAAATGATTCTTACCTCTTAGAAGATACCTTCCTTCTAAGAAATCTTGAAATATTTGAACAGTAAAGAACAGCCATGGGGACTTCCCCAGTGGTCCAGTGGTTGGGACTTGGCCTTCCAGTGTAGGGTATGTGGATTCTATGCCTGGTCAGGGAGCTAAGATCCAACGTGCCTCAGGGCCAAAAAAATCAAAACAGAAGCAATATTGTGACAAATTCAATAAAGACTTTTAAAAGGTCCATGTTTTTTAAAATCTTAAAAGAGAAAAAGAGCAGCCACTTTCCTACAGAGCTTCTGGTGAAGTGCACACTGGACTAGGAATCAGGAGACCTGGGTTCAAGGATCTCAGACACTGACCAGCCATAGAACAGCAGCTAACTTTCACTGAGGCCTTGTCTGCCACTCCACACTCACCATTTCATTTTTTTTTAATTTAAATTTATTTATTTTAATTGGAGGCTGATTACTTTAAAATATTGTATTGGTTTTGCCATACATCAACATGAATCCACACGGGTGTACACATGTTCCCCCTCCTGAACCCATACCATCCCTCTGGGTTGTCCCAGTGCACCAGCCCCAAGCATCCTGTATCCTGCATCGAACCTGGACTGGCGATTCGTTTCTTATACGGTATTATACATGTTTCAATGCCATTCTCCCCAATTATCCCACCCTCTCCCTCTCCCACAGAGTCCAAAAGACTGTTCTATATATCTGTGTCTCTTTTGCTGTCTCGCATACAGGGTTATCGTTACCATCTTTCTAAATTCCATATATATGCGTTAGTATACTGTATTGGTGTTTTTCTTTCTGACTTACTTCACTCTGTATAATAGGCTCCAGTTTCATCCACCTCGTTAGAACTGATTCAAATGTATTCTTTTTAATGGCTGAGTAATACTCCATTGTGTATATGTACCACAGCTTTCTTATCCATTCGTCTGCTGATGGGCATCTAGGTTGCTTCCATGTCCTGGCTATTATAAACAGTGCTGCGATGAACATTGGGGTACACGTGTCTCTTTCAATTCTGGTTTCCTTGGTTAGTATGCCCAGCAGTGGGATTGCTGGATCATAAGGCAGTTCTATTTCCAGTTTTTTAAGGAATCTCCACACTGTTCTCCATAGTGGCTGTACTAGTTTGCATTCCCACCAACAGTGTAAGAGGGTTCCCTTTTCTCCACACCCTCTCCAGCATTTATTGCTTGTAGGCTTTTGGATCGCAGCCATTCTGACTGGCGTGAAATGGTACCTCATTGTGGTTTTGATTTGCATTTCTCTGATGATGAGTGATGTTGAGCATCTTTTCATGTGTTTGTTAGCCATCTGTATGTCTTCTTTGGAGAAATGTCTATTTAGTTCTTTGGCCCATTTTTTGATTGGGTCGTTTATTTTTCTGGAATTGAGCTGCAGGAGTTGCTTGTATATTTTTGAAATTAGTTGTTTGTCAGTTGCTTCATTTGCTATTATTTTCTCCCATTCCGTAGGCTGTCTTTTCACCTTGCTTATAGTTTCCTTTGTTGTGCAGAAGTTTTCATTTTAATTAGGTCACTATTTCAATTCTATTGTTATTCCAAGGTCATAGATCGGTTAGAAAAGCTAAGCGGTTGGCTCAAGATCAAACAATGGCAGAGGAGGGCTCTTAGCCAGATCACCTGGAGGCTCTGTTTTCTCCTCCATCCAATGGAGAATATTGTCCAAGTTCAACCTACTTCTCTGGAGAATAGTATAACAAATGCTCTCAACAAACCAGTTTGGAAATAATTCAGATTCTAATCACAGAAGCTTTGGAACAGGTAATCCAGTTTCATGGCTCAAAAATCCCAACAATAGAAAATGGTGAAGAGTCTGCCTGTCACCCCAGTTCCCATTATTTCGATTCCCCTCCCATTTTCTCTGTACAAGTAACCATCAGGTGGTTTAGCTGCTGAGTCGTGTCCAGCTCTTGGCAACACCATGGGCTATAGGCCATCAGGCTCCTCTGTCCATGGGATTTTCCAGGCAAAAATACTGGAGTGGACTGCCATTTCCTTCTCCAGGGGATCATCCCCACCGGGGGACTGAGCCTGCGTCTCCTGCATTGCATGCAGGTTCTTTACCAACTGAGCCACAGTGGAAGTCTGAGTAACCGTCTAATTCTGATTTATTTATGCAAATTCAACAATATGAAGAAGTATGTCACTGTATGGCTCCTTCTTACCCAGCGGGTAACACCTTTATATGTTCAATCTCTATGGGAGTTATTCCGGTGCCGGAAAATAGCCTCCTTGTCCTTTTTGATAGCTGCCTAATACCTCATTGTGTAGACATTCTATTGTTTATTTCACAACTTCCTTTTTTAATAGACATTAGATTTTTTTCCCCAACCTTTTGCTATTGCAGACAATCAAGCACAAAGTTTTATTTTTGTGGGAAAACTAAGAAATGGAGTGTTTATATGCATATATTGGGTTGGCCAAAATTTTCACTTGGGTTTTTCTTTGAAATCTTATGGAAAAACCCAAGTAAACTTTTTGGCCAGCTCACTATTATGAGAGGGACGGTCAGTAGCAAAGCCTGCTAGTTCACTGTTCTGTTCAGGGTTGATTCCTTAACTGCTTTTGACATTTAACACAAGAAGTTCATCAGGCTTAACTAAAGAATCTGTACATTTCTTTTGGAGTCTTTGTATGAGGGAATCCCCAGGGACCAAAGAATGAGAGCCCATACATATAGCATTATCATTGTCTCTTTTTATCAAGCTTTTCTGGGTTTGCTTCCTTGAAAATTCTGCTTATAGATCCTTGTGAACATACTGGTCCAAAGTCTGATATCTTAGAAGAACTGCTTTTAAGGAAAGGTATCCTGGGATATGTGTTTCTTTTATCACAGTTTGTACAATTATAAGCCCAGCTGGATTGACTAAGGACGTAGGCCAGAGACAATCATGACCAGTGACATAAAAAGAGTAGGGAACACCCAAGGCAAAGAGGGAAGCATCCCATGGCTTTATAAGAACATCTCCTGTTTCCCCTTCTACTTCTCTCCTAGCTGAGGAGGTGCGACCCTCTTGCTGATTAGTTAAGTAGCTTGTTTGTTGTGGCCTAAGTGGGTGACAGCAAAGATGTCCCCAGACTTCCTTCACCACCCTTTGTCACTGTTTGCAAAGTCTTCACTTTCATTGCTCTTTGTCACTGCCTAGAGTTTTACCAATTACAGATCCATTTGGGTTAAAAGCATCTCATTGAAAAGGTAAACATCAGGACTTCCCTGGTGGTCCAGTGGCTATGACCCTGCACTCCTAATGTAGGGGGTCCAAGTTCAATTCCTGGTCAGGGACTAGATCCAACAAGCCTCAACTAAAGATCCCATGTTCTACAACTAAGACCCAGAGCAGCCACATAAATATTATAAATAAATAAATGGCAAATATCTTTGGTCATTTATGCCTTGAAGTAAATTGATTTACCCAACACCCCATCCTAACACCGAGTGTGGATTAACCATGCTGAGCTGGAATAGGCTGAGAGTTGCAAGGAGAGAGGTGGCGGTGCTTGTGATAATTTATGAACTAGAGTGAGGGCTGGGGGAGTGGAGACCAGTGGGAAGAATTCATCCCAGAGGATTCTGGGAGGCTAGTGTTGGAGAACGCTTATTATTCCATCAGTAGGAATGAAAGGCAGCGGGGAACAGAGACACGCAGAAGAGAAGCTAGATAGCCCCCAAAAGGACATGATCATCTTTGTAATTTTACTCGAGTCGCCCTGCTTATTAGGACATATTAACCAAGAATGCATTAAGGTCCTTAACTTTGGCTATTTCCTCTGTATTGTTGGCCCTGGTTTACTATTCCAAATATAAATTAGCATCTAGAGGTGGCAGAACAAGATACCACCAGAAAGTAAATACTGGTATATAAGGTTATTTGGTCAACAATGTTCTCAATGACACTACCCCTCCGGCACTGTGGCTTAACCACAGAATATTTTGTTTCACGGTCTGCATTTCAAAATTCTCAAACATGTTATTACACCCACACCAAGGACATGAAGAAACTACTTAGGCTGGAGCAAAGTTTTTAAAGAAGGCATGGAGTTGGGGGAAGAGAAGCAATACACACATTTTCAAAGAACTAAGTTAAGTATTTCTAAAATGATCTGAGAAAAATAGAATCTCAATTTCACGCACACCTCAGTCTCCTCTCCTCTGCAAAGACTCTGCAAGTGAAGTCTTTAAGACAAGGTACCATGTGTGCCTGCCTGTGTGCTAAGTCGCTTCAGTCGTGTCTGACTCTTTGTGACCCCATAGACTGTAGGCCGCCAGGCTCCTCTGTCCATGGGATTCTCCAGGCAATAACACTAGAGTGGGTTGCCATGCCCTCCTCCAGGGGATCTTCCCCACCCAGGGATTGAACCCCTGTCTTTTACGTCTCCTGCATTGGCAGGCAGTTTCTTTACCAGTAGTGCCACCTGGGATGCCCTGCTAATGACAAAGCAGCCTAATGCAACATCTGTGTTTTGACAGATCAACTTCTAGGAATCACAGAAAAAAAAAAACAAACCAACCATCTTGTAGCACCACGAGCACTGAACGCTGTGCAAGCCTGACAGACATTAAACAACAGCGTTCAATTTCTCCAATGTCTCCTGCCAGGGCTTCTTTCCGCATCATGCATCTTCTTTGGGTCTCCATTTGGGTTTTTATAATATTTCACCCCCATTTAAGTGTTTCTTTGTTTCCTGACCATTGCAAGTATTTCCTCCATTCTCCCCCACACATCATAAATAGTATTCCTCCAGCAAGAGTCCACTCAATTTCTGCTTTATATTTACATCATACCTCCTTCTTAGCCACATCACTGGTGGCTCAGATGGTAAAGCGTCTGCCTGAAACATGGGAGACCCGTGTTCGATACCTGGGTCGGGAAGATCCCCTGGAAAAGGAAATGGCAACCCACTCCAGTACTCTTGCCTGGAAAATCCCATGGACAGAGGAGCCTGGTAGGCTACAGTCCACAGAGTTACAAAGAGTCGGACACACATGAGCGACTTCACTTTCCTTCTAACCCCTTTCCTGGAAGACTCCCTGGCTGAGCCACAGGAAACCGGATGGTGGGAAGTGCCGGCAGAACCATCACCTGTGGAGCACGCCAGCCAGCACTTCAGATGGCTTCGACTGCCTGGGTAAGCCTGATGAGAGCATCCCATTTTCCTGTGCCTTCATTTTCCTTCTGGCTCCAACAGTAAAGAGGTAAAAAACCTGCCTACAGTGCAGGAGACCCAAGTTCGATTCCTGAGTTGGGAGGATCCCCTGGCGAAGGGAACGGCAATCCACTCCGGTGTTCTTGCCTGGGAAATGCCGTGGACAGAGGAGCCTGGTGGGCTACGGTCCATAGAGTTACATGGAGTCGGACACAACGGAACGACTAACACTTTCATTTTTCCTTCTGTAAAATGAAATTCTAGAAAAAAATCATATCACTTATATGTAGAATCTAAAAAAAACGATGCAAATGAACTTCGTTACAAAACAGAAATAGACGCACAGGCATAGAAAACCAACTTGTGGTTAACAAAAGGGAAAGGAGGGGAGAGGGATAAGTTAGGGGTCTGGGATTAACAGATAGACACTACCAGATAAAAAATAAGTAAGCAACAAGGACCCACTGCATAGCACAGGGAACTATATTCAGTATTCTATAATAACCTATAAGGGAATTGAAAAAGAACATATAATATATATAATTATGTATGTATAACTGAGTCCCTTTGCTGTACACCCGAAACTAACACAACATGGTAAATCAGCTATACTTCAATTTAAAAATAATAAAAAATAAAAATACATGCTTTTAGAATAGTACATAATGTACAGCCCTTCAACTTACACTATCTCAATGTGATGCACAAAACCACCCAAGGAGGGTGGGTGTTCCTATCCACGAGCCCACTTGACTGGGTTTGCTGCAGTTGTTCTGACTTGGGGCACAGTTAGCTGCTGCAGACACTATTGGTTCCTGTACACTCTTCCTTACTTGCCGCAGAACTCTGCTTTGCCGTGTCCCTCCCTGGAAGAAGACTTTCCCCCAGTTCAGTGGTAAAAGCCCTGAACTATCCGAGCCAATCATGGTGACTTTATTCTCTTTGCCAGTGATTGTTTTTGGGCAAATGACCCAGGTCAGCTAATGCAACAGGGGACGAGTCTGCTGGGGAGCTTCTAGGAAAGTCTTTTAGATCTTAGAAAGACACAGGGATGAAACAGTCCTTCAGGACTCCACGGCTGAGTTTAATGTCTAGGACTGTGGAAGCCATCTCATGACTTCAGGTAACTACCCCAGAAATAAACCCACAGATTAGGATGACAGAGGGGAAAAGGCAGAAGGTTATAAGATTTTTTTTTTAATGGGAAGAACTAACATTTTTTCAATCAACAATCACTGGGTGCCTGCTAAGTCAAAACCTTGCTGTTCACTAAGACACAAAGAACCTGTGTCCCAATGAACACGTTTCCCCAACCTCCCCTTGTTTTTCCCAGACATTACTAAGTGACAAAATGCACGAAGTTTCAAGAATGTAAGACTTTGATGATATCATTGAGCCATTGACTTAACCAAGCCTAGATTCAACCTACCTTAGACTTTTATTTAAATGAGCAACCTCCTTATTGATTACTGGGGTCCTCTGTTCTTTGCAACTCAGCATAACCCAAACATTGTGTCAACTTCACAGGTATGAACTGAAGCTCTCCTCAAAGGTCCCCAGCAGGCTTCTCAAGCTTGCCTGTGCATTAAAATCACCTGGGAATGTTCAAGGCCTGTTCATGCCTGGTCTTCACAAGCAGTTTCTGGCTCAATTGGTCTAGGCTGGAGTCTGGGGTTTGATTTTTTTTCTTTTAAAGCTCCTTGGACAATTTTAATGCCTAAAAACTCCAAAGGACATGGAAGATGGGTGTTAGAACACTTTTTCCTTCTTACATCTGTCCTGCCTCACTCCTCCTCCGGTCCCACATGTTCTTAGGACCTCCCAAACAGGGTGACCATACATCTGAGTTTGGGACAGTCCCAGTTTGTAACTGTTGCCATGACATAATTATCAAAAGCAAATCCTTTTACTCTTAAAAATGTCCCCATCTGTATGACTGATTGCTTTACCTAAAAGGATTCTTAGTGGAACTAGTTTAAGCAAGACCCTTAACACCACCGCTCCCCTATTTTACTCTTTTAAAAAGTTATTTATTTTTGGCTGTGCTGGATCTTTGTTGCTGTGTACGGGCTTTCTCTAGCTGCTGTGAGTGGGTTCTACTCTCCAGTTGCAGTGCTTGGGCTTCTCACTGTGGTGGCTTCTCTTGTGGAGCACAGGCTCTAGGCACACAAGCTTCAGTAGTTGTGTCCATGGGCTTACTTGCCCCATGGCATCTGAAATCTTCCTGGACCGGGGATGGAACCCACATCCCCTGCATAGGCAGGCGGGTTCTCAACCACTGGACCACCAGGGAAGCCCTCCCTCCCCTATTTCAGATGAATGTGTGCCTCCCCTAGTGTTGGTAGAGACCCAAGTTTGCAGAGGACCCAGTCCATTTTTTAATAAGTGCTTCAGTCCCAACCCTGGAGGCTTTAGATTAGGGTAAAAGATTGTGGATTACGAGAGAGTCTCAGATATCTTGTAATGAGATATATACTTCCTGTTATTTTTATGTGCTGAATTATTTGTGCATCTAATCCCACCTGAAAGCAGAGGAGTAATCGAAATCATTCCCTTGGGGTTCTCCCCAACCCCAGGATGCCCTGATATCCTACCTCAGCCTTTCAGAATTAAAAGAGGAAATTACACCATGGGGGCTGCTGAAGCAGAAGAGAGCTCTGGATTTAACATGCTGGAGTGACATCCAACACAGACAGCCAAAGCATCAGGCAAAAGAAGTTGAAATAGGGGATCACAAAAACCAAGGGAAAGAAAGATACTGAGTCTCTACAGTGAGCTACTGAGAATTTGAGTAGCTTGCTTGGGATTAGTAAGGCACTTTGGATGTTATGCAAATGTAACTAAGGTGTGAACATCAGAGGGGGCTGGGCCTATCTACCAGAGCCAAGTGGAATCCTAATTTCACAGAGATCTGATGAATCTTTTGGAGGAAAAAACAGACATGATTTGGAGGACTGCTAGTTGGGCTCCTAGAAGCCATAATGAGGACTTCTAAACAAGAAGGGGTCATCAAGGCCACTCTGGCTTTCTTGAGCAATGCCTTGGAGGTTTAGCGAGATGACTCTGGGGGAGGCAAAGCTGAGGGCCCTAGGTTTCTCTTGAAGCACTGGTCAGTTGTTGAATAATTCTTCACAATGAGACACTTAAGGACTTTCCTAGTGGTCCAGTGGCTAAGACTCCACACTCCCAGTGCTGGGCTCCCAGGGTTCAATCCCTGGTTAGGAGACTAGACCCCACATACCACACTAAGAGCTCGCATGACACAACTAAAGATTCCACACGCAGAAACTAAGACCCAACACAGCCAAATAAATAAATATTGTTTTTTAAAAAACGAGACACTTAAAAGTGCCACTTCAACTTCTGATTTCCCTGATACAACTCAGGAAAGAATTAGAAATGGGAATAGCAAATTTCTTGCTGTTGCCCCAGAGGCAAGTGATCTCCCTTCTATCTCTAGGAGAGAAGCAGGGTCAACTGTGGGGGTTGTATCAGTTATACGTTGCTGTGTCACGAACTATTCCAGAAGTTAGTGGCTTAAAACATGAACCATTTATTTGCTCACCATTTTGATATCAAGTCAGGATTAAGCATAGTCAAAGCTATGGTTTTTCCAGTAGTCATGTATGGATGCGAGAGTTGGACCATAAAGAAGGTTGAGCGCCAAAGAATTGATGCTTTTGAACTGTGGTGCTAGAGAAGACTCTTCAGAGTCACTTGGATGGCAAGTAGATCAAACCAGTCAATCCTAAAGAAAATTAACCTTGAATATTTATTGGAAGGACTGATGCTGAAGCTAAAGCTCCAAAACTTGGCCCCCTAAATCAAAAAGCTGACTGATTGGAAAAGACCCTGATCCTGGGAAAGACTGAAGGTGGGAGGAGAAGGGGACGACAGAGGATGAGATGGTTGAATGGCATCACCGACTCAGTGGACATGAGTTTGAGCAAACTCCGGGAGATGGTGAAGGACAGGGAAGCCTGGTGTGCTGCAGTCCACGGAATCGCAAAGAGCCAGACACAACTGAGTGACTGAATGACAGCAACAGAATTAAAGCTGGGACAGTTCATCCTTGCTCCATGTAGCATCTGCTGGGATGGCTTGACTGGGAGGAGGGTTACTCTCAAGCCAGCCTCCTCCCATAGCTAACTGTCAGCGGAGCGCTCAGCCTGGGCTGGCCACCAGGGGCCTCAGTTCTCTTCCAGAAGGACCTTGGCAAGTGTCCAAGCTCAGGCTCCCTCACAATGTGGAGGCTGGGTTCCAAGAGGAAACTGGGACAGCGTCACTTCCGCTATATTCTTTTGGTCAAAACAGCCATAAGCCTGGCCCAGCATACAGAGCAGCAGAGAAATAGCTCCTACTTTTCAGTGTCAGAGTGACAGTAAGTTTCCTGCCTTGTGTGTGTGTGCGTGGCAACACCAGGTCTTAGTTACAGTACAGGATCTTTGCTGTCTCATGTGGGATCTCGTTCCCTGACCAGGATTCGAACCTGGGCCCCCTACATTAGGAGCACAGAGTATTAATCACTGGACCTCCAGGGAAGTCTCTGCTGCCATCTTTAATGCCCTACATGGACCATGGGAAAGACCAGCTATAGAATGTCAGAACAAATGGCTATTTAAGTAGAACCTCACAGTTGTCTGGTGCTACCAGGAGGATGGAGAAAGAAATTTGGGGACTTCAATATTCCTGGTGATTTGCTGAGGAGGAAGAAGAGACAAAGGCCGGTTTCATTACTTGCTACTGTAATTCACACGCTTGGTCTTATTCCTAAATTTGTAAAGCCAAGGGGAAAAATATATATATATGTATATATATATTTATATATATACATATATATATATTTCAAAATTTAAGATTGACATATGAAAAATGATTTAATTCAAAACTATTAAGTTAAAATATTTACTCTGTGCAAGATAGTATAATAGGTCTTATAGTGATTATAAAGTTTTACAGGTCATGGCTTCTGTCCTTGAGAAACTTTTCAGTTTATTTAACAAGCATTAGCCAAGCAGGTGCCAAACACTGTCTAGGTGCTACTAGGAAACACCATCATCTCTGCCTTCATGGACTTCACAATCCGCTAGAGGTGAGAGATGAACATAAATATGTCATGTGGCAAGTGTGATCTAAACTCTGTATATGATAAGTAAAATATGTGTATAATAGAAGAAAAAATCCAAATACTCAATCCAAAATGTTAAGAATGAGACGATGAGTGAGCTTTTGTTTTTGCTTTATACTTTTCTTTTTCAAGAAATGAATTTTCAAATAGAAAAAAAAAACTATATTAAGTGCAATGTGGCGCTGTAATAGAGAAATTTCAGGGTGTTCTGCAAGCTGAGAGGGAGTCCCTAGCCTCTCCTGGAAGGAGGAGAGAGAAGTTTATACAGAGGGGGGTGACTTCAAAGTCATGGATTGAAGGGGAAATAGAAGTTGTGGTTGACCTTTGTGTTTTGTGGGGTATAACCTTGCCTAGCTCTCTTATTTGAGAGAAAATCTTTATTGTGTGTGCACTTTTGGGTCTCTAGAGCTTTGTCTCCTTCGGGTAAAAGGCTCCATTTAGACTTCTTTCCTTCTTGGAAGCCGAGGCAGGAGCACAAGCCCTGGGTTCAGCCTGCTAGACTCCCTGCCCACAATATTGAATCTGGTGGCAGAGGAGCAAACTGGATAGAACTCATCTGCAGCCAGTGTGGGCGATGGTACCCACTGTGCTGGCTAATGGCAATAGTGCCCAGCAGTCGCGATGGCAGAATCCTGTAGCCAAACAGCTGTACTTTTGGGCCTTGGTCCTCCTTGGTTCCCTGCGCACGTCTGCATTCCAATCTTGGTCCTCTAGCTTCCTGTTATTCCATGAGTCCCTGCCAACAAATTCCTTAAGGAAAGCCAAGCTTAGGTTCTGTTGTTTGAAGCAACTGACTGATACAGGTGAGGGTTAGGCAGGCGGGGTGCCAGGTGTGGGGGGGCGCGTGGAGGAGATAGGTGTAAATCACAGTGTGTGCAGAGATGGAGAAAGAACACAGGTAGTACCTTCTAGAAGGAGAGATGAGATATCTACTCAGATACAACCGTGGTAGGGAAAAACGTCCATGTGAAATATTTTGGAGATGCAGAAGACGGCACGATCACTTCTTTTTAAAATAATTATTTAGTTATTTAGGCTGCATCAGGTCTTTGCTGCGAGGAGTGGGCTTCTCTCTGGTTGTTGCCCGTGGGCTTAGGGCTCCAACCACCATCACCCCACCCCATCCCCACACTCCCCCACATCCCCCCAAACCCCCTGCCCTGGCACATAGGATCTTGGTTTCCCAATCAGGTTTCAAACCTGAGTCCCCTGGTTTTGAAGGTGGGTTCTTTTTTAAAGTTAATATATTTTAGTATTATCATTGATATTATTATTTTGGCTGCACTGGGTCCTTGTTGTTGCCTGTGGGCTTCCTCTAGCTGCATCAAGTAGGGGCCTCTCTTGCTGCAGAACACAGGCTCTAGGGGCGAGGGCTTCAGTAGTTGCAGTACACGGGCCTAGCTGCCCTGCAGCAAACGGGATCTTCCCCGATCAGGGATGGAACCGGTGTCTCCTGCATTGGCAGGTGGACTCCCAACCCCTGGACCACCAGGGAAGCCCTTGGAAGGTGAATTCTTGACCGCTGGACCACCAGGGAAATCCCTACAATCACTTCTTACTGAGTTTATTAGCAAAGATGCAGTGGAAGAAATAGAATTAGCATGGTCATTGGAGAAGAGGAAAGAAAAGTAATCACTCCAGGCCGAAGCAGAATTATATCCTGATCGAAAAGATTCATGTGTATTTAGGAATCTCATAGTAAAGTAGTTCAATTTAGCTGATGCATGGGAGAGAAGCAGAGAAGCTTGGGCAGTTGGCGAGTACTAAATTCCCTTGGTGTTTCGTGCTAGGACATAGACTTTGGACTTTAGTACGTAACAGGGAAGCATGGAAGGTCTGTGAACGAGGAGTGTTATCATGCTAGTGATGCTTTAAGATGCTGAATCTGGTGGTCATGGATAGAATGGTCCATTAGGGCTGCTGCAATAACTTAGGATGAGCTGAATGTCCTGAATTAGGCTGACAATAGTGGGAATGGAAAGGACCAACGTGCAAAATAATAGTTTGTAAACTGATGGATCCTCTGTTTAAAAAAATCTAATTTTAAACATGCATATGCACACAATCATTGTGTTTATAAATGGGCTGTATTTACATATATACAGAGTATAACATACCACATATGCTGGCTGTAATTCTCTCCAACAAATAGCGTGGTGAATTTATTCTATACATTATGCAAAACAAATAAAACAAATATAGCCAGACAAAGATGCTCTGCATCATTTCATGAATGTGTTTGGAATATATGTTAGTGTGTGTGTGCACATGCGTGTGGATTTGGAATACAGCAAAAAGCTTTGACAATGGGTGGAATTCTCCAGTTCCTCTGAGGAATCAGGCCGTTTCCTGTAACTGCTTTTATTGCAGTTGACGTGCTTGTGTGCTCAATCAGTCACGTCCACCTCTTTGCGACCCCATGGACTGCAGCCTGCCAGGCTCCTCCGTCCATGGGATTTCCCAGGCAAGAATACTGGAGGGGGTTGCCATGTCCTTCTCCAGTTGAAGTTGGTGGTTAATACAATGTATTATTGCTGATGTAGGTGGAAGTTCCCTGGTTTTGTCTATAGAAAAAATTCTGGTATTCCCAAGGACAGTGAAGTTGAAAAGTTTCCTTAATAGATAGGATGAGCTAAAGCAATGATGAGATAGACTGAGATTCACCTTACAACCCTCCTTCTGTCATCCAATTGCATTTATTGATTCTTCCTCCTAATTATATTTGAAATCTACATCCTACTCTAGTTTAACCCCTCACTGTCACCCCAAAATTCAATTCAAAAACACCTTCTTTATGACAGCATCCCTAGTCTAAATCTTAGGTCTCTTGCTTTCCAACAAAAGATATGCATTGGTCACTTTGCTTCCAGACACCCCTTTCTAGCGAGGCGGGACCGTGGCCCTTCCTGAGTAGACAGTAGGCTACGTGACCCTGCCCTCTACTGCATTTGGCCCTGATTCAACATTCACCTACTACATTCTTTTTCTTAGGAATTTGAAATTGGAGTCCAATGACTCTAATTACCTGTAAGTGTTAGAGCTGAAGGTCACACAAAGTCTAGAGCTTGGTACCATTTGAGGGAAGCCATAGGGGTTTCCCTGGTAGCTCAGCTGGTAAAGAATTCACCTGCAATGCAGGAGACCCCAGTTCAAGACCCCAGTTCAAGGGGCAGGAAGATCCCCTGGAGAAGGAATAGGCTACCCACTCCAGTATTTTCGGGGTTCCCTGGTGGCTCAGATGGTAGAGAATCCTCCTGCAATGCGGGAGACCTGGGTTTGATCCCTGGGTTGGAAAAATCCCCTGGAGGAGGGCATGGAAACCCACTCCAGTATTCTGGCCTGGAGAATCCCCATGGACCAGAAGAAGCTGGCAGGCTACAGTCCATGAGGTCGCAAAGAGTCAGACATGTGCGTCATCCATGGTGAACCCTGTGAAAACCAAGTAATGAGGTGAGTCCAGAGAAAGGAATAGATGCACCAAGGGAAGTGGAGACAAAAGACCCCATTATCCTCAAAGAAATGAAAGAGATAGAGATGGAGAAAGAGAAAGAAATGGCGAGACTGCAAGCTGCTCTGGTTCCTAAGGTATTTCAGATCTAGAAAATGGGCTTCCTGAGTCCTAAGGATCCAGGATACACTTCCTTCTTGGAGTCCATGACATTTCTCTACATCTTTACATGCTGCTGCTGTTGCTGCTAAGTCGCTTCAGTCGTGTCCGACTCCGTGTGACCCCATAGACGGCAGCCCACCAGGCTCCGCCATCCCTGGGATTCTCCAGGCAAGAACACTGGAATGGGTTGCCATTTCCTTCTCCAATGCGTGAAAGTGAAAAGTGAAAGTGAAGTCGCTCAGTCATGTCCAACTCTAGCAACCCCATGGACTGCAGCCTACCAGGCTCCTCTATCCATGGGATTTTCCAGGCAAGAGTACTGGAGCGGGGTGCCATTGCCTTCTCCGCATCCTTACATGAGCCCTCCTTGATTTCAGCTAGTCTGAAGCCATTCCTATGCTTTCCCCTAAGGAAACTTCCCACACACCTAGTCCACGCTCTGCCATAGAGATTACCGTATTATACTATAGCTGTTTATTTGCTGTCTCCCTTTCCTGTTGGGCTTTGATCTCCTTTGAGACAAGAACTTCATCCTGTTCTCTGTTCATCCTTTGTATCCCCAGCACTTAGGGGAGTGATGGGCATATTAGCAAATATTCAGGAAATATTTAGAGAGTACTTCAGAGGTGGGGGTCATCCCTTTCACCACTTGTATTGATTCTGCCTTATTGTAACTCTTTTTTTCCACAGGGTTTTGACAGCACAGACAATATGTACGAACAATTGCTTCTGAAGCTGTCCTGGGAGTCTCAGAGTGCAGAGCTAGGAGCTGGAAAATCCCAGACTCCTGGCCTGAAAGAGACCTGAAGAAGCCACTGTTCTGGGAAAACTGAGAGTTCTGCAGTGAAAGATTAGCTACTCTCTTTATTTAAGAACATTATTTGACTTCACACACACACATACACACAAATATTATAGGAAGACTAATGAAAAACTAAAAAATTTAAAAATTCACCCATGATGTCATCATGACCATAAAATAGCCTGTTTTCATATGTCTACATATTTCCCTGCCAGTCCTTGTCTGTATGCATTTATGTAACTTTTACAGAGTTAATGTCATCATTAAGATAAAAGCATGTTTTTCTTTTTACTGAACAATTCATCATAATTAGGGACTTACTTGGCAGTCCAGTGGTTAAGACTCCTTGCCTCCACTGCAGATGGCCTGGGTTCGATCCCTGGTTGGGGAACTAAGATCCCATGAGCCCCATTTGCTCATTCAGTCATGTCTGACTCTTTGTGACCCCATGGACTGCCGCACACCAGGCTTCCTTGTCCTTCACCATCTCCTGGAGCTTGCTCAAACTGATGTCCACTGAGTTGGTGATGCCATCCAACCATCTTGCCCTCTGTCATCCCCTTCTCCTCATGCTACATGGCCCCTAAAAAAAAAATGAAAAAAAAACCCCGTAATTCATCATTTTTTCCATGTTGTTACAGAGACTTTCTAAGTTTTAATGGATATATATATATATTATAATATCAGAATTGATTAGATATGCTTTAAATTGCTTAAAAATTCCTATCGTGGAATCACATATTTTCTTTTTCTTTCTTTCCTTTTTCCTTCTTTCCTTCCTTCATTTTTTCCTTCCTTTCTTTCTTTTTCTTCCTTCCTTCCTTTCTTACATTGGACATCTTTGTATAAATTCTTTTCTTCTTTGGTTTGAGTCAGAATAATTCTACCCACAGCCCAGTTACTGGGATCAGGCTCTGTTTTCACTGAACAACAAATATTTACTGAGCACCTACTGCTACAGCTGCTAAATGTTGGGGACACAGCGATGCAAACGATGCCTACCCCTCCAAAACCTCTCTTCCTGGTAATGGAGAGACACATTAACAGAAAAATCAGAATATACCACAGTCAAACACTGTAACATAGATAAGAACAAACTGCTGTGGAAGCCCAGGCGGAGTTTGTCTGGGAGGTGCTTGATTTGCTGCATTTCTTTCTAAAAGGATGCCCATGGTCCCTGCCCCCAGCATACATGGGTGTGCATTGCAGTCTCTCCAACCACAATGTCTTCAATAAAGACACTCAAAGAAGAACATTTGCAGCTCTGCCAATGTAAGAATCACTTACTAAGCTCTCATCACGTTCTGGGGGCTTATGGACCTAATACAATTCCCTCAACAGCAATATGAGGTCTTTATTATTATTGTCTCATTGTACAGAAACAGAGCCTCAAAGGTGTGAAGGAGCCAGTCTATGGATTCACACAATTGAGATGTGGAATCACATTCTTATTAATCGCCACAGTGTGCTCCTGCACCACACCACAGCAGGAGACTCTTTTACCAATGGAAAGCCCCTTCTCATTGGAGATGGGACTCAGCTGAGCTCTATTCTCCATAAATGCAGTTCCTGCTTTCCAACAAGGAGCTTACTGGAAAGCATTGTGCTTGTTGTACTTGGAGGTCTTGAGGACGAGGTTTTTGGTTTTGTTTTAAATATTTATTCATGTATTTGGCTGCGCTGGGTATTAGTTGTGGTATATGGATTCTTTAGTTGAGGCATGCAAACTCTTAGCTGTAGCATGTGGGATCTAGTTCCCTGACCAGGGATTGAACCTGGGCCCTCAGCATTGGGAGTATAGCATCATAGCTACCGGACCCCTAGGGAAGTCCCAAGGATGGAATTTTGAGTCTACTCAAACCGTTCTGTCTTTTCTTTTCAACCCACACTAACAGGCCCTCTTCCCAACCCTCACCCCAACTTTAGGGGCTAAAGCTGTGCTGGTTCAGCAGATGGTATTTGGATGATCGTCCAGAAGCCCATTCTGATTCGGCTGTGCTGCTAGATCACTTGTGTGGATGCTGCGGCAAAAAAGCACATATTTTTAGCCTCTCATTATGGGTCAAAACAATCTTCATAGGACTTCACAGATGGCACAAGTGGTTAAGAACACCCTTGCCAATGCAGGAGACATCAGAGACGTGGGTTTGATCCCTTGGTCGGGAAGAACCCCTGGAGGAGAACATGGCAACCCACTCCAGTATTCTTGCCTGGAGAATCCCAGGGACAGAGGAGCCTGGCGGGCTACAGTCCATGGAGTCGAATAGAGTCTGGCATGACTGAAGTGACTCAGCGCACAGGAATGCACATGATCTTCACAGCAGGTAATATATTTTATCTTTGACCTGTCTATTTCTAGTCACTGCAGGAACTGCAGACAGAAATATATATATGGCAACTTCCTTGGGTGTCCAGTGGCTACGACTCCACTCCCAATGCAGGGGGCTTGGGTTCTATCCCTTGTCAGGAAATTAGATCCCACATGCAGCAACTAAGACCCAGAACAGCTAAATAAATAAATAAATTTTTTTTAAAAATAAAAAATAGTTTTACTATCTTTTTTTCTAACAAAAGAACTTAACTTTATGAACCTAACTTATGAAAACACATCATTGTCTCATAAATGTTTCCTAGGTGAAATTATTAGCAAAAAACTCTGCATCTAAATAGGAAAAACAAGTTGTCCTTGGTTGGGTTCACAAGAAACAGCTCTTGACACAACAGTTCATGAACAAGTGATTTACTAGGGAAACCCTTTCAGAAGAAGCCAATGAGGGAGTGGGGGAAGCGGGCCAGGGATGTGGAAGATGCTGAGCAAGGACCTGATTTCAGACCATGCTTCTGCTCACACCTGATCCCCAGGGGAGCTCAGATATGTTCATTATTCCTCGGAGTTTGTCTCCGTCCAAGCAAGGAAGGTGAACTTTGGTATTCCAGTGCACAGAATCGCTGCCTTTGGGCCAGTTTATGGGGATGTAATAAACTCTGCACACTGTTGGCTCTCTGGGCTTCAGCAGAGCAAACCCTTGGGAGTCTGAAACTCTCTGAAGAAAGTCCCAGATGTGAGATGCTAGATCAGAAGCATGCAGAAGTGGAGGATGGACACACAGAACCTGTACAAATCATCCTGCTTGGAACAGCATCCAGTCGGGAAATCTGACTGCCCAGGAAGTCAGCACATTCTCTAGAAGTAGATGTGGATTTGCATCCCAACCTCACTTGCGAGACATGCAACCAAGTCCTGCTAGACTTTAGCTCTCTCCTTCATGAAGCGGGAACAGTATCTTCTGGAGGAGGAGTAAAAATTCAAGGTATTTTATTTGAAGATTATTTTGATGACTATAATAGCCAGGTATTCAATGCTTGCATGCAAGTGTGCTCAGTCACTCAGTCATGTCCAGCTCTTTACCACCCCATGGACTGTAGCTCGCCAGGCTCTTCTGTCCATGGGATTTCCCAGGCTAGAATACTGGAATGGGTTGCCATTTCCTTCTCCAGGGGATCTTCCCAACTCGGGAATCAAACTCACGTCTCTTATGGCTCCTGTATTGGCAGGCAGGTTCTTTACCACTGCTGTC
>NW_011494800.1:5237560-5239511 GCF_000754665.1 Bison bison bison | reverse complement strand
GCTCCTGTATTGGCAGGTGGGTTCTTTACCACTGTGCCACCTGGGATGTTCAGGTGCTCAATAAATTGTTGTTGTTCAGTTGTTAAGTTATGTCCAACTCTCTGTGGCCCCACGGACCACAGCACACCAGGCTTTCCTGTCCTTCACAATCTCCCAGAATTTGCTCAAACTCATGTCCGTGGAGTCAGTGATACCATCTAACTATCTCATCCTCTGTCATCCCCTTCTCCACCTGCCTTCAATCTTTCCCAGCATCAGAGTCATTTTCAATGAGTCAGCTCTTTGCATCAGGTGGCCAAAGCATTGGAACTTCAGCTTCAGCATCAGTCCTTCCAATGAATATTCAGGGTTGATTTCCTTTAGGATTGCCGGGTTTGAACTCCTTGCTGTCCAAGGGACTCTCAAGAGTCTCAATAAATGGTAGTTATTAATTCTGATTTAATATAAAGGTAATTTTTTAAATGTATTCAGCCCAGCTGGATCATATACATAAAAATATCCATTCTCACATCATGAAATGAGCATAGATTATATAAAGAGATGATATATTTTTGACACTACTTTACCTGTATAGACCACATCTTCCCTTAGAGAGAGTCATCAGTCAGGAAATTAAAATTAGCTTATTTTAAACATGCAAACAGGAAGAAAATTTATTCTTGCTCACCGATGCTTTTTTATTTTTACTTTTTATGATGAAAATCTTTGAACAGACACAGAAAGGGAGAAGAGAGCATACTGAACCCCTGGAGAGTACAATACGCCTAGTTTCAAAAATTATCAACTCACAGCCAATCTTCTTTTATCTGTAGCTTACCGCTCGCCTCCCTCCCACATTATTTTCAAGCAAATACTGGATACTGTATACTTCAATATGTATCTCTAAAAGGTAAAGGCTCTTTTGAATTTTACTCTTTAAATGAACACGCAGCACAATTGCCTTTTTGCAGTGTGTATATTTCCATGAATTTTGATGCCTGTGTAGATTCGTGTTACCATTATTACAATTATGGTACAGAAGAGTCCCATTACCCCAGAAGGCTTTTTATCTACAACTACAATCTCACCACCACTTCTTTAAAAACAGTAACAAACAGACTTTTTTAAAGATAAACATGATCCTATTTATCTATAATTAAGAGACAACATTCTAATTCACAATGTCCCTTTTACAATAGAAACGTTCATTTCTAGGCATTCAAATGTACCATGAATAGAACATGTTCTAAGCATCCTTCACCCTTCTCTCCAACAAGTAGTCCAATCCAACATGATCCTTTTGTAACAATTCACTCATTCCCTCCTGCATACAATTACATTCCTGCCCAACACAGATCTCTTTCTTGATAGATATTTCATAACACCTTCAGTTCTCCCAGCTACAGAATTATCCACCTGACCATGATTAACTTTTATAGAACTTACCATGATTAACTCATTCATAGAAGAGTGGAGCTGTCAGTTTTTATTGAATGATACAGCTTTATCTGAAATAATTCAACTACATTTCTCAAGAAAATAGTTTAGAAACTAAGATTTGGAAGAGAGTTCAAAAACCACTCACTGGAATCCCTTCATTTCATGGATGAGAAAAAGCAGCTCAGAGATATTTTAAAACTTATGCAAGGCACATATTTGATTAGGAGAGGGGCTGGAGCCAGAACGAGGCATCCTGATATTGAGGGCTCTTTCTATTACACCATATTGGTGTCCATCCTTTTTCCTTCACTTTACTGTCACCTGGGTGTGGGTTTCTGTACCATCTGTACATCCATATGTCATTTTATGAAATGTCCAGAAAAGGCAAATATATAGAGACCAAAAAACAAACTAGTGGTTTCCCAGAACTGTGGGTAAGAATGAAGATTGGCTGTAGACAGGCACGAGGAATCTTCTGGGGGTGATGGGAGCGTTCTAAAGCTGGATTGCGGTAGTGGTTGCACAACTCTGT
>NW_011494800.1:5223420-5237460 GCF_000754665.1 Bison bison bison | reverse complement strand
CTGTAACCAGAATATTATGCTTAACATGGGTGAATTGTATGGTGCTGAAATTAAATTATACCTTAATACAGCTGTTTATTTAAAAAAAAAAAAGCAAAACAGCTGCCTACGGATATTTAATTATCTCTTATAACTGGATGTATGAAGTAGGTAATTCTCAGCTTTATCCAGCAGCTCCATGATGTCATCAGACTCATGCTCTTGCTGTGCTTTAAGTCTGCTGTCCTGATCTCATTGGCCTCTGATCCTCATGCTCATTGTTTCATGGCCCCAAAACGGGAGCCGCAGCTCTGGAAACAAATCCATATATTCAGCAAGAAGAAAAATGGTGTCTGTAAGTTCTTAGCTCCCACCAGTCTCTTTTATAAGAGGATGTCCCCCAGTCGACTCCTCCTGGTCTCTCACTGGGCAGAACCAGGTCACATGCCACCCCCATATGCAAAAAGAGGCTGAGTACATGAGCACAGAGCGAATGGAGTGGAGTTACCAGGACTGGCTTAGTGCTGGGGCTGGCCATACTGCCTTGCTGGACTAAAGCGGGGTTCTGTTGGCAAGAGTCAAGGGTGCAGGAGGTTGTGGTGGATATTGAGTGGGCGGCTAAGAGTGTCTCCACATGAGAAAACTAAAAATGTGCTAAATATGTTATTCTTTGTTCCGAGGTTTTACAGCATATGGGTTAAAAGCACAGACTCTGGAGAAAGTCTGCTAGGCTTCAGTCCCAGCTTTACCTAACTCACTGTGTGAGTTATGTGAGAACTGAATGAGTTAACAGGTAGAACATTCTTAGAACAATGCCTGGGGTATAATAAGCACTGTATTTTATGTCGTTGTTGTTTAGTCACTAAGTCGTGTCTAACTCTTCTGCAACTCTTTGGACAGTAACCCACCAGGCTCCTCTGTCCATGGGATTTCCCAAGAATACTGGAGTGGATTGCTATTTCCTTTTTTAGGGGATCTTCATGACTGAGGATTGAGGCCATGTCTCCTGCATTGGCAAGTGGGTTCTTTACCGCTGAGCCACCTGCAAAGCTAAGCACAGTATGAGTGATATTATGTGTGCAAATGCATGTAAATGTGTTTTAGCACATCTTTTATTCAACAAATATTTATTGACTATTTGATATGTGCCAGGCAGTGAGCTAGACACTTGGATAAAACAAGATAGATTGCTCCTGAACTTGCTGAGCTTGGGTTCTGAAGAAAGAAATGTATAATAAATATCAATAAATGCATAAGATTTTAGATTGTGATAATGCGATGAAGGAAATAAACAGAGTGAGGAGATAGAGACTAGAAGAAACAAGTATCTTAGAGCAAGAAGGAGCAACTGAGCTGAGATCTGACCAGTGAGAATGAGTAGTCATGCAAACATCCAGGAGAAGAACTTTCCAGCTAGTAAGAACACTTAGTGCCAGGTCCTGGGGAAGGAAAGAATTTAGCTTGTTCTAAACTGGTTCATAGACCCAATATGGCTAGGACAAGATGAGCAAGGGGGATGGGGCTTAGGTGAGGCTGAAGAGGAGGCCAGGGCCCAGACCGCATGGTGCCTTGTAGGCAGTGGAAGGTTCCTGAGCTTTAGTCTTAGTGCAGTGAGAAGCCATTAAAGACAGAAATGATTGGTATAATGTGGTGTTTTTGTAAACTTTTTAAAAATTAAAATATAGTTGATTTATAATTCGGTGTACAGCAAAGTGATTCAGCATTTCAGATTCTTTTCCATCATAGGTTTTTAAAAGATACTAAATAGAGTTCCCTGTGCTATACAGTAGCTCCTTGCTGGTTATGTTTTAGACATGTGCTGTGGTCAGTTGCTCGGTTGTGTCCGACTGTCTGTGACCCCATGGACTGTAGCCTGCCAGGCTCCTCTGTCCATGGGATTTTTGACTCCAGTCACGAATACTGGAGTGGGGTGCCATTTCCTTCTCCAGGGGGATCTTCCTGACTTCAGGAATCAAACCCGTGTCTCTTGCGTCTCCTGCATTTGCAGGCAGATCCTTTACCACTAGCGCCACCTGGGAAGTTTTATACATAGAAGTGTATATCTCAAATTCCTCATTTACCCCTCTCCACGCCTCTCCACCCCCGCCCCGCCCTTTCCCTTTTGGTAACCATAAGTTTGTTTTCTCTGTCTGTGATAATGTTTTAATCACTCCAGCTGCTTTGTGGGTTGAAGGGAGACAACAGTAGCCTCAGGGAGACCAGTTGTAAACAATGATGATAGATTGAATGAGGATGGTGGCAAAGAAAATAGAGAAAAGTCCAAGGAACTGTGTGTGTAGTAAGAACCACGTGTTCCACCATTATGCTGCCTCAGTGGAGGATTTCAAACTGTTCCAGATTTTCTCACCTGGGTCAGGGGCCGCTGAATGCCTTCTCAACCCACCATCCCTCGACGTATCCAGAGACCCACTTCACCTCTAAGTACTGCTTCCGGGTGGCCAACAAGGGTCCAGGGCTGTTGAACAGGGAGGGAGTTGTCCGCATGAGGCGGTCAGGGAAGAGGCAAGCATCATTGGCTGAAAGGTGGGTGGGTGTGTGCTGATCACTGACAACTGGAAGAGCTCAGGGAAGACGACCGGGCGCTGACTTGGAGACCCACTGGTGCTGGTGAGCAGTGAGGCTTCCTCTGGAAGAGGACTGACGTTTCTCAGACTTACAATCTTCTGTCCTCATTATCCTTGCCCCTCGTCCTCTTTTTCAGGGAGCCTTTATTTTCACTGTGAAAATAAAGTGAAAGTGTTAGTCACTCAGCTGTGTTCAAGTCTTTGTGACCCCATCAACGTAGCCTGCCAGGCTCCTCTCTCTGTGGAATTCTCCAGGTAAGAATACTCGAGTGGGTAGCCATGCCCTCCTCCAGGGGACCTTCCCGACCCAGGGATCGAACCTGAGTCTACCAGATTTTTTACTGTCTGAGCCACCAGCGAAGCCCACAGGCCCACAGTAGTGATAGGGAACTTGCTGCACAAAGAGGCATTTGAATCTGTTTTATAGGTAGACTTAATGACTAAGTATTTGCAATCTTGGTTTGCTGTTTCAGAAGTCGTTGACGCCTGTCTCTACCCAGGGCAGGGACAGGCTCTCAGCAGCAAATGGGGAAGAATTCCATACCATGGGGAAGGCTGCATTAATTGATACTTTCAAACAGTAAGCAGACACATATATATACACATGATAAGACGATGGTTAGAGCTGCTCTTTTTCTTTCTTTTTAGTATCTATTTATTTATTTTTGGCTGTGACGGCTCTTACTTGCAGCACACAGGATCTTTCATTGTGGTGCCCGGGCTCCAGAGCACATGAGCTCTGTAGTTATGGCCCAGGGGTCCTCTAGTTGAGGCATGTGAGCTCAGTAGCCCAATAGCACATGGGATTTTAGTTCCTGGACTGGGGATCGAACTTGAGTCCCCTGCATTGGAAGGTGAATTCTTAACCACTGGACCAGGGAAATCCCAGGCCTGCTCTTATAGAACAAGAAATTAGTTCCATTGCTCTAGTCTGAAAACTTTGGGATTAGGGAGGAAGTAGGAGTGTCTCTACACTCCCAAGAGGATGGTTTGGGTGGAGCTCCACAGGATTCAAAGATAAGGAAGAAAGCCACAGAATGGCTCCTCCAAATGCAGCTAAAAAAAGCCCCAAGCCAGTCCTACCCCTCTGCCAAAAAGGATGTCTGATAGTCATCTGGCAACCATGATGCTCCCTCCCCTTTTAGTATTAGAAGCTTTAATTAATCACCCAAGTTGCTCTTGATGTTATTTCTAATCAAGTTTCATGCGTGTAAATCTATTAATGGCAAAGGACAAGGGATCCCACAGTGACTTACCTCTGCTCCATACCAAATGGGTGACACTAATCTAAATAATGATTTCCTGGTAGCTCAGAGGGTAAAATGTCTGCCTACAATGCGGGAGACCTGGGTTCGATCCCTGGGTCAGAAAGATCCCCTGGAGAAGGAAATGGCTACCCACTCCAGTACTGGAATTTTTCCAGCCTGGAAAATCCCATGGACTGAGAAGCCTGGTAGGCTACAGTCCATGGGGTCACAAGAGTCAGACACGACTGAGCAACCTCACTTTCAATCTAAATAATAGAGAGCAGACTTGTGGTTGCTGAAAGGATGGGAGGTGGGAGGGAAGAACTTGGAGTCTGGGATTAACAGATACAAACGATTATATATGGGATGGATAGAAAAACAAAGTCCTACTGTATAGCACAGGGAACGATATTCAATATCCTGTGAAAAGGCATAATGGAAAAGAATATGGAAAAGAATATATATATATATCTCTCTGAGTCACTTTGCTGTACAGCAGAAATTAACACAATATAGAAAATCAGCTATACTTCAATAAAAATGTTTTATTGGACAGCAAGGAGATCAAACCAGTCAATCCTAAAGGAATCAACCCTAAATATTCACTGGAAGAACTGATGCTGAAGCTGAAGCTCCAATATTTTGGCCACCTGATATGAAATGCCAACTCATTGGAAAAGACCCTGATGCTGGGAAAGACTGAGGGCAGGAAGAGAAGGGGACGACAGAGGATGAGATGATTGGATGGCATCACCGACTCGATAGAATTGAATTTGAGCAAACTCCAGGAGATAGTGACGGACAGGGAAACCTGGTGTGCTGCAGTTCATGGGGTCACAAAGAGTTGGACACAGCTTAGCGACTGCACAACAAAAACAAAAATGTTTTAAATGAAACTAATAAAAATAAATACAGTCATAGTCTATAAGACTTTAATTTTACAGCTGAGGCCCAGAGAATTTGGCTGACTCAAGTTGACACAAATAGCTGATGGCCCGAGAACCATCTTAGACTAACTTAGTCTAACTAAGAGGCTGTTGGGTGAAGTTTAATCAAACTGGCTTGACTCCAGTCGGGAGTCTCACGAGGCACTGGGAGCCTGAAAGTGAAAGCGTTAGTCACTCAGTTGTGTCTGACTCTTTGCGACCCCATGGACTGCAGCCCGCCAGACTCCTCTGTCTGTGGAATTCTCCAGGCAAGAATACTGGAGTGGGTTGCCATGCCCTCCTCCAGGGGATCATGGCAACCCAGGGATCAAACTCAGGTCTCCTGCAGTACAGGCAGACCCTTTACTGTCTGAGTCACCGGGGATGAGAACTCCCATACCTGTTCATAATGCAAAATGGCCTTTTGCTAAGTTGTACTCATGGAGAACTGAACTTAAACTTAGTCTCATTGACTTAAAAGTAGCAGGAGAGCCAAGGGGAAGAATTTGTAGAAGATATTAGAACAAGGACAGTTCTGTTACTTCCAAGTACTGTATCTATAGTGACAGAAACTGTTGACAACAACGGGCAGCCAAGGAGAGGTCCAGCCAGCACTCCTGGGGCAATGATCGGGCCAGCCTGCCTCTCCAAGGCTCTGAATTCTCTGAGGGGAACCTGGAAGACTGGTGCTGTGGAAACAGGACCTGAGGAAGCCAGCAGCCAAGACTGCCAGAGGGCCGGGTTGGATACCTAACTTTCAGTTAGCACATGTGCCATGCTTAGTTGCTCAGTCCTGTCTGACTCTGTGACTGCATGTACTGTAGCCACCAGGCTCCTCTGTCCATGGGGATTCTCCAGGCAAGAATACTGGTGTGGGTAGCTGTTCCCTTCTCCAGGGGATCTTCCCAACCCAGGGACTGAACCCAGGTCTCCCGCATTGCAGGCAGATTCTTTACCATCTGAGCCACCAAGGGAAGCCCAAGAATTCTGGAGTGGGTAGCCTATCCCTTTTCCAGGGCTGGGTAGCCTATCCCTTCTCCAGGGGAACTTGACCCAGGTTCCAACTGGGGTCTCCTGCATTGCAGGTGGATTCTTTACTGTCTAAGCCACCAGGATCAGTTAGTACATATAATGGAGCAAAGGTGAAGGAGATAATTAGCTGTGTATTTGCAGAGCTGAGCTGCATATAAAAACCTGACAGATTCACATTGTGGTAGCTGTGGCCTGAGACAGCATGGTCTGGTTCTCAGGAACCTGTTCTCCAGAAAGGTACAGTCGAAGTTTTGGTAGTAACTTCATCCTAGGAGATGGGCCCTGGTGAGTCTGGAATCCAGGATAAGTCAGATTCTGTGCAGTCTGGACCTGTACAGCTTCTTCCACTGGTCATTGTGGTTCAAATGAACGTAGAGGCAGCCTTCAAGGAGAAAAGGGCAAGAAAAGATGTTGGAGGGGACTTCCCTGGTGGGAAGACTTCCCTTGGTGGGACTTCATTGGTGGTCCAATGGCTAAGACCGTGCTCCCAATGCAGGGGGTCCAAGTTTGATCCCTGGTCAGGAAACTAGCTCCCACCTGCTGCAACTAAAGATCCCACATGCTGCAATGGAGATCAAAGATCCTGCATGCTGCAGTAAGACCCTGTGCGGCTAAATAAATAAAATAAAATTTAAAAAAAATGTTGGAGAAGGAAACAAATAGCCTGGAGATAAAATAGGGCTTTGTTAGCAAGAGACAGGCCCAGGTTTTTGAGGGGGAAGATAAAAGTGTTTTTGCAATTTGGAGAGCAATACCTGGGTGCCTGCTTTATATATCAGGAGCTGTGCTGAAGCACTGGGGTGTATCGAGTGCCTGAGGTTAGTAAGGTGAACAAAGCAGAGGTCCCCCACCTTCCATTGG
Source organism: Bison bison bison (assembly GCF_000754665.1). Lineage (NCBI taxonomy): Eukaryota > Metazoa > Chordata > Mammalia > Artiodactyla > Bovidae > Bison > Bison bison. The sequence goes on along the minus strand of NW_011494800.1, from coordinate 5,230,830 downwards.
CCCACACTCTACTCTGAATGCATGTGTCTGAGGCATACTTTCTCCTGTGCATCAATTGGTTCTACTCATCTTACTGCAATCTTCAACAGTCTGGGGCCTTCCACAGTCCCTAAAGGAAGAGGGGGAAGTTGTGATGGCAAATTATGGGATAGTATAAAGCTGTCAAAAAAACTTTGCTCAACTCTCCTTTTTTTTTTTTAAATTTGATTCTTTTATTACATTTCACAACTACTTTAGTGCTGAGAGTTCACCATGGTGTCACAAGATTCAAAGTTTGGTGTTATTGAAATGTGCTATTAAATGTGTTTAAGGGTGTGTGATCATATCAGATGATGAGAACTACCTCCTGGGAAAATATTTTACGTCAATGGTTCTTTTTTTAATTTTTAAAAAATTTATTTATTTTTAATTGGAAGATGATTGCTTCACAATATTGTACTGGTTTCTGTTATATTCAACTTGCCTTTCTTGAGGCCAGATTATCCTAACATCAAAACCAGACAAAGACATCACAAGAAAAGAGTTGTAAATGACCATACTTTGTTAAAGGGTCCTATTCATTTCCTATGTTTACTTGGCTTTTCTTTGCAGAATTTTATCTTGACATACATACATCTAATTTTAGGGATCTAGAATCCATGTTTGTGTTAGTTAACAATGCCTTACATCCCATTTTGTTTAGCAAATACTTATTCATCACTACCATACATGAGGTCTACTGAAGGTATCTACAAGAGCCTTCAGCGCATTGTGTGAAAACCATCTGCATGTGAGTCTGACCCCCCCCCCACAAGGCAGCTTTCATGTCTCACTCAGGCCTGTGTCTCCAGCACCTCACACAGGCCATCCCCACAGGACTAGACGCTCAATACATATTTGGAGACTGTATGTCAAAATGTGGATACAGTAGGAGGCTGAGCCAACAAGAGTGCCAATAGAGTGATGGGGATTGGGTGATAAATTCTAGATTTAGGTGGTGGGGGTTTGGGGGAGGGACAACAATAATGGGAAAGAAGCCTGGGAAGTGGGATAGAATCAGATTGCAGTGAGGCTGAAAGCCCATGCTAAACAGATGGAATCTAGTCTTGTATCCATGGGGAAGATTGAAGGGTTTGGGGACAATAAAAGATCATTTTCATTTCAGTTTTTAAAAAGAAAATTCTTGTAAAGCCCATATGTGTATTAGTTAGGGGGCTTTCCATTGAGAGTAACAGAAAAGCTGATTCTCATGAACATAAAAAAAAGGGAATTCAGTGGTTTATACGGCTGAAAATTCCAGAGGTAGGGCAGACTACAGGCATACTTTCATTAGACCCCAGTTTTATTTCTTTATGATTATTTTGGCCTTGTCCTCCTCCATGTGCTGGCATCATTCTCAGACGAGTTTATCTTTATGGTTGCAAGACTGCTGCTACTAAGGCTAGTTGCTATTTCTCCCAGAATTTAGTGAAAAGTCCAAAGTTTCACTCTGATTACACAAATACAGTTCTCGTTCTTCCATGAACGAATTCATCATCCAGAGCCAGAGAAACATGATTAAACTTATGCCCTAGAACAACTGAGGCCTCCCTCATGATCAAGAGTGGATCAATCCATCCGAACTTCATGGCTGCGTCCCAGTAGGACAGTGATGTATGGAAAGCTGAGAAGGCAACCAACAATGTTCACTACAATATGACAAAATAAATGTCTAATTACGAGGACAGAATTTATGCAAAAGAAGACAGCAAAGGAGAATTTGCTTTACTTTATTAAAGTGATCAAAAATAGAATGATGCTGGCACAAAGAATGCAGAAATAAATCCAAATTGGTTTTAAAATTAGTCCCATGACAAATGCTGCAATTTGATGGCAGCTTATTTAATGAAAAGTATTGACATAATTATCAATTGAACTAGAAAGAGATCAAGTTAGATCCCTGGACATTGCAACATAAGTAAGAAATTCCAAGTGTATCAGAAAGCTAACAGTAAGAAACAAAACAGTAAAAGCATTAGAAAAAAATTGGAAGAAGAAAATTCAATCAGCCACCAATGGCCAGTGATATAATCAATCACATCTATGTAATGAAGCTTAAAGAACCGTGTTCAGAAGCTCCATTTTCCTTCCCATACATCTTACTCTGTTTGTCTCTTCCCTACGGCTATTCCTTAATTATATCTGTCCCTGGTGGCTCATAGACTGGTTCAAAATTGGGAAAGGATTACGTCAAGGCTGCATATTGTTATCCTGCTTATTTAACTTATATGCAGAGTACATCATACGAAATGCCAGGCTGGATAAAGCACAAGTTGGAATCAAGATTTCCAGGAGAAATATCAATAACCTCAGCTATGTAGATGATAGAGAAGGAAATGGTAACCCACTCCAGTATTCTTGCCTGGAGAATCCCACGGACGGAGAAGCCTGGTGGGCTACAGTCCACGGGGTCGCAAAGAGTCAGACACGACTGAGCGACTTCACTCACTCACTCTATGTAGATGATACCACCCTAATGGCAGAAAGTGAAGAGGAACTAAAGAGCCTCTTGATGGAAGTGCAAGAGGAGAGTGAAAAATCTGGCTTAAAACTCAACAATCAAAAAAACGAAGATCACGGCACTTGGTCCCATCACTTCATGGCAGATAGATGGGGAAACAATGGAAACAGTGACAGACTTTATTTTCTTGGGCTCCAAAATCACTGCAGACAGTGACGGCAGCCATGAAATTAAAAGATGCTTGTTCCTTGGAAGAAAAGTTATGATAAACCCAGACAGCGTATTAAGTAGAGACACCACTTTGCCAACCAAGGTCCATCTAGTCAAAGCTATGGTTTTTCCAGTAGTCATGTATGATGTGAGAGTTGAACCATAAAAAAGGCTGAGCACAAAAAAATTGATGCTTTTGAACTGCAGTGCTAGAGAAGACTTTTGAGAGTCCGTTGGACAGCAAGGAGATCAAACCAGTCAATCCTAAAGGAAATCAACCCTGAATATTCATTGGAAGGACTGATGCTGAAGCTCAAGCTCCAATACTTTGGCTACTTGATTCGGAGAGCTGAATCATTGGAAAAGATCCTGATGCTGGGAAAGATTGAGGGCGGGACGAGAAAGGGATGACAGAGGATGAGATAGTTGGATGGCATCATCAATTCAATGGACATGAACTTGAGCAAACTCTGAAACATATTGAAGAACAGGGAGGCCTGGCTAGCTGCAGTCTATGGGGTTGCAAAGAGTTGGACATGACTGAGGGACTGGACAACAATTGCTGGCTCAGATGGTGAAGAATATCCCTGCAATGTGGAAGACCTGGGTTCATTCCCTGGGTTGGGAAGATCTCTTGGAGAAACGAATGGCTACCCACTGCAGTATTTTTGCCTGGAGAATCCTATGGACAGAGGAGCCTGCGAGTCCATGGGGTTACAAAGAATCGGACACAACTAACACTTTCACTTTTTCATAATAACCAATAATCTAGTAAGTAAACTCTTCTCCTGAGTTCAATGAGCAGCTCTAGCAAATTAACTGAACCTGAGGTGTGGGTCACTGGAATCTCCAATCTATAGTTTATTGGTCAGAAGCACTGATAATAACCTGGACTTGAAGTGGGCATCTGAAGTGGGGAGGGAGGACTTTCTTTTTTTTTTTTTAATAAATTTTTATTAGTTTCTTTACAATGTTGTGTTAGTTTCCGCTTATAGTAGAGTGAATCAGTTATATGTATACATATAACCCCTCTCATTTTGGATTTCCTTCCCAGTTAGGTCACCACAGAGTATTGAGTAAAATTCCCTCTGCTATACAGTAGGTTCTTAATTAATCATCTATTTTATACATAGTATCAAGCATGTATATATGTCAGTCCCAATCTCCCAATTCATCCACACCCTTTCCCCCCTTGGTATGTCCCCTGTAATCTCAATACTCTTCAGCACTATTTCACTTATGATACCAGACATGTGGGTTTTCCACACATTAAATAGTCCTCTGACACCAGTCTTATTAACTCTATTCTTACTCCTTGGAAGGAAAGTTATGACCAACCTAGACAACATATTAAAAAGCAGAGACATTACTTTGTCAAAAAAGGTCCATCTAGTCAAGGCTATGGTTTTTCCAATAGTCATGTATGGATGTGAGAGTTGGACTATAAAGAAAGCTGAGCGCTGAAGAATTGATGCTTTTGAACTGTGGTGTTGGAGAAGACTCTTGAGAGTCCCTTGGACTGCAAGGAGATCCAATCAGTCCATGCTAAAGGAAATCAGTCCTGGGTGTTCATTGGAAGGACTGATGTTGAGGTGAAACTCCAATATTTTGGCGACCTGATGTGAAGAGCTGACTCATTTGAAAAGACCCTGATGTTGGGAAAGATTGAAGGCAGGAGGAGAAGGGGATGGCAGAGGATGAGATGGTTGGATGGCATCACCGACTCAAAGGACATGAGTTTGGGTAAACTCCGAGAGTTGGTGATGGACAGGGAGGCCTGGTGTGCTGCGATTCACGGGGTTGCAAAAAGTCGGACATGACTGAGTGACTGAACTGAACTGAACTGATAGATATACCTGGAGGTAGTGTTAGATCTCACATGTTAAGGGTTTAGTTCCACAAGAAAGTCCCCTCTCCACCTCTCTACAAATGACCCAGTTTGTAGCGACATGGATAGACCTAGAGACTATTATACAGAATAAAGTAAGTCAGAAAGAGAAAACAAATATTGTATATTACTATGTATATGTGGGATCTAGAAAAATAATATAGATCTTATTTGCCAAGCAGAAACAGAGATACAGACAGAGATCAAACATATGGACACCAACAGGGAAAGGGGGATGGATGACTTGGGAGATTGGGATTGACATATATACACAATTGATACTGTGTATAAAATAGATGATTAATTAAGAAGTATTGCTACGGTGGCAATATCCCCTCAACTGATCTATAGGTTCAATGCAATTGCTATTAAAATAGTGGCTGGGTGCAAGCTGAGAATAATTTTTACATATTTAAATTTTAATTTAATTTCTATTTTAGATTGGAATGTGGTTGATTTACAATGCTGTATTGACTTTGGGTGTGCAGCAAGGTGGTTCAGTTGTACGTATGTGCTTGCCTGCTCAGTCGCTTCAGTTGTGTCTGACTCTTTGCAACCCTATGAACTATAGGCCCCCCGAGACTCCTCTGTCCATATGATTATCTCTGGAAGAATACTGGAGTGGGTTGCCCGTTCCTCCTCCAGGGGATCTTCCCGATCCAGGGATCGAACCCATGTTCCTCCATTGCAAGTGGATTCTTTATCAGTGAACCACCCGGGAGGCCCATACATTCTATCCTTTTCGGTTTCTTTTCTCATATGGGTTATTTATGAATATTAATAGGAACACTGAGTGTTTTTTACATTTTTTTCAGCTTTATTATCACTTATTTTTGGATCTTTTTTAAAACTGAAAATTGTAGAGGGAGGTCCAAGAGGGAGGGGACATATGTGTATCTATAGCTGATTCATGTTGATGTATGGCAAAAACCAACACAATATTGCAAAGCAACTATTCTTCAGTTCAGTTCAGTTCAGTTCAGTCGCTCAGTCGTGTCCGACTCTTTGCGACCCCATGAATTGCAGCACACCAGGCCTCCCTGTCCATCACCAACTCCCGGAGTTCACTGAGACTCACGTCCATCGAGTCAGTGATGCCATCCAGCCATCTCATCCGCTGTCGTCCCCTTCTCCTCCTGCCTCCAATCCCTCCCAGCATCAGAGTCTTTTCCAATGAGTCAACTCTTCACATGAGGTGGCCAAAGTACTGGAGTTTCAGCTTTAGCATCATTCCTTCCAAAGAAATCCCAGGGCTGATCTCCTTCAGAATGGACTGGTTGGATCTCCTTGCAGTCCAAGGGACTCTCATGAGTCTTCTCCAACAACACAGTTCAAAAGCATCAATTCTTCAGCGCTCAGTTTTCTTCACAGTCCAACTCTCACATCCATACATGACCACTGGAAAAACCATAGCCTTAACTAGACAGACCTTTGTTGGCAAAGTAATGTCTCTGCTTTTGAATATGCTATCTCGGTTGGTCATAACTTTCCTTCTAAGGAGTGTTTTTTAATTTCATGGCTGCAGTCACCATCTGCACTGTTTTGGAGCCCCCCGCAAAAAAGTCTGACACTGTTTCCACTGTTTCCCCATCTATTTCCCATGAAGTGGTGGGACATGCCATGATCTTAGTTTCCTGAATGTTGAGCTTTAAGCCAACTTTTTCATTCTCCTCTTTCACTTTCATCAAGAGGCTTTTTAGTTCCTCTTCATTTTCTGCCATAAGGGTGGTGTCATCTGCATATCTGAGATTATCGATATTTCTCCCGGCAATCTTGATTCCAGGTTGTGTTTCTTCCAGCCCAGCGTTTCTCATGATGTACTCTGAATAGAAGTTAAATAAGCAGGGTGACAATATACAGCTTTGATGTACTCCTTTTCCTATTTGGAACCAGTCTGTTGTTCCATGTTTCAATTAACAGAAAATAAACATTTAGAAAACTGTGCATATTTAATGTAAAATATGTCCACATTGATAGATGAAGAGAACGAGCCATTTGAGGGGGAGAGGTTAGATACGCTTAAGAAAGTCTTGGAAGTAGAATAAAGAATAACCAGTGGTAGAGCTAGGCTTGGAAATAAAGTGAGGAATTTCCTTTTTAAGAGAAAACGACGAGGAGAAGAATCATAGAAAATAAAAAGATGTTTTTTGGTGGAGAGAAGTTGAGCCTCCATCCCAAGGGTGAAATTTTAAATACTTAACGATGAGGGCAGGGTGGACCCCAACTGTCCAGACACCACATGGAGGCCCTCCCCTCCATCCGTGTTAACTCTTTAGTTACTGGTCAAAGCGAGGTCTCAGGGTAGAGGCTGGGGCAGCGGCCGAGGCAGACAACAGAACACGGGGGCTGAAGCAACATCTCCTAGTTGGAAATTTAAAAGACTGAATACAAGTGATTAAAAACAGTCACTCATGACAAAAAGAATATCATACCGTCATATGATTAATCTTTAGCTCTGTGACTGAGGGAGGGTTTTTTGGTTCTTTTTTTTAATCAAATAAATAATGGGTGCCTTTCACAAACACAATGTGTGTTGGCAAAAGGTCTAAAGAGAGAGGATGAATTGAAATAAAAATTGTTCACAGTCTTTTGGCCGATTTTCTCATAGTGAAGGACAGTCTCATAGTTCAAATGGGGGAAATGGGTGAATTTCAGAACGCAAAATCTGGTGTTTATTTGAGGTTCTTCCTCTGAACACCAGACACAGACCTTTTTGCAACTCTGTTTTCCCACTGGAGGAGGAGAGCAAGATGATAATACCTCGCACTCAAGAGAATACAGGAAAGTGTTCGGGAATTCCCAGATCACAGCTGCCAAGCACATGGTATGGAAA
>NW_011494800.1:5217373-5223320 GCF_000754665.1 Bison bison bison | reverse complement strand
ATGGAAACCATCACCAAGGTAATCATGGCAACCTCAGCCACACGTTGATCTCCCTTTACTGGTCTGCATTTCAGAAATGTTTCTCCCTCCCTACTCCAAAGCGTTGCAGTCCTCTAGCACAAGATATGCTGGCCTGAGGGCTGCTGGACTGGTGCAACAGAACCCAGAGAATTATTTTAAAAAAATATTTATTTTGCTGCATTGGGTCTTAGTTGCAGTGTACAGGCTTCTCTCTATTTGTGGTGCCCAAATTTTAGTTCCCCCACAGCATGTGGGATTTCAGTTCCCCAACCAGGGATTGACCTTGTGTCCCCTGCACTGGGGGAAAGGGGGGTTTTCTTAACCACAGGAACACTAAGAAAATTTCCCGAAGAGTTACTTGGTCCCTGATCTAGGACATGCTGTATGTGGCCATAGCCTTTTCAAAACCTAGACTTTCCTGACTAAAAGAGACCTTTTATCGAACCCCAGGTCTCTCAAAGAGGAAATCACAGCAAAGGTTAAACCAACATTTAGATCCATTCAGATCTTTTAATCCAGTATCCTTAATTCTTTCTTGTTGGAAAGCTTAACTATAATTTATTACACATGAAGGGAATTTCTTGACACATATCAGTTATTTGTAATTCAGATAAGATGGCCACTTGAGACATTCCCAGAGGTTTTAAGGCATAATAGGGAACACATTATATTTGAATATATAGCTGATATATTGACCCAGTGGGACTCATGGTATAATCAGAAAACAGCTCAATGCCCTTCTATCATGCCTGCTCAAATCTGCTCTGTGGGGCTGGTTGTTTTCCTGCCCCTTGTATAAATTAATGTGTAGGTCTGGTGACTTTGGGGTCACTCTCAATTAAAAAATAAATTTAAGGAAAAAAAAAAGCCTCTGAAAAAGACAAATAATCATATGATATCACTCATATGTAGAACCTTTAAAAAATGATATTAAAAGACTTACTTATAAAACACAAAGAGACTCACAAACATAGAGAACAATCTCATGGTCATCAAAGGTAAAGGGGGAGGAGAGGGATAAACTAGGAGTTTGGGATTGACATATACACACCGCTAGATATAACATAGATAACCAACAAGGATTATTGTATAGCACAGGGAACCATATTCATTAACTTATAACAACCTACAATGGAAAAGAATCTGGAAAATATTCATAAATATGTATAACTGAATTATTTTGCTGTACACCTGAAACATTGTAAACCAACTATGAGTGAGAGTGAAAGTTGCTCAGTCGTGTCCAACTCTTTGTGACCCCCAAGGACTATACAGTCCATGGAATTCTCCAGACCTGAATACTGGAGTGGGTAGCCGTTCCCTTCTCCAGCAGACCTTCCTGACCCAGGAATCAAACCGGGGTCTCCTGCACTGCAGGCGGATTCTTTACCAACTGAGCTATCAGGGAAACCAACCATACTTCAATTTAAAAAACACACAAAACAAAAGGGCTCTCATTACTTATACTCAAAAATAGGCTTATACCAGGACTTCCCTGGTGGTCCAGTGGTTAAGAATTTGCCTTCCAGTGCAGGGAATGCAGGTTCTATCCCTGGTCGGGGAACTAAGTTCTGGAATCCATGTGGCACAACTAGAGTTCAACAAGGATCCTGTGTGCTACAACTAAGATCCAATACAGCCAAATGAATACATATATTTTTTAAAAAGTCATTAGCTGCTAAAACAGATTGCATATGTTGTTTTAAAAAATAGTCTTATATCAGTAATTGATATGTCTGGTATAGAGTAATGATAAAAACCCCACCCTTTTGTGGCCAAGGGGAGTAATGGTAGGCTCTATCTCAAGCCTGGTTTCTCCCCTTCCTGCACCTGAGGGAGGCTATCTGCCTCCTCCAGGAGGAAAGTGGGGAAGAGAGAGAGCTAAGGAGGCAGAAAGCTGGCTCCAGGTGGGCAGAACTTCCTCTGGCCGCGGAGGTGACACTGTCTCTCATCCATGCTTTCCTGCGTTTGTGAGAACCACCTTTACCACCACCACCCTACTGGGCAGCCTCTCACCACTCATTTCCTTGGCACGGGCAAGTTCATTTTGCTTCTGACTGGTTGCCTGAGATTCTTTTGCCTGGGTTGTGGACTTCCGGAGGCAAACCTCTGGCTTCTTTCTGCTGAGGTCTCTTTGCCCTTCCAAGCAGTCCTCTTGATCAAAGTCAAGCCCACACTGTCTGTCTCACTATCTTAGACTTGTCTTCCGTGGGTGTAAATTACTTCCCTTACCAGAGTCCCTACCCTGTGTTCAGGCCACTTTTGCTAACACTGGCCCTTTAGATTTCTCAGGCATGAGCCAGACAATGGTCCATGGCGTTCCCCAAATTGCAGGCATCACACCTCAAGCTCTCAGTTCCTCTCATCAGACTCAAGGCGAGAGAAGAGCCCTCTTCGCCTTCCCGCTAGCAGCTGCACAGGAGGGCCGCTTGGGACACTTAACAACTTCTTCCACAGAAACCCTTCTTCAGCAGCTGCCACCTCAACCCTTGTATACCTTCAAGGTGAGTGAGAGGTTAAGGGAACACTGCTTCTAAGCCCTACTTGGTGGTTCTGCACCTTGTCTGGAATATGAGAGTGGTTGGTATCTATTATTTGGGGCCACTGTCCAAGTGGAAATAATAGCTCGCATTTAACATTCTGTCACCCAATGTTTTCTCATTGGCTTTCCAATTACCCCATGAAATTTTCTTTAATAAGCTGTTTCTGTTGTGTCCGACTCTTTGTGACCCATGGACTGCAGCTTCCCTGTCCTTCACTAGCTCCTGGAGTTTGTCCAAACTCATATCCATTGAGTCAATGATGCCATCCAACCATCTCATCCTCTGTCGCCCCGTTCTCCTCTTGCCCTCAATCTTTCCCAGCAACAGGGTCTTTTCCAATGAGTCGAGTCTTCCTATCAGGTGGCCAAAGTAGATGTTGGTAAAGATCAAATACCATTTCAATGAACTTTGTATGGTTGTTTTTCAACAAAGATGACCTGACTGATCAGCAGCCGGATAAGGCTTGGCAATGATTTTGTTATACAGAGATTATTATTATAACGAGATTCACGGCAATTGAACCAGCAGCAGGATTCCCAGAATCCTGGGAGTGTTATTTATGAGTTGTGCTTCTTAAGTCTGTTTTGCCAACTGAATAAAGAAAAATGATCTGAATCTTAAACAACAATAAATTGGCTGGTGAGAGAAAGGAAATGAGAATATAGAATTTTTTTCCCCCTAAATGTTCTGTAGTGGTTTCAGTTAGATAACAAGTTCTCTTGTATGGAAAGCCACCACCCCTACTCAGATGCAGCATGCCTGTGCTGTGAGTCAGGTCAGTGGACTGGTAGAGCACCCTGGGGTCAGAATCACGGTGCCATGCGGTGGCCCTGGGATACGATCCTGTCCCTGAGTACCAATCACCATCTTACTCACCAAGTTTAAGCTGGCCTCTAATTCCTGGGTCTTAAGCCCTGTTTGCTCTGTTGTCAACAGATTGTGTTAGAATACAGGATGGGACTACCCTGGTGGTACAGTGGATATGAATCTGCCTACCAACGCAGGGGGCACGGGTTCGATCCCTGGTCTGGGAAGATTCCACATGCTGCGGGCACCTAAAGCCTGTGTGCCGTAACTACTGAGCCCTCAGACTGCAACTACTGAAGTCCATGAGCCTAGAGCCTGCATTCTGCAATAGAAGCCACCACAATGAGAAGCCTGTGTGAGGCAACAGAGTAGCTCCCACTCACTGCAACTAGAAAAAGCACGCTCGTAGCAACAAAGACCCAGTACAATCAAAAATACATAAATAAAAATAAAATTAATTAATTAACAACTAAAGAAACTTAAAAAAAAGGGGGATACAGGCTGGATTTTTTTTTTTTCCTAGCTGCACTGGGTCTTTGCTGTGGCATGTGGGCTTCTCTTGTGTGGAGCATGGGCTTAATTGCCATGAGGCAACGTGGGATCTTGGTTCCCCAACCAGGGATCAAACTCCCATCCTCTGCATTGGAAGGCAGATTCTTAACCGCTGGATCACCAGGGAAGTCCCAAGGATGGATCTTTAAATACATTTTAAAAAAAGAGGACCAGATCCAGGATAGATTTTTACTTGTATACCCATAGATGATTTAATATATCTAGATTATATTGAGTACATTGTGGATGAATTTTTCACAGGTGAGATGCCAAGACCAATAAAAGAAAGATCAAAGCGTGGATAAACTTCTACTTTGTTTGTCTTTGGTTCTCTTGAAGCTTCACTAGAACTCTCGTGACATTAATGGAATCTGCTTATAACAACCAACTCTCCTTCATAGCCAGCATCTTAACATAATATTTCAGCTGTCAATATCCCAGTCTGGAAGGTAATTTATTCCACTCTTTGAGTTAACATTTGGATGGACGTTTTAGAGGTGAAACTGGCCATGATTTAGTGCTGCTGACAAATGGTGCTGAGCCTGATGCCACAAATTCAAGTTTGTTTCTTAAGCACAAGTGGGCCTGGCTTTAAGTGAAAATGAAAATGTTCAAATAACTTTAACGTAGTGCAAGGGTTCTCAATCCTTCCATAAAGACAAAGAAAAGTCAGGACATTTTACAAATAGGGAACCCTTCAAAGAAAGGCAATAACTTGGTCTTGGGCATGTCAGAATCGCCTTTGGCTCTTTTTAAAAAAACATAGCCTTGCTGAATTTGCTCTTCTCTGCTCAACATTCCCCACCCCAGGTTCAGACTTAGGGGAGTCTGAGGCAGATCAAGGTGTTTCTGTTTTTTACAGTTCCCAATGGTGATTCAAATGTGCAGACAATGTTGAAAGGGACCACTAACTGGATGGATTCAGAAGTTTTCAAAGAAGGGACTGGAATCAAGTGTAACTAGAGGGTTCCTTCAGTTATCCCAGAGAGAAATGATTGGCATTAGGAGAGATGAAATTTGGGGAAGGTCCTCCCTTCAGAGCTGGGGTTCATTCAGGAACTGGCCTCAAGCAATTCTGAACTCTGGAGAGAGATCACTGAGGAGCTGATGAAAGCTACAATCACTCTCCTCAGAAAAATGGGCAGCCTCAGCCTTACAAAATGCAGCAGAGGATTTCAAGTTTTTGGTTTGGCTGTTTTAACTTTAAGGGAAGGGAAAGAGAAGAGGCCAGGTTCCTGGCTTCAAGAAGCTCACAGTTTAGTAGCCAGGAGAAACCAGCAAAAACAAATCAATACACGGATAGTGGTGTATTGTGGGGGAATAGTATATCATGGGGGAAGGAACAGTTCTGGAAGGTTGAATTGGAGGATTTAAACTATGTGCTTTGAGAGGCAGCAGCGAAGAGGCAGGTGTGGTAGGGAGCGCCTGGGGAGACCCCCTCCCCCCGCAAAAGAACGGAGGTCAGCCTATGGCAGGTTAATAAAGGGGGTTCTCTTGTGGGAGCACCGGAACGATGCCTTTGGAAGAGAAGTTAACCCGTGAGCGTGTGATAAAAATAGTTGATCACGCCGCTGCCAGAGGTCACCGATATGGTACCCTGATAGGCTGCGATCCCGGGTGGGGACAGCTATTCAAACACCGATGAAGACAGTTTTCAAAGAGACGAGACTCTGGGAGGAAGACAGCAAGCTGTCGCTGGGAGGGCGCCCTTGGAGTGCCGCTCATCGCCAGGGTCAGAAGTTGGCCCTGTGTTTGTTCTTCCCGATGAAAGAAAACCGCGGGAGAGCGCCGAGCGGCGGCGAACTGCATTCAGCCGATGGGCACGAAAATGAATTTTAGCTGCTCTGTGCAAAAGCCCTAGGTGTGTGGACCGAAGGGAGCCGGCCAGAAGGTTACAACAGGTCGGAAATAAATAACCGCGAGGCGGAGGATCCCAGATTCCGTCCTTCCTTTTGTTGGGTGAGCGGCGAGCGCCAGGCAATCGCGTCCACAAAGGCGAAAGAAGCGGTCCCACCGGCGCCGCT
>NW_011494800.1:5211084-5216921 GCF_000754665.1 Bison bison bison | reverse complement strand
GGGGCCCCGGCGCCGCCCGCCGGCTGCGGCTCGGGTCCGGTTCCTTTGACAGGTGTCCCCGCCCGCCGCCCCATCGGGTGCCCAGGCCTTCGGTGGTGGTCGGGGGCACGCGGGTGGGAAGCGACCCCAAGTTCGGCCTCCCGGGTCTCCGCGCCGCGCGCCGTTCTTCACTTTCCCGTTCGCCGCGGCGGGCTGGCGCGGAGAGCCGGGCAGGGGCTCTAAGTTGCCTTGCCCTGTGCGCAGCCCTCCACTCGAAAACCAACAGCCTCGCCGCCCTTCCCCGGGTGCGCCCTGAGAAAGAAATGGGATTTTCGGTTTCTCCGGCGAGACGCCGGTGAGTGGGTGAAGACCGAGGCTGTCTGATCATTCGCTGCAATAAAAGAGTGATTAGCTGTGGATTATGGAGAGAGCCGTTGTGGAACGATTCTCTCCTCCTTAAACGAATCCAACGGAGAACCAGAGGGTTATTTTCCCATTCGAAATCCATATTCCCTTTCTCTACTCATCCCTCTCCTCCGTCCACCCCTACCTCCACAGCACTTAATTATATTCCCGACACTTACCCGATTTTTTTTTTTTTTTGGTCAGGTTTTTTTTCCAACCAGACTGTCTTTCCCGGTCGAGCCAGGATTGTGACTGCAAATGTGAGAACACAGCCCAGTTGGGATGGAAACCCTTCTCCTTGAGTGAACCGGTTCCCACTTCCTGTGGGAGACCAGGAGAGGTCCTGTTAGGCAACCCAGTATACTAATTTGTTCTTTTTTTTTTTTTAAGTTGTTGGATCAGTTACAATAACACAGCCTAAACGGTAATATTACTTTCTGCTTCTCCGTTTCTGTGCTTGAATCAAAGGCAGATTTTTTAATAATGCAGGGCTGTAACTCCATCCTGGGCTGCAGTTCATCAAAAGGATAGGCAAATGTGAATGTATAAACTCCATGGCAACAGTTAATAAGTTGACCTACTTAAAGTTTTCAAGGAAAAATTATTAGTTTTTTAATCATAAAAAAATATGATATTTGCAGGTCAAAGAATTTTACAATTTCAGTTCTCATGCATTAAATCCCAAACTTTCTCTTCTGTGTGTCCCAGAAACACCATGTTTCAAAGATTAACTATAGCTACCATCTCTTAATGAGCTAGAAATGTGAGTTTAATCTTCGAGGCATAAGCATAAGAATTTTAATGGTGGTTTTTATTTATACAGTATTTAATAAATATTTTGCAAGCTCCCCAGGTTGCAAGTTCATAAACTAGACATGGTAAATAAAATGATAAAGAAGTTTTGCTAACAATAATGACAGTTGGTAGATGTTATGACATTGAATAAACATATTAAAGTATTTGGGAAACGCATGTTTATTATAAACTGCCATTGTGCTGAAGGCAATTTGTTTGGATTATTTAATTGACTTTAAAGTGTCTTTATAGCAGTTGTTTAACTCATGTATTTCTCATCAAATGCCTTTCACCAGTTGCTTTGTGGGGGAGATAGGTTACTCTGTAGTCTTTTTTTTTTTTTTTTTTGCATGAACATAGTAATGCCTTATGTTTAGGCTTTGTTCTAGAACTACCACGGTCATGCTTATGATGACCTTGCAGGGTTTTCTTGTACTCATTTTACCTGCTTGTGATCATCAAGAGTGATGGCACTCGACTTGACACTCCTGTGTGTCTTTCTGCTTTGTTTTCCTGTGACCTAGGCCTACCTGTGCAGTACAGTAGCCAGATTAGCAGGGCAGCCTGGAGACACGAAGGACGAAAAGCTAGCTGGCCCCTGCAATCCTAGCCATTTGGTTTCAGCATAATCTGGCCGCTTGGGATCAGTTCAGTAACTGACTAAGCAAGACAGACACTGACAAGATAATGCATGACCTCTGTTTTCCCCTTCAGGAGAAGAATCTACAACATTCAGAGTCCACACTAGAGTGCTGATTAGGTGCTGTGAAGCTCAAATGATATATGAGCTAAATTCTCAACATGTGATGCAAAAACCAAATGTTACAGAATCTGAGTCTAAATTCATGAAAAGGCTAGAAACACACCCATGTGTGTAATAAATACTTTCTTTATCCTAAGGGCATCCCTACTTGTTTTAACTATAAACTTTTATTCTGAGAGCTAATGGTGCCATGTATCTTTATGGTTTTATTTTTTTCCTTCATAATTTGCTCTTAGCACTAGCTCATAAATTAGTAGAACTTTAACAAGTTATTATTATCACCAAATATCATTTCCTGGCATGTATGAATTTTGAAAGATAACTTGTGGAAATGGAAAATCTTAATGCAAAGAGATATTTGGCCAATTGGAATGATACTTTGAAATAATAATGAAATCTTTGGCAGTAGCCTTCACAGTCAACCTCACAGTATTTTAAGTCATGCCAGCTCCATTAGGTAGCACTCGGAACTCTTTATGAAGGGAGAAATGAATAATTTTCTTTTTAACATCTGCGAATGGCCTTTCTCTAGATCAGTGCTGTCCAATAAAACTTCCCACAATGATGGAAATGTTCTATAGTCTGCCCAACATGGTAGCCAAGAGCCCCATGTCGCTGTTGAATCCTTGAAATGTGTCTAGTATAATTGAAGAACTGAATGTTAAAGTTTATTTCATTTAAATTAATTTAAATAGGCACACGGGGCTTGTGGCTACCATACTGGACCCTGCAGCTTTAAATTCTGCCCCACTCCTATTTCCTGCAGAGATAGTACTTAATGGCAATTACCCTTAATTAGAAGAAAGTAGAGATCAACCTTAATAGAACCAGGACTTAAGATTTGACTCTAATCCTGTTGTTATGAAAAAATACTCACAGTTACCCTGAAGAAGGTGTGTCATGCTGAAGTTCAACTCTATTCTAAAAGTAGTTTTTCTTTTTTAATTTCCATATGTCTGCTGGCCACAAAAATAAGCAGCACTCAGATTTGTTTAGATGCTTGGCCCCGTGTGTCTGAGTTCTTAAATTTGTTTTATTATTTGCTTGTTTACCCATTATGGAATCATTCATTGTTAAAGTCAGTTTCTATACTTTTCAGTGTTTCAAGGTGAGGGTTAAATAATTTTATTTATTGCTTTATTTTTGGCTGCGCTGTGTCTTCAATGCTTTGCGCTGACTTTTCTCTAGTTGTGGCGAGTAGGGGGCTACTCTTGTGGTGTGTGGGCTTGTCTTGTTGGGGAGCATGAACTCTAGGCACGTGGGCTTCAGTAGCTGCTGTACTGATGCTCGGTAGTTGTGGCCCACGGGCCTAATTGCTTTTAAGCACATGGAATCCTCGAACCCCCATCTCCTGCAGTGTCAGATGAACTCCCATCCACTGCACTGTCAGGGAAGTCCAAGGGGAGGGGGATTTAGAGAGGCAGAAAGTCGCTGCCTCACCCAGCCTAGGTACCTGGAATACCTCTCCCCAGGCCAGAGCTCAGAGTCCTGGGTGCTCCCCTGCTCTGGAAGGGACTCTCTTTCAATCAGTTATTTTAAAATGTGACACAAATGTTCATGCATAGAGATGGCGAATCCATCTGCCATGCAGGAGACGCGGGTTTGATTCCTGGATTGGGAAGATCTCCTGGAGGAGAGCATGGCAACCCACTCCAGTATTCTTGCCTGGAAAATCCCATGGGCAGAGGAGCCTGGCAGGCTACAGTCCAGGGGGTCACAGAGTCAGAAGAGACTGTGTGACTAAGAATGCACAAAATATAAAGTAAATTAACCCCCAATTTGTCCCTGCCCTTAAGGTCTTAACACTATAGGATAAGATTTCCCAAATTAGTGTCCATTCCACGAGAGGATAGAGATGCTCGAGTGAATTTAGGAACTGTTCCATATAATCCACCCCCTTTTTGGAGATTTTCAATTCACTACCTCATGTTAAGTTTCTAAGATGAGATGCATATACTTATTTAACTTTTTTATTGTTGAGGTTTTTCAAAAAAATTTTTCATACAGCACTTACCATAGTATTTTTCAAGCCACATGTTCTGAGTCAGAAAATTGATTTAACAGGTTTGTATCAGCATTTAAAATATTTATTTATTTATTTATTTATTTGGTCAGGCCTTGGGCTTCCCTGGTGGCTCAGCTGGTAAAAAATCCGTCTGCAATTTGGCAGACCTGGGTTCGATCTCTGGTTTCAGAAGATCCCCTGGAGAAGGGAACAGCTATCCAAGACAGTATTCTGGCCTGGAGAATTCCATGGACTGTATAGTCCATGGGGTTGCAAAGAGTTGGACATGACTGAGTGACTTTCAATTCACTTCACTTCCCGTCAGGTCTTAGTTTCGGGATACAGGATCTTCCCTTGTGGCTCAAAGGCTCTAGAAGACACAGCCTCAGTAGTTGCTGCGCTCGGGCTTAGTTGCTCCGTGGTATGTGGGATCTTAGTTCTCTGACCAGGAGTCGAACTCACATCCCCTGTGTTGGAAGGCGGATTCTTAACCACTCAGCCACCAGGGAATGAGATGGGATATACATTAGAATAGGAATTATCACTGTGCATCCCTCTTAGTGGGAGTTACTAGGGTTTGATGACGTGTTTGGTTCCCTCATGTATGTAAGTGCAAGGCCATGAGACAATGGAGAGTGGTGGTCAAAAGCACTACAGAATCAAGGCCCCTGGGTTCCAATTCTGACTCTGTGCAGTAAGCACCATGTAAACCTACTCATTGTTCATTCATTTATTTATTTTTTGCTGCACTGGGTCTTCGTTACTGCCAGTGGGCTTTCTCTAGTTGTGGCTACCAGGACCTACTCTTGGTTACGGTGCATGGTGTTCTCATTGCAGTAGCTTCTCATGTTGCGGACCATGGGCTCTTAAGAGTGGTCTCAGTAGTTGCGATGCCCAGGCTTCATTGCTGCTTGTCATATGGAATCTTCCACCATCACGGATCAAAGCCCTGTCCCTGCATTGCAAGATGGACTCTTAACCACTGGACCACCACGGAAGCCTTCAGTTCAGTTCAGTTCAGTCACTCAGTTGTGTCCGACTCTTTGCAACCCCATGAATCGCAGCACGCCAGGCCTCCCTGTCCATCACCAACTCCCGGAGTTCACCCAGACTCACGTCCATCGAGTCAGTGATGCCATCCAGCCATCTCATCCTCTGTTGTCCCCTTCTCCTGCCCCCAATCCCTCCCAGCATCAGAGTCTTTTCCAATGAGTCAACTCTTCACATGAGGTGGCCAAAGTACTGGAGTTTCAGCTTTAGCATCATTCCTTCCAAAGAAATCCCAGGGCTGATCTCCGTCAGAATGGACTGGCTGGATCTCCTTGCAGTCCAAGGGACTCTCAAGAGTCTTCTCCAACACCACAGTTCAAAAGCATCAATTCTTCGGCGCTCAGCCTTCTTCATAGTCCAGCTCTCACATCCATATATGACCACGGGTAAAACCATAGCCTTGACTAGACGGACCTTTCTTGGCAAAGTAATGTCTCTGCTTTTGAATATGCTGTCTAGGTTGGTCATAACTTTCCTTCCAAGGAGTAAGCGTCTTTTAATTTCATGGCTGCCGTCACCATCTGTAGTGATTTTGGAGCCCAGAAAAATAAAGTCTGACACTGTTTCCACTGTTTCCCCATCTATTTCCCATGAAGTGATGGGACTGGATGCCATGATCTTCATTTTCTGAATGTTGAGTTTTAAGCCAACTTTTCACTCTCCTCTTTCACTTTCATCAAGAGGCTTTTGAGTTCCTCTTCACTTTCTGACATAAGGGTGATGTCATTTGCATATCTGAGGTTATTGATATTTCTCCTGGCAATCTTGATTCCAGCTTGTGTTTCTTCCAGTCCAGTGTTTCTCATGATGTACTCTGCATAGAAGTTAAATAAGCAGGGT
>NW_011494800.1:5205351-5210984 GCF_000754665.1 Bison bison bison | reverse complement strand
GCATAGAAGTTAAATAAGCAGGGTGACAATATACAGCCTTGACGTACTCCTTTTCCTATTTGGAACCAGTCTGTTGTTCCATGTCCAGTTCTAACTGATGCTTCCTGACCTGCATACAAATTTCTCAAGAGGCATATCAGGTGGTCTGGCATTCCCATCTCTTTCAGAATTTTCCACAGTTGATTGTGATCCACACAGTCAAAGGCTTTGGCATAGTCAATAAAGCAGAAATAGATGTTTTTCTGGAACTCTCTTGCTTTTTCGATGATCCAGCGGATGTTGGCAATTTGATCTCTGGTTCCTCTGCCTTTTCTAAAACCAGCTTGAACATCAGGAAGTTCACGGTTCACATATTGCTAAAGCCTGGCTTGGAGAATTTTGAGCATTACTTGACTAGCATGTGAGATGAGTCATGCTTTATTATTAGGTAAATGTCTATATGTATACTGGATTGTGATGTAAAATACTGCCTCTGAAACTAGGGTGTTTCACTTTGGGAAACACCCATCTAAGACAGGACTCCACGCGAAACGCTGAACCTGGGTGTCTGGTGACAGAGTCCATAAAGTTCAACTGTTTTGGCTCACATGTTGCAATGGAGTAGGGATACATAGATGCACATCTTACAGACCTGTGAGACTCCAACATTGTACAGCATTGCACAAGCACGGAAACGAGCTGACGGCAGTTGTTTTCTGTGTAAGATGAGGCCTGATGAGTGAGAGGGGAGTCGTTGTACATTTTGGCTGGAGGAGACCTCACTGCTGCCGGCCTGTGGCCTCTAAAGTTGAATGCTCTTTAAAGGACAGGCAGTCTGGGGCCCAAAGAAACCCAGATGTCCCAGAAGCTAAGAACTCAGTCTTCTGTCCCTCCTGATCACTTCCTCACTTCTACACACTGCTTTGTAGCAAATAGTCACAACAGGTCTAAATATGTCCGTTCCATACATCCCCCACTTTTTTTACTTGATTCTAAATTATTTCTTTTTCAAAATCACTTTCTGCCTGTAAGTGCTTCATGACCTAGTTTTCAATATAATAAAAGGAGAACAATGTTGCTTTAAGAATTTCATATAAAAGGAGATGTCCTAAAACTGAGTCTAGGAATCTCCTTGTACCCTTCCTTGGCTCCAGAACAATCTGAAAAGTAAAACTAATTTTGCTTTAGAAGCAGAGTTCAGTTTTTCTTAAAGGTCAAACTAAATATGAGCAATCACTTGTTCATAGACTTTGTCAGGTCGAATAGAAAAGGCAACAGCTTGTCATCATGGTTACTTTTCTTCTTTAAAAACTACAGAGGCTGTGTCTAACAACGTGAAAACCCATAAGATATGCAGATTTTGTTCAGGGCTTCAGAACTGTCCATCTCCGAGGACAGTGATACAGGCTCTATCTTTGGAATGCAAAGGAATGAGATGAAGTGTCTTTGACAAGACATTGAAAGTCATGTAATATTTTTAGGCTAATGTAGACAAAGCTTAAGAAGTAATTGTGATTAACTATGGCAGTAGCGGAAATTAGCCTGTAGTTTAAATGGTGTTATTTAACTCTGAAGTAATTATAATGAATTATAATGGCTTTCAACTAAATGTAAACATAAATGTCTCCAAAAATAGCATAGCCTTAGTATTCATCAAGCATTTCATGTATTAGCAAAGTAGATGTCTTCCTGGTTTTTTTACACTTACGATGACTTAGCTGCCAAAGAGATATTTTAAATGGTAGTAACTGGAAGTTTTGAAACATAAATTAAAACTGAATGGCATGCTGCGATTCATGGGGTCACAAAGAGTCGGACACGACTGAGTGACTGAATTGAACTGAACTGATACATAGCTAAAATGAGTATTGTATTTTTTTAAACTGGGCTGGTTAATAAAATAGTCTTCAAGTGATTTTTCATTCTATCGATTCATGAGTGAAAGGTGTTAATTAAGAGGTGTTGATACCATGGTAAAGCAAACCAAATAGAAATATGATTTTTTTTTTTTACTGAACTTGGAGTGTTTTGTTTGTGAATTATACTTAGAATTATGAAATGTAATTGTTCTGGAATTTCAATGGCAATCTATCTCCTGGAATTTGTAAATTCTACTTTTCACTAAAATTTAAAGTATATTTACATAAACAATAGTATCTAAATCATGCCAACTGTTATAACAGGAATATTAACTTATGGATGACAGTTTTTCTTCTTTGTGGTATTATGTTCCCACATAGCCTAGACTTTAAAATTATGTCATTTTGATGACAGCACAGTGTTTTCAAGAATCATATTTATCTCCCTATAATTTTTGCAGCTAATAGAATTGTTCTTGAGAAAGCGATTATCTTTTCTGTGACATTTTGATTGGTGTTTTTCCATTTTAATTTGAGCTTATATGTGACATAAAAATTGATTCTATGAAAAGTGGACCACTTGTATGCCAAAATTTTGATTGTATGAATAAGAAAAATATAACAACCTAGTCTACCATCTAAGAGAATTAGAAAAAGAAGAACCAACAAAATTTTGATTGTATATGTATGCATGTAAAAATAAAGACAACATTTTCCAGTAAACTGATTTGGGGAAAAAAATACCACTGTGATCAAATAGTCGCCCGTTGCGTGTGTGTGTGGTTTTGTTTTTTTTTAAGATCAGGCCACGTGAGTGTTCACTCACTGAGCCATAAATTTTGGCAATTCAGAAATGGTATTCTTTATTGGTTATTGGGCGTTATTTGTGAAATCCGTAGAATGGACCCTGGCCCAGAGTACCTTTTTTTTTTTCACTGTTACTTCCCCCTTATTCATAACATAGGTTTTTTAACTGATGTCATCACATGGAAAATTAAAGAGGATTGTTCTGGATGATAACTGCTCCCCTCTTGAGCATCAAAGAGCTAGAAAAAGCCTTTTGAAGTCACATAATTTATTTCTTAGAGTCTTGGCATGACCGCAGTCATCACAGAGAGATGATGTGTAGATTTTGCATGTGTGCGTGCTCAGTTGCTCAGCGATTCTGATTCTCTGTGACCCTATGGACTGTAGCCCGCCAGGCTTCTCTGTCCTTGGGATTCTCCAGGCAAGAATACTGGAGTAGAAAAAAAAAAAAAAAAGAATACTGGAGAGGATTGCCAAGCCCTTCTCCAGAGGATCTTCCCGACACAGGGATGGAACCCGCATCTTCTATGTCTCCTGCATTGGCAGGCAGGTTCTTCACCACTGAGCCACCAGGGAGGCCCTTGTGTAGACTCTATTCTACTTTTAATCTATGAATATTTTACGTTAGTTCTTGACATACTGTTTATCCGGCTGACTTAAGAGGGCTCCAGCATAGAAGCCAGGCTCGCTTCCTTTCCATATGACTCTTGGTTTGCTTGCTTGTTGCTTATTTACCATCTTTTTCCAATTAAATCATTGTGTGTAGAAATTACTATGCAAATTTTTTTGTATCCCACTGAGCTATCTGAGAACAGGAGTTAGCAAATTGCACTATTTTGAAAATAGCCACACCCATTGGTTATGAATTACTTGTGACTACTTCTGCACTCCCTCTACAGAGTTAAGTAGCAACTGAAACAGAATCCATCTGGCCCATAAAGCTGAAAATCTCTACTCTTTGGCCCTTTCATTTGATACTCCAAGACTTGTTTATTTGATATTCTTCCTATGGGATTCTGGAAGAAAAGATGAAAAAAAAAGAGCTTATTACAAATTATATATAGTGAATTACTTTCTGTAGGGGCAAATTTCACAGCTGCATGACCAAATGAATGACATCTCTTCTCTCTTCCTGTTTCACTGTCAATGGCTGCGAAAGAAGGTGTTATCAGCATACACTTAGATGTCAAGTTGACCTGTGTAACCTTAAATAAGCTACTTAATCCTTTTAAAGTCATTGTTCCCTCGTGTACAAAGTGGGGATAAGTACGGTACCTGCTGTTGGGAGACAGTTCTTGTGTCCCATGCATTTTGACAGGACTTACAAAGTGAGGCACTGACTCCCCTTTCAGTCTAGATTGTCTTTACAAGGATGTTTATGTAGTAAACAGTCTTGGATGATTGAGATACTGTTTTCCTCAGAAGTGCAGAGCAGGCTTGCTAATATTCAATATAATGGATTTGAGTTCTTGCAGTTCAGAGTTCCTCTCCAGTAAAGCTGCTCACTGCTTATGCAGGTGTTATGGCCCTCTCTGAATGCCCTAGGAACTGGAGCTGGGGAATTAGTGCAAGGAAATGCTGGTGCTTTGGCTACTGCTATTGCTATGGATGCTAAAGTCCTTTGTCTCCACCCTGGGAGTCTTGCGTCTTTTGCTAACCTCTGCAAGTAAAATCTCAGTTCTTTCATGGTTCTTGGACAACTGTTCTATGGAGTTATTATGAGAATTGAACAAAGCAATAAATATAGAACATTTAACACAGTGCCTGGCATATAGTAAGTGCCCAGTAAATGTTAACTATTATTATCCAGCTGGCTATTAACTCTGCAGTGTGAAATTCAGTCCCAGTTTTGTGTGGACCACTTATGTTTTAAGGTAGTAGTTTTTCAAACTACTGGCCACCAGAGCTATGAAAACAGTTAAGTAGGTTTATTCTTTTTAATAAAACAGAAAATAGAAAATAATAGAATAATAAAGTATCCAAGTGAAAAATATGTAGTAAGGATAAATATTGATTTGTAAAACTTAATTTCTGTTATATATGTATATACCTGTATACAAGATTATGATGTAAAATATGTATTTTTTACTGTCAGTTGCAGTCAAAAAAGTTGGAAAGCCATTGCTGCCCTAATACATAGGTGGAACTGTCCAGAAAAACTTTTGTTCAAGAGAGCATAGAACTCCTTTCTTTGTTCTTATTCTCGGAAAGGGGTGGACTTCCCTGGTGGTCTAGTGATTAATCCTCCATACTTCCACTGCAGCGGCCATGGGCTTCATCCGTAGTCCAGGAACTAAGTTCCTACAGGCCACATAGTGTGGCCGAAAAAAGAAAAGAAAAGAGGTAAAGGGCCACTGTCGCACATCTGAAAAGGAATGGCCAGAGATCCAGTGTGTTCACACTGTGCATATTGTGTGGCTCATTTTGCCCGTGATTAGCAGATGAACATAAACATATAGATCATTTTCTGAAGAAAGAAATATTTTCGTATCAGCATTTTCCAACAGAACTTTCTACAGTAATGGAGATGTTCTGTTTCTGAACGATCCAGTACAGCAGCCACTAGCTACTGAGCACTTGAATGTGCAGCCGAGGAGCTGGACTTTTAATTAGAGCAATTTCAAGTTTGTATTAATTTAAATTTAAGTAGTCACGTGTGGTTCTTGGACAGCCTAGTTTTAGCTTGAACACCCAGGGGTGGCCTTGTCCAGCACAGCTAACTGTATAAATTTGGCTTGTGTTAAGTCCTAAGGTGCAGCGCCCCGCCCTTGGGTTAGTCAAAAGACCACTGACCCTTGCCCATGGCTGGTTTGGGCAGACATTGGGGTGAAGAAGTGCTTGGTGAACTGCTACCTTGGACAGCGCCACAAGCCAGGGGGAAATGGCAAAGAACCAGAGGGTAATGGTTCTCAACTCTGGCTGTGCAATAGAATCATCTGAAAATCTGTAAAAATGCAGGATGCACCCCAGATCGTTAAAGCAGACATT
>NW_011494800.1:5203547-5205251 GCF_000754665.1 Bison bison bison | reverse complement strand
AAAGGCTCACCGGGTCTTCTACCATACTCTTTCACTTGGGAAGCATCACAGATGAGCAAGGCAACCCATAGTATCACAGGGATGCCCAGAATCAGATAGAGAGGGGAGCAGATGCATGAAAGACAGTGGAACTCCATCTTACCTTAAACAGAAAGGCTCCAGCTTACTTTTAGTGTTGGGAGTTGAGCTGTTTTCACACTTGGATGCCCTGGCAACAAGGGCCCTCTTGTTCAGTGGTGTCAAAGTATGAATTTGTGTGTGGCCGAGTTGAACTTCAAAGGAGGAAAAGTACAGGCTTTTACTGACCAACTCACATGTCCAGTACTTTCCATTTGTATATTTGGCCCTCGTGTATGGAGTTCCTACTGAGTGTACGAGATTTGTATCCTTGCTCAGTCTAGTGGGGGAGACCAACAGGTAAACAGTTATCATACAGGAGAGTAAGCACAGCAATAGAAGAATTATAGGTAGCCTTGAGAGCACCCAAGAGGAGACATCAGGGAGGGCTTCCCTGAGGAGGTGACACCAAGCTGAGTCTTGGAGGATCAGAAGTAGTCATGAGAAGAGGAGGAGATGGGAAAAAAAGAGAAGATAGAGTTTGGGAGCGGAGTTTGGCCAACATTTTCTGTCCCTTTAGGACTAAATACCATAAGATGGCTTCCTCCTGGCAGAGACCCTACCTGCTATTTTAGCAAACCTCACGGAATATCCTTATCCTAACTGGCCTTTATCATTTATTTGTTCACTCATTCATGCATTCACTCAACAAGTGTGACCTATGGAGGCATTATTTGTGCAGATATGACCTAAGTGCTGGTGAAAATACAGTGAACAAAGCAGACAGCATTCCTGCCCTCGGGGAGCTTTATATGCTAATGGAGCAAGCTAGCCAGAAATAAACAAGGAAATGGTATAGTATACGGCTGATGTGCTAGAGAGAAAAAATAAAACATGGCGAGGAACTTGGAGATTCTGGAGACTGTGCTCTGAGAACCAGAAGTCACATCACATTTCTCTATGAACTTAGTAGCAGCTTGCTCTCTCTCTCTCTCTCTATCTATATCTATATATATCTCTCTATATATGTAGAACCTATTGCTCAGTTGTATCTGACTCTTTGCAACCCCATGGACTGTGTAGCCTACCAGGCTTCTCCGTCCATGGGATTTTCCAGACAAGTGTACTGGAGTGGGTTGCCATTTCCTTCTCATATATATATATATATATATGTACATGTATATATTTGGCTGCACTGGGCCTTAGCTGTGGCATTAGAGATCTTTAGTTTCGGCATGTGGGATCTAGTTCTCAGACCAGGGCTCGAACCCAGGCCCCCTGCTCCACAGCGTCTTAACCACTGGACCATCAGGGAAGTCCGTTAGTAACAGCTCTTACCACTTTTCTGAGACTGGATTCCATAGTCATTTTCCCTCCTTTGCTCAAGCCTGGCCATCCACCTGTGTCCATAACCCTATGTCCTTCTGCAGGACCGTAACTTGTGCCACCAGATCAGATCAGTCGCTCAGTCGTGTCTGACTCTTTGCGACCCCGTGAACCGCAGCACACCAGGCCTCCCTGTCCCTCACCAACTCCTGGAGTTCACTCAGACTCACGTCCATCGAGTCAGTGATGCCATCCAGCCATCTCATCCTATGTCGTCCCCTTCTCCTCCTGCCCCCAATCCCTCCCAGCATCAGAGTCTTT
>NW_011494800.1:5201568-5202567 GCF_000754665.1 Bison bison bison | reverse complement strand
GGTTCATAGTGATGCTTTCTAAGGCCCACTTGACTTCACATTCCAGGATGTCTGGCTCTAGGTCAGTGATCACACCATCGTGATTATCTGGGTTGTGAAGATCTTTTTTGTACAGTTCTTCTGTATATTCTTGCCATCTCTTCTTAATATCTTCTGCTTCTGTTAGGTCCATACCATTTCTGTCCTTTATCGAGCTCATCTTTGCATGAAATGTTCCTTTGGTATCTCTGATTTTCTTGAAGAGATCCCTAGTCTTTCCCATTCTGTTGTTTTCCTCTATTTCTTTGCATTGATCGCTGAAGAAGGCTTTCTTATCTCTTCTTGCTATTCTTTGGAACTCTGCATTCAGACGTTTATATCTTTCCTTTTATCCTTTGCTTTTCACCTCTCTTCTTTTCACAGCTATTTGTAAGCCCTCCCCAGACAGCCATTTTGCTTTTTTGCATTTCTTTTCCATGGGAATGGTCTTGATCCCTGTCTCCTGTACAATGTCACGAACCTCATTCCATAGTTCATCAGGCACTCTATCTATCAGATCTAGGCCCTTAAATCTATTTCTCACTTCCACTGTATAATCATAAGGGATTTTATTTAGGTCATACCTGTATGGTCTAGTGGTTTCCCCTACTTTCTTAAGTCTGAATTTGGCAATAAGGAGTTCATAGTCTGAGCCATAGTCAGCTCCTGGTCTTGTTTTTGCTGACTGTATAGAGCTTCTCCATCTTTGGCTGCAAAGAATATAATCAATCTGATTTCGGTGTTGACCATCTGGTGATGTCCGTGTATAGAGTCTTCTCTTGTGTTGTTGGAAGAGGGTGTTTGTTATGACCAGTGCATTTTCTTGGCAAAACTCTATTAGTCTTTGCCCTGCTTCATTCCGTATTCCAAGGCCAAATTTGCCTGTTCCTCCAGGTGTTTCTTGACTTCCTACTTTTGCATTCCAGTCCCCTATAATGAAAAGGACATCTTTTTTTGGGTGTTAGTTCTAAAAGGTCTTAT
>NW_011494800.1:5182047-5201353 GCF_000754665.1 Bison bison bison | reverse complement strand
GATCATTCTGTCGTTTTTGAGATTGCATCCAAGTACTGCATTTCGGACTCTTTTGTTGACCAAGATGGCCACTCCATTTCTTCTGAGGGATTCCTGCCCGCAGTAGTAGATATGATGGTCATCTGAGTTAAATTCACCCATTGCAGTCCATTTTAGTTCGCTGATTCCTAGAATGTAGACATTCACTCTTGCCATCTCTTGTTTGACCACTTCCAATTTGCCTTGATTCATGGACCTGACATTCCAGGTTCCTATGCAATATTGCTCTTTACAGCATCGGACCTTGCTTCCATCACTGGTCACATCCACAGCTGGGTATTGTTTTTGCTTTGGCTCCATCCCTTCATTCTTTCTGGAGTTATTTCTCCACTGATCTCCAGTAGCATATTGGGCACCTACTGACCTGGGGAGTTCCTCTTTCAGTATCCTATCATTTTGCCTTTTCATACTGTTCATGGGGTTCTCAAGGCAAGAATACTGAAGTGGTTTGCCATTCCCTTCTCCAGTGGACCACATTCTGTCAGATATCTCCACCATGACCCGCCCGTCTTGGGTTGCCCCACGGGCATGGCTTAGTTTCATTGAGTTAGACAAGGCTGTGGTCCTAGTGTGATTAGATTGATTAGTTTTCTGTGAGTATGGTTTCAGTGTGTTTGCCCTCTGATGCCCTCTTGCAACATCTACCGTCTTACTTGGGTTTCTCTTACCTTGGGCGTGGGGTATCTCTTCACGGCTGCTCCAGCAAAGCACAGCCATTGCTCCTTACCTTGGACGAGGGGTATCTCCTCACCGCCACCCTTCCTGACCTTCAACGTGGGATAACTCCTCTAGGCCCTCCTGCGCCACAACCTCTCAAACCCACCTGCCCCCCACCATGCGTCATGTCTTGTATTTTCACAGTCTCTTAGCATCATCTCTTCTGGTCCTCTGTTGATTTCCCTCCCTCCCTCTTTTCCTCTTTGCCCCAGGGTGAGTAAAGTTCTCAACCTTTTGGCTGATTGCTCTGTCACCCTCTTCCAGGGGTCACTGAATGAAAAGGCTTGTTGTCCTCAACTTTGAGGCTAAATGTGGTCAATCACCTTTCACTGTTTCTCACTGCTACTCTCCATCCAGCTTCCAGTCACTTTCGTTTGTTACCTGAAAAACTGAATACCTGGTCTTCCCGTACCTCTCTTTCCTGACTGGTCATAATCCTTGGGGACAGCACCATCCCAGGTGATCTAGTTGTGAATCTGGCCTCAAAATCACTAGACCTGCTCAGTGAGTTCCCTGAGAACCTCAGCTACTCACCCCCAACCCTCTACCCAGATCCTTGTCCAAGTGGTAGTTTTTCACCTTCAGGAATTTTAACCTCAGTGTCTTATTTTTGAACATAGCTGTGTATCCTTCCAACTCTTTCGCACCCTACTTCTCTACCTCTTTATCTTCATTAAGATGTTACCTCTTGACTTCTTCAGTTACCCAGACTTTTCTCTACACGTGCAAACATATTCGTGGTGGTGGTTTAGTCGCTAAGTCATGTCTGGCTGTTGCGGCCCCATGGACAGTAGCCTGCCAGGCTCTTCTGTCCATGGGATTCTCTAGGCAGGAATACTGGAGTGGGTTGCCATTTCCTTCTCCAGGGGATCTTCCCAACCCAGGAATCGAACCCAAATATATATATTCATACTCATCTTCATTGCCTTTCCTCAAGAGATGTGGTCCATTTTGACCCATGTTTAAGGTTGGCCCAGTACTTGAACCCTGAATGCCATCTCTTCATGCTATGTTTGTGGTTTTTTCTTTTTTTTTTTTTGGTAGTTGTTGTTTCACTTTTGTTTTGTTTTTTTTTTAATAAGCATGGTCTTTAAAAAAAAATTTATTTGGCTGTGCCAGGTCTTAGGTGTGGCACACAGGTTCCTAGTTGAGGCTTGCAGGATCTAGTTCCTTGACCAGGGACAAACCTGTGCCCCCTTGCACTGGGAGTGGGGAGTCTTAACCACTGGACCACCAGGGGAGTCCCCTCATGGTTTCTTTGGAACTTTTGCTCTATTAATATTCCTCTCTCTTCTGTGGTCTTGCATCTTTCTTAACGCTTTACTGGCTCCTTCCCATCAGCCGTCATGGCTCCTTCCTATCAACCAAGACTTTGCAGGTTTCATCCATCTTAAAAAGTAATTCTCCTGGGTTAAGTAAATTAAGGTAGATCTCTACACTAGAATTAAAAGCAGGAGGAGAAGGAAATGACAGAGGACGAGATGGTTGGATGGCATTACCGATTCAATGGACATGAGTTTGAGCAAGCTATGGGACATGGTGAAGGACAGGGAAGCCATGGGGTGAAGCGTGCTGCAGTCCATGGGGTTGCAAAGAGTCGGACACGACTGAGCGACTGAACAACGTTAGAATACTATAGAGTTATCTGAAATATTGATAGCGATATACACTGCTATTGGTATTTCCAATAATCATGTGGAAAGGTGATCACAAAAAAATGAGTGAAAAAAGTATTAAAGTAGCTTAATGAGTGAATTTCTTTGTCACATTTTGTTTATTTTTCTTTTGTGTGGTTAAAAAAAACACATAAAATTTACCATCTTAATTGTTTTTAAGTATACAGTTCAGGAGTGTTAAGTATATTCACATAGGTATAGCCAATCTCCAAAATCTTACCGTCTTACAAAACTGAAACTCTACCCATTAAACAACTGCTGACTTTCTCCCCCTCCTCCCCCAGGCGACTGTCACCACCATCTACTTACGCCTCTATGAATTTGACTACTCTAGGTACTCAGACAAGTGGAGTTGTACAGCGTTTGTCTTTTTCTGATTGGCTTATTTCACTCAGCACAATGTCGTGATGGTTTATCCATGTTGTAGCATGTCAGGATTTTCCTTTTTTTCTTTTTTAAGATTTTTTTGACTTGGACCATTTTTTTTTAAAGTCTTTATTGAATGTGTTATAGTATTGCTTCGGTTTTATGTTTTGTTCTGTTGTCCACGGAAGCCTGTGGAATCTTAGCTCCCTAACCTGGAATCGGACCTGCACCCCCTGCATTGGAAGGTGAAGTCTCAACCACTAGACCACTAGGAAAGTCCCAGAACTTTCTTTCTTTTTAAGGCTAAATAATATTTCATTGTATGTATATGTGTGTGTGTGTTAGTCACCCAGTCATGTCCAACTCTTTGCAACCTCAGGGACTGCAGCCTACCAGGCTCCTCTGTCCATGGGATTCTCCAGGCAAGAATACTGGAGTGGGTAGCCATTCCCTTCTCCAGGGGATCTTGTTGACCCAGGGTTCAAACCCAGGTCTCCTGAATTGCAGGCAGATCTTTTACTGTCTGAGCCACCAGGGAAGTCCACCACACTTTAAATGATTTCATTTTTAAAGAAAAAAGTATTTGTTAGTATAGGTAAATATGGGCTTCCCAGGTAGCTCAGCTGGTAAAGAATCCACCTGTTGTGCAGGAGACCCCGGTTTGATTCCTGGGTCAGGAAGTTCCCCTGGAGAAGGGATAGGCTACCCACTCCAGTATTCTTGGGCTTCCCTGGTGGCTCAGACTGTAAAGAATCCATCTGCAATGCAGGGAGACCTGGGTTCAATCACTGGGTTGGGAAGATCCCTTGGAGGAAGGCATGGCAACCCACCCCAGTATTCTTGCCTGGAGAATCCCATGGACAGAGGAGCCTGGCGGGCTACAGTTGACAGGGTCACAAAGAGTCAGATATGACTGAGCGACTAAGCACAGCACAGCATAGGTAAATATATAATATATAAACATATTAATACATACATATATGTATAAAAGATTGTACATCAAAATGTTAACAGGCCCTCCTTACAGTGGCCCAGTGTAAATGATTCCCCCAAAGTATCTGAAATGTTTAGCCAAAATGATTGATGACAGGGTATTTAATACTTGAAATGATTGGTTTTTCAGTTCTAGACTATGGGATTTGGAGCCCTTTTCATCTTCTTTTTCCTGATGTGCACCTTTTAAAGTATTTGCAGTGAGCACACTTTTCTGTTGTAAATGCTGAAGGAACCTTCAGTGGAGCCGCATCAGCTCACTGTAGCCGTCCGCCTTGCCAGGTGCTGCCCTCCTCCCAGGGTCTCATTCACCACTCGCAGCCTGACCCATTCTGCTCTGAGCACCACGGAACTCTGCTTCCTGTGCCCACAGGGGTGGGATGACCTGCACGGGCCTCCACAGCCGCATGGGAACCCCCTGCATCCCTGGAGACAGCTCAGAGCCATTTCCTCCTCACCTACCCTCCCCTTGCCCTCAGTGCAGAGTCAGCTTTCTCCCTTCAGGGCTCCCTAATCCCTGTTCCCATCTGTCACTGCACTTGTTTCCTGATTGCCTGTGGGCCGCCTGGGGGTGGGGACTGTGCCTTCATCTTTGTATCTGCAGCCCTTAGCATGGAGCCTGGACAAAGACGCTGGGCAGCCTGGGGAGCCACTGGTTGTTCAGAGGGGCTGGCTCCCTGGCTGCTCAGAAATGAGGCTGCAATAGTAGGTGGAAGACTCCCTCAAGGCCCTTCGTGCTACTATACCCTTCGTGAACAGTGCAGAAGACATAGGAGTTGTGGGTTCAGTCCCTGAGTCGGGAAGATCCCCTGCAGAAGAAAGCGGCAACCCACTCCAGTATTCTTGCCTGGGAAATCCCATGAACAGAGGAGGCTGCTGGGTTACAGTCCATGGATTCGGAAAAGAGTCAGACACGACTTAGCGACTAAACAAACAACAACAAAAATAGATATTAAAATTATTGAAATGCACTGCATTTATGTCTTACTAATATTGGTCTCCTGTTGTCTTGGGCTCATAACACACATTTGGTAAATACCTGTTGTTTTTCAGTTGCCCGGTCATGTCCGACTCTTTGCCACCCCATGTACTGCAACACACCAGGCCTCCCTGTCCCTCACCATCTCCCGAAGTTTGCCCAAGTTCATGTCAATTGCATCAGTGATGCCATCCAGCCATCTCATCCTCTGATGCCCTCTTCTTCTTCTGCCCTCAATCTTTCCCAGCATCACCAACTTTTCCAGTGATTTGGCTGTTTGCATCAGATGACCAAAATACTGGACTTCAGCATCAGTCCTTCCAACAAGTATTCAGGGATGATTTCCCTTAAGATTGACTGATTTGATCTTCTTGCTGTCCAAGGGACTTTCAGGAGTCTTCTCCAGTATCCCAAGGACAAATACCTGTTAACCTCCTTAATAACCCTAGTAGCTCCCCGTGATCAAACTTCTCTTCCTTAAATTTGGCTACTTTGAGAGGCTGGGAGGGGGGTTATTTAGGGGCCTGGGAAGCCATTATTATCACCCTCCAAGTCATATGATCGTGACTAGCTGCCTACACCGCATGTATGATTGATCCCAGTCAGGACGCTTTTGAGAAAAAACAAAGAGGTTAAAAGATCTACTACTGGCATGGCTTGAGTGCAGTGTTTAAACATCCTGTGTGTAAAAGCAGCTAATGAATCCTTGCTGTACTTGCTGTTGCCAGTTACTCCTGGGCCAAGAGGGGCTTAAAGTCTTACTGTGTAATGTTCACTCTGAAAGCTGTAATGGGCCAAGTTTTGTGAAACAGATTTTGCAGGCTGGTATAGTTAGGTCGTTTGGGACAATTCTCTTACATATGAAAGAAAGGTTCTAGGCCTCCTTTAGGGAGCATTAAAAGAGCAGAAGGAAAAATGAAAACGTTATAATTACTGTGCAACTGACTCTTTTGGGGTCATCTTTAGCTTCACAGACCACAAGAATTTACCTTGATTTTCCTTGAGAAAAGTGGCCCAATGTAAGCGATTCACCCAAAGTATCTGAAATATTTTTAGCCAAAATGTTTGATGATAGGACAATTAATGGTTGAAATGATAGGTTTTCCAGCTGTTGAAACAATTTGTAAATTGGCATAGGTGGTCTGTGCTGTTTGCATCAGAATCACAATAGCTTGGTTTAATGTTACCTTCTTACCAAGATCAGGCTCTTTTTATAAAAGTTGAGTTAGACTAGATTGGCTTGGTTATGATATTGTTGTTTTGTTTTCTTTTGTTTTTGCCTAGTAGGCCAGCAAAGGAAGTAACATCATTACCTGGAGTAATTAGACTCAGAGATGTGATGTCAGCATTTAAACCCTGGCCTGACCACTCTCCAGCCGGCTGTGTGCTTGGATAAGATATTTAATTTATGGAAGCTTAGAGTTTCTGTTGTTCATCAGGAAAATGGATTATCTGTCAGTTTTGCTTAGTAGACTGTAAGCTTCTTCAAGTAGGAGTGGTATGGTTCATCCATCATTGGAAACTCAGTGTGTGGTATGAGGCCTGGTGAGTAAGAACTCTATAAATATTTTTCAAACAAATCAGATTCGTCTCACTTATTTCATAGGTTGTTTGAAAGAGCGAGTAGGATGAGCAGCAGTAGAGTGTAGTGTTAAGAGCACAGTCCCTGGGCCCTGTTTCTGGCCCCAGGAAGTAGCAGTAACTCTCCTCTGGGCATCTGTGAAAGTGGATGATGCTACCTACTTCCTAGGGTTGTAGTCAGTGTGCCTGAACACTGTAAGTGCTATATGAAAGTGAAAGGAAGTGAAAGAAAGGGAAAGTGGAGTTGCTCAGTCGTGTCCGACTCTTTTCGACCCCATGGACTGCAGCCTCCCAGGCTCCTCCATCCATGGGATTTTCCAGGCAAGAGTACTGGAGTGGGTTGCCATTGGCTTCTCCAGGGGATCTTCCCGACTCAGGGATTGAACCCGGGTCCCCACATTGCAGGCAGACACTTTACCCTCTAAGCCGCCAGGGAAGCCCCTAAGTGCTATATACGTACCAGCTATTGATATAACATGTGAATGGGCTTTGCAAAGTGCTGCTCACATAAACGTGGTACTTATTTGCTGAAGTCTTAGCAAGTGTTTGGCACACTGTGAAATACTTGTAAGTATTTTACACCAAAGAAAGTACTGGGTCTTTCTTTACCTTAACTGAATTAGTGGGAATTGTAGAGCAAGGCAGGGCTACTATTGCTATTATGGGACTCATAAGTCTCTAGTTCTTGACTTTTATAATGCATGAAACTTTGACTATTTCTGTATATCAGCATTTCTTCATTATTAAACCATGGATAGGCAATAGAATTAAGAGCCAGAACCCTGAAATCATTGAAGTACATAGTTGGAATTCAATAATTATTATGGACAGATCGGTTTGTAGTTTATTTTTGGCTCCTCAATGATTTAGTCTGATTTAAAAAAAAAAATTAGTTTAATGCAGGTGGCTCATTTCATAAAGAATTTCACAGGCACTGAAGACAGGGAGCAGTTTTGTGTCTGCACAACTGCGAACCTTATGCCTGCTGCTGCCTGAGCCCTAGAAAGGTCAGTTCACCTTTCTGTACTCACATAAAGCTACTACTTATTTGATAATGTCTTACCAAGTGTTGGGGGCTTCCCAGGTGGCTCAGTGGTAAAGAATCCGCCTGCCAGTGCAGGACACACAGGAGACTCGGGTTTGATCCCTGGGTTTGAAAGATCCTCTGGAAAAGAAACGACAACCCACGCCAGTATTTTCACCTGGGTAATCCCATGGAGCTGGGTGGGCTGCAGTCCATGGAGTCGCTTGACATGACTGAGCATGCATGCATGCTTACCGAGTGTTGGACACACTATGAAATACTAGTACTGGATCTTCCCTTATCTTAACTGAGTTAGTGGTCATTCCATTTCACATTTTCTAAAGCCCACTTAGGGTGTCTTTCACCTGGACCCTTTTAGTGACACACATGACCACTGGATGCAAAGTACAGGTTCAGAGAAGGCCTGACCTGGGGCTTCCCCGGCCTGGCACTGCTGCCTGCTCTGTTTTTCCACTGTTAGCTTTGTGGAAAGTGAGTGAAAGTGAAAGTCACTCAGTCGTGTCCGACTCTTTGTGACCCCATGGACTGTAGCCCGCCAGGATCCACAGGTCCATGGAATTCTCCAGGCAAGAATACTGGAGTGGGTTGCCATTTCCTACTCCAAGGGATCTCCCCAACCCAGTGATTGAACCCAGGTCCCCCACATTGCAGGTGGATTCTTTACCGTCTGAGCCACCAGGGAAGGGCTATGTAGAAATAACTGGTCAATTCCTAGGCAATAGGATTTTTAAGATGATGTTAAATAACACTGATTTCTTATGTGCAAACACTGCAGTAGCTTCCACTTTGGTTTCTCTGCCTCTTAGCCATTAGAGTCTCCTTCACACAGCACTGTCTTCATCTCCCCATTATTTCATTCTTGCCAGGTCTCCCCAGGCCAAGAACTCTCTTGAGATAGTATCTTACTGCAGGATCAAATCCAAGCTCCCTGTGTTGCCTTTCAAGGCCATGCATAATCTGAGCCCATTTTATCTATCCATGTTTCACTTCCAGTTTCTCTCTAATGTAGAATTTTACTTCCCGCTCACTGGGGTCTATCTTCTTTTTCCTGGTGGCTCAGACGGTAAAGAATCTGTCTGCAATGTAGGAGACCCGGGTTCCATCCCTGGGTTGGGAAGATCCCCTGGAGAAGGGCATGGCAACCCACTCCAGTATTCTTGCCTGGAGAATCCCATGGACAGAGGAGCCTAGTGGGCTACAGTCCACGCGGTCGAAAGGAGTCAGACACAACTGAGCAATTAACACTTTCTTTCACTTTCGCTTGTGTTCTTTTGTTTTCAAGGTCCCCACACTGAAATGCCCTCCCTGTCCCTTCTATTTACACTTAAATAGCTTTTAAAATTTTTATTTTGTTTTTATTTTTTATTTGGGCCATACCACTCGTCACTTGGGATCTTAGTTCCTTGACTAGGGATCGAACTCATGCCCCCTGCAGTGGAAGTGAGAAGTCCTAACCCCTGGACCACCAGGGAAGACCTGACACGTGCCTGTAGCTTTAAGGCCCTCCCCCCACCTTTTCCCTAAACCCTGTCTCCTCCTGAACATTGATTGGCATCTCCTGTATTTTTGCATTTGATTATATTTAATTTAGAGCTTTCTTCGGTACCATTTTAAAAATTAGTATCTTCTCATAATGACTCAGATAATATTAAAATTATTGTAAGCTTACCAGTTAGGCATTCAGGAAAATTGTACCTGTTTTATATGTAGTATAAGTTTTTAAAAAATGTAACCTTCTCCTCTTGGCAGCTATAATTCCACCCCACTGCTCATAAATAAAGCCCTGGAGTCCAGGCCATATGCAGTAAAACAAAATAATATTGTAGAGCAAGGCAGGACTACTATTGCTATTATGGGACTCATAAGTCTCTAGTTCTTGACTTTTATAATACATGAGACTATGGCTGTTTCAGTACATCAACATTTCTTCACTATTAAACCACGGATAGGTGATAGAATAAAGAGCCAGAACCCTGAAATCACTTAAATACGTAGGGGAGTTCCATAATTGTTATGGACAGATTGGTTTGTGGTTTATTTGGGGCCCTTCAATGATTTAGTCTGATCTGTATATGTCCATTTACCTTTCCATACTAATTTAGTAGATCTGCTAAAATATTAGACTTTTATTAAACTTAAGCTATAATGTGTTGGGAAGATCCACTGTAGAAGGAAATGGCAACCCACTCCAGTGTTCTCGCCTGAGAAATCCCACGGACAGAGGAACCTAGTAGGCTACAGTCCATGGGGTCACAAAGAGTCGGACACAACTGAGTGACTGAGCGCCATGCACCACCATAATGAAATAAAATTTTGTTGCTGGAGTGCAAACATGCTACATACATTGTGAGAATCAACTTCATCTTCTGTCCTTTCTCCCTCCCTCATTTTTCTTTTCTTTCAATCAATGGGCATCTGAAATGCAGACAGCATTGGTCTCGATGGAGCTCTGCAAGTAAAACATGGCCTTCTCCTGCTAAGAGATCACAGCCTAGCACTGGAAACGTATGTGAACAACAGTGGTCTAACGATAATGAGATTGGATTAAATAAGGGTAAATAGTTACATTCGAAAACTGGGTAAATACAGAGATAGAAGGTCAAGCTTAGAAAGTATATAAACATAGTTAATCACACTTACTAATTTTCTAGTGTGTGCCAAGCTCTGTGCTAGGTTGTAGTTATGTTCCTGTTAATATATCCTCCCGACAAATATTTGAGTTGGATATATTAATCTACTTTTCAAAAACAAATAAATTGAAGCAAACTGTGAAAGAAGCAGAGCTGTGATTCAAATATAGCCCAGTCTTTTATTATACCAGCCTGTCTTTATGCCAGTATAAAAATAAAGTTTAATATGTAAATAAAAATGTTTTGCTGGGTACTTCAAAATGACCACAAAGCTTTGCAGAGGTTGGCATTTCCCTAGAGGAAATTAGCCAGGATAAAAGGGAATAAAGTTTAAGATATAATGCACAAGGGGAAAAAACTCTTTAAAGAAAATATCCTTCAGTTTTGAAACCTCCTGAGTAATGAATGGTAATATCTTCTCTATTAATTTGACACTAAAAGAACAGGTAGAGATGTTAAATGATTATTTTGTGAATCTTCAAATAAAACCAACTTTCTCTAGGCTTATTAAGTAGATTGCAAAAGGGGACTTAGACACGGTTTTTATATATAGTTGTGTATTTCAGCAATTATTCCGGATGAACATTAAAAACACTGTCAAATTCCAAATTAATCCCCTTGCATTTTTTTCTATTGAATTCTTTGATATCTCTAAATTAATTTGGTGAGAGTGACTTTCTTCACAGCATTCTAATTAACTCTCCA
Source organism: Bison bison bison (assembly GCF_000754665.1). Classification (NCBI taxonomy): domain Eukaryota; kingdom Metazoa; phylum Chordata; class Mammalia; order Artiodactyla; family Bovidae; genus Bison; species Bison bison. Next base: position 5,190,622 of record NW_011494800.1, on the reverse strand, counting down.
GCAGCGTTTATTCAAGCTTTTCTGTCTCAGAATTTTGTGAGTTTTTTTCATGTACATTTCTCATCACAGATAGTTCTAGATAGTTTATGGGTTTTGTTGCTATTGTAAACCTATTATGTTTCTTTCTTTACTGTATAATAAAAAACTTTGGATTTTCATCTTTTATCTAACCCTTTATATGAACGCTCATAAATTCAAATAGTATTTTAATCAATTCTCTGGCTTTAGTGTTGCAGATAATTCCATTTCTGCGTGTCTTATATTGAAGCCCCTTATTTCTGTTTCTTTTTTGATGAATTGGTAAAACCTGCCCAAGCAGTGTTGATAGTTGTTTTTTCAAAAAAACAATTCAACTGAGTAAAATTTAAAGACCTTACTGGCTTTATTTATGATTCTTGAGTTGGGCATCATCCCATTTAGGAGATAGAAAGGAGTTCCAAGAAGCTGTACAAAAATGGAAGACTTTTATAGACAGAAGGAGGCAGGACACAAAATTTATTCCAGCACAGGGTGGATTGTTTCAGGCAGTGTCCCCTTCTTTGGGGAGAAGACAGGGGTCTGTCAAGCAGATTACTGTGCCAGTGCTAACCAAGTAATTCCAGACTGACTGGTTAAAGGTTATGTCGTGGGAGAGGCTGAAATAGCAGCTAGCTTTGGTATTAACTCTTGGTTTGGTGATGTGGGCTTAGTACAAGAGACTCCATTTTGGGACTGTTGTCTCTTTTTTAGCATCATCATCGATTCATCCTAGTTTTAATAGGAAAGCTCCCTTTTCATGCCCAAAAAATAATATTGGCTGTTGGCTTATGAGAGATATACCCATTATAAAATCCTTCTAACCCTAGTTTTCCTAGATATTTTGAAAGGGATGAGCACTGAATTTGGTCAGCCTTTTGAACATCCTTATAGGGTTAATCTTATTTGACTCAATAGTGTACTGCATTATCTTCATAACAATAACTATTTATTTCCTGAGATAAACTCCCCTAGGCCATGATTTGCTTTTCTTTTACTTTATTGTTGACTTTATGTGCTATTTTCTATTTAGGACTTTTTACTCATGTTGTTCATCACTGTTATTCAAAAAATAAATACGTGTATCATATACAGTTGTATTTGGGGAATGACATTGTACATATGCTTTTGTATCCTGAATTTTACACTTAAATACAATAGCATTTTCCTATGGCATTAGAAGTTCTTCAAAACATATTTCAATGGCTGCACAATATATTACGGTTTGTCATAATTTCCTTTATCTTCCTGTTTTTTTCATTGCTTTAAGTTTTTGCTAATTTTGGACTGCTACAAACTGTGGGAGATAGTGAAGGACAAAGAAGCCCTTTGGGCTGCAGTCCATGGGGTCACAAAGAGTTAAACACAACCTAGCCACTGAACAACAAAAGTTTAAATCATGCAAAGGTGAGCATCTTTATGTGTAAACTTTTGTTCTTACTGCTGATTGTTTCTGTAGTGTGTTCATTTCCAAAGGCCACCACTACAAATTATACAAACCTACTAGCTTAACTAGGGCTTTTCAGGTGACGCTAGTGGTAAAGAACCTGCTTGCCAGTACAGGTTTGATGTAACAGACATGCATTGGATCCCTTGATTGGGAAAATCCCCTGGAGGAGGGCATGCAATCCACTTCAGTATTTTTTTTTTTTTTTCACTTCAGTATTCTTGCTTGGAGAATCCCATGGACAGAGGAGGCTGATGAGCTACACTCCATAGGGTTGCAAAGGGTTGGACTTAGCATGCATGCACAGTAGCTTAATCCAGCAGAAGTTTATTTTCTCATAGTTCTAGAGACCAGAAATTCAAAACCAAGGTGTTGGCAGGGCCATGCTCCCTTTGAAGGCTCTAGAGGGAGAATCACTCCTGGCTTCTTCCAGTTTCTGGCAGCTCCTGGCGTTCCTTGTGGTATCATCACTCCAGTCTCTACCTGTCTTCACATGGCCTTCTCTATGCATGTCTCTCTGTGTTCCCTCATTTTCTTATAAGAACATCAGTCACTGAATTTAAGCCATGTTTTAAATCTATGATGATTTCTTTCTTTTTTTAATTTTTGGATCATATGGTAGCTTTATTGTCAATTTTTTGAGAAATATCCATAGTTGTTTTCCATACTGATTGCATCAGTTACCTTCCCATCAACAAGGTACATGGATTCTTTTTTCTCTGACACTCCAACATTTGTTATTTCTTATCTTTTTGATAATGGCCATTCTAATGGGCATAAGGTGAAATCTCATTGTGTATTTTGATTTGCATTTCCCTAATAATTAGCAGTGTTGAACAATTTTACATTTGCCTGTTGGCCATCAGTATGTATTCAAGATGATTTGTTTTTAAGATGCTTTGTTAATTATACCTGCACAGGGCCTGTTTTTAAATAAGGTAACATTCATAGGTAACTAGGGGTAGGACTTGGGCTTATCTTACTTGAGAGGGACAATATTTAACCCACTACACCTTTTTTGAGTAGAAATACAAAGGCAAAAAACAAGTATCAAAGTATCTCTTGATACTTGTTACCAAATTGTTTTCCAAAATGCGTAAGATGGCCTGGTTCATCAGCATTGTAGAGTACTCATTTACCTACAGCTTTGCCCAAATTAAGTATTACCATTGGAAAAAAAAAAACAAACAAACAAACCTTTTTTTGGATTGGGTACAAATGGAAACTGATGTTTTAAAGTTCATTTCATGAATTGTTTATAAATTTGACAAGATTCTGTGTACTTAACATGGAAATTTCTTTTTCTGTAAAAAAAAATTTTTTTTGGCCAAGTGGCATGTGGAATCTTAGTTCCCCAACCAGAGATCAAATCTGTGTCCCTTGCACTGGAAGCACGGAATCTTAACCACTGGACCACCAGAGAAATACCTCTGTAAAATCTTTTGTAATGTCTTTGCCCATTTTTATTTTAGTGCATTTGCTGTTTTCTCATTTATACAGTCATTATACATGAAGAATATTATCCTTTGGTTGCACTGCTTGTAAATATTTCCCCAGTTTGTCAGTCAGTTCAGTCTCTCAGTCATGTCTGACTCTTTGCAACCAACCCCATAGACTGTACCATGCCAGGCCTCCCTGTCCATCACCAGCTCCCAGAGCTTGCTCAAATTAATGTCCATAGAGTCAGTGATACCATCCAACCATCTCATCCTCTGTCATCCCCTTCTCTTCCCACCTTCAATCTTTCCCAGCATCAGGGTCTTTTCCAATGAGTTAGTTCTTCGCATGAGGTGGCCAAAGTATCGGAGCTTCAGCTTCAGCATCAGTCCTTCCAATGAATATTCAGGACTGATCTCCTTTAGGATGGACTGGTTGGATCTCCTTGCAGTCCAAGGGACTCTCAAGAGTCTTCTCCAACACCACAGTTCAAAAGCATCAATTCTTGGGCTCTCAGCTTTCTTTGTAGTCCAACTCTCACATCCATACATGACTACTGGAAAAACCATAGCTTTGATTAGATGGACCTTTGTTGGCAAAGTAATGTTTCTGCTTTTGAATATGCTGTCTAGGTTGGTCATAGCTTTTCTTCCAAGGAGTAAGTATCTTTTACTTTCATGGCTGCAATCACCATCTGCAGTGATTTTGGAGCCCAAGAAAATAAAGTCTCTCACTGTTTCCATTTTTTTCCCATCTATTTGCCATGAAGTGATGGGACCAGATGCCATGATCTTAGTTTTCTGAATGTTGAGTTTTAAGCCAACATTTCACTCTCCTCTTTCACTTTCATCAAGAGGCTCTTTAGTTCTTCTTCGCTTTCTGCCATAAGTGTGGTGTCATCTGCATATCTGAGTTATTGATATTTCTCCCTCCAGTCTTGATTCCAGCTTATGTTTCCTCCAGCCCAGTGTTTCTCATGATGTACTCTGCATATAAGTTAAATAAGCAGGGTGACAATACACAGCTTTGACATACTCCTTTCCCTGTCTGAGGTGTACTGTGTTGTAAATGTTAAAAATTTCATGTTTTCCTGGTGCCTCAACATCCCACAGGCAGGCTGTGGGCACCCTGCCTGGATGACCAAGTCAGTGTGATAGGCTGGTGGTGCCACAAGCTCCCCTCTGACCCTCCCCTGACTGTGACCTCGTGACCTTCAAACACACCAGTGAAATCCCCTGGCGCCTTTGGCATGTGCTCTTTCCCCGAGCCCCTCTGAAGGCACTGCCCTCAATGGCTCATTGTCTCGGCTGCCACCTGCCTGGTTGAGCCGCTACCTGGGCTCTCGTCCCACGTGGTCCCCTCCGTGTCCTGCCGCATCTGCCTCTTCTAGGACTCCTTCGTCTGACCAAGCTCTTTCACTTTCATACCCCTCCCCGTGATGGTATTCCATGTCCTTGTCAGACCGATCCTCCATAAACAAAAAACACCCCAACAACAGTTTAAGTAATGTTATGACTCCTTGCAACACAATTGGCGTAGAGGATGGGATGATCTAAGCCAGGGATGGAAAGCCCCACGGAGATGTCCCGGGACGGCTCTGGCTGATGAATGGGCTGTGGCACCTGGGCTCAGGCATTTGGAAGGCTCTGTGTCTTGGCATTCAGGCACCACCTAGACTCCAAGAATCCCCATGCTAAAGTGCAGACCGTGCCCTGAGCCCAGTAGAACGTCCCAGGATCTCGTTTCTCAGTCGCGAGCCTCACAGGAGAAGGCTGGTCATCGTGGGGCTGCAGGTAAGCAGAGCCGCTGGGCAGCTAACCTGGCATTTTGCCTGTATCCTGGTGGTGGTTGTTCAGTCACTGTCGTGTCTGACTCTTTGTGACCCCATGAACTACAGCAGGCCAGGCTTCCCCTTCCTTCACTATCTCCCTGAGTTTGCTCAAACTCGTGTCTATTGAGTCAGTGATGCCATCCAACCATCTCATCTTCTGTTGCCCGCTCTTCTCTTGCCCTCAGTCTTTCCAGAAATAGGGTCTTTTCCAAAGAGTAAGCTTTCTTGCATCAGGTGGCCAAAGTGTTGGAGCTTGAGCTTCAGCATCAGTCCTTCCAATGAATAGTGAGGATTTCCTTTAGGATTGACTGGTTTGATCTCCTTGCTGTCCAAGGGACTCTCAAGAGTCCTCTCCAATACAACTGGAAAGCATCAATTCTGCGCTTAGCCTCCTTTATTGTCCAACTCTCACATCCATATGTGACTACTGGAAAAACCATAGCTTTGCCTAGACGGAGCTCAGACTAATTAGGGAAGGGCTGTGCTGGGCTCAGTTGTGTTTGACTCTTTGCGACCCCATGGACTGTAGTCTGCCAGTCTCCTCCATGAGATTTTCCAGGCAAGGATACTGGAGTGGGCTGCCATTTCCTTCTACCACCCGTATCTTGGTTAAGGCACCATGAAGTGGCTGTGTCAGCGCCCACAGCTGAGGGGTCACTGTGTCCAGTGGTATTGGCCCATGACCCCGTCCACACTGCCCTTGTGGCTTTGAGTGACACCGGGAGTACCCCTCACTTCTCATTCGGTGTTGGGAGACCCCCCACAGAGTGTCAGCCATGAGGTCCTGTAAGGATCCGCCCTGCTGGGGTTGCCAATCCCGTCTGCAGTATCCCTCTTTCAGCCCCCAAGCCCATAGAGTATGAGGGATCCTGTTTATGCAGACAGGTGGCCCAAGTGGGAAAAAAAAAAAAGGCTGTGGGGTGTGTAGGGGGAGGGGAGGAGCACTTTAATCCTGCCCCGCCCCCAAAATACCTGAGGCTGTTCCTCAGTTTGCCTGAGATCTCTGGGTCCACTTAAGTGCTATTGACATGCTAGTAGTCTCCTTAGAATTAAATTGCACAAAACTAAGAAGTTGAGGCCATTCCAGATCTCCTGCTTATAGACCCCAACCCCTCTAAAGGGAGGTAGATGGGGACCCCCACCCCAAGAGAGGACATCTCCCATCCCCTTCCTCACAGCTACAGTCACTGGAGACCACCAGGAATTTGTCCAAAGACAGGGGGAAAAAAAAAATAGCTGCTGGGAGATACAAAACACTCAAAAGATTTTAACAAAACAGCAAAAAAAAAAAGAGGGAACAAAAAAATGGGTTGATTATCCTGTGGTTGGTTGGGGGCGGGAGGGGAAGGCGGTCCCAGAGAGCGGCTTCTGCCTGGAATTAAGCCGGTCCTTCCCCTTCTCCCTTCCCCTTTATCTCGACTAAAGACCCGTGCTAGCAGGAAGCTAAACAAATAAAGTGTTGGGTAGACAAACTGCCACTTTTGGTGGCTGCAAGCCCAAGGGAAAAGGAAGGAAGGGAGGAAATGAGGGAGGGAGGGAGGAAGGAGCTGCAAACCTTACAAACCCAGCAAAAACCAGAGGCAGCAAACATCATCCTAGTCCAAGAGTACTTACTGATTAAACCAACAGAACTAAGCAGAGGAAAAATAAGAAATCACAGCCTCCTCCAAGGACATGCATAGGACATGCATTATAGTGTATGTTAATAACTAAACATCATCTCATCCTCTTTGGATTCTGATGACAACATACTTCTCATTTATGAATTTTACTTACGAATTGAAATCTACAGGCACTCCTACTGGTGTCTTCAAAAATTCCTTCACTGTAGGGGCTTTGGCAGCCTCTTTTCATGCCTCTCAAAAGTCTCCAGACCACTTATTAATATAATGGCCATTGGTTGCCCCAGGGCTTCTGATGCAAGAAACTGCCCCTTGGTCTCATGCTATACACCATTAAAACGACAAGTGATGCCTACTTACTGAGCTTTCCTGAAAACCGAGGCTCTCACAGACCTCGAGCCTGTGACCCTCCATACCCAGCTGTCCCTTCTGCTTTGTATGTGTGCGTTAATTGCTCGGTCATGTCTGACTCTTGGTGACCCCATGGACTGTAGCCCACCAGGCTCCTCTGTCCATGGGATTCTCTGGGCAAGAATATTGGAGTGGGTAGCCATTTCCTTCTGCAGGGGATCTTCTCAACCCAGGAATCAAACCTGGGTCACCTGCATTGCAGCAGATTCTTTACCATCTGAGCCACTGTGAGTGCTTCTGCTGTGGATCCTAAATCATGCCACAAGCTTAGCACGGCTCCCAAGGCCTCCTTAAGACAAGATGGAGCCCCACCTGGGCCCGTTGGTGTATTCCACCTACTGGAGTGGGTGGTTTCCCTAGACCGCTGCCATTGCCAGATGCCAGGGTACTGGAGGAGGTCACCCCAGACCACTTGGCTACCTGAAAGGCGTCTTTGGATTAACTGAGAGAAGAGCAGTGGGATTTCACGTACTGTACAGGTGGCACTTCTCGCTTCAGACAGGATGGAGTTCAGTGGGATGCTGCTCCTTTCCAGATTGTCCTGACCCAGACTGTCCCAATAAAGGAGGGGCCCCAAGCAACAGCATACTCAGCCACACTCCAGGGGTCATCTTGCTGTCTCGAAACCCAGCCCAACAATGGCTCCACCTCATATTTATTACAAATTGTTGGGCTATAGCCTAAAAATTATCCCCTTCAGGATAAAATAGTTTAGAAATCTCTTGCCTCACTGATACCCAGAATATAAACCACAATTATACAGGTCTCTGTATATACTAAGAGGCTTCCCAGGTGGCACTAGTGGTAAAGAACCCACCTGCCAATGCAAGAGGCATAAGAGACATGGGTTCGATCCCTGGGTCGGGCAGATCCCCTGAAGGAGGGCATGCAACCCACTCCAGTATTCTCACCTGGAGAATGGAGAATCCCATTGACAGAGGAGCATGGTGGGCTACAGTCCATAGGGAAGCAAAGAGTCTGATGCGACTGAAATGATTTAGCACACGCACACACTGCGTATACTAAGGCCACAGTACAAGGCTTTGCCAGGACACTCTTTGCCTTCAGAGTTACAGACGTTACTGGCAGTAACCAAGATGCACATTCTCACATTTCAGAATTCGCAACATGGGACACTTGGAAAACTAGCCGATAGGTCCTTTTTTTGGCTGTCGGATCTTAGTCGTGGCACATGGGATCTTCATTGCATTGTATGGGATCTTTTCAGTACGATACACAGACTGCTTGTGGAGCACAGGCTCAGTAGTCACAACTGGCCAGCCTAGTTGCCCTGCCACATGAGGGGTCTTAGTTCCCTGACCAGGGATCGAACTCAAGTCCCCTGCATTGCAAGGAAGATTCCTTACCACTGGACCATCAGGGAAGTCTCCCATAGAACGTTTATGTCCCTGAGAGATTTCAAATAACAGTTTAATTGAGAGACATTTGGTCTCTCAAATGGGCTTCCCAGGCGGTATTAGTGGTAAAGAATCTGCCTGCCAATGCAGGAGACACAAGAGACGCGAGTTTGATCCCTGGGTTGGGAAATGGCAACCCGCTCTAGTAATCTTGCCTGGAAAATTCCAAGGACAGAGGACCCTGATGGCCTACAGCCCACGGGGTCACAAAGAGTTGACATGACTGAGTACTCAGCTTTTGGTCTCTCAAACAACCCCTTTTCAAATTCTAGTACAACCAATAGTAAACTCTCAAGTTCTCTATGTTACCCCAAGCCTTAACTTATTCTTATAAATGTTCAATCTACCTCTCACCACTTCAGGCTGGAGGCCAGATCAAGGGCACATACTTTCC
>NW_011494800.1:5153578-5181941 GCF_000754665.1 Bison bison bison | reverse complement strand
GAGTCATTCAGATCAGATCAGATCAGTCACTCAGTCGTGTCCGACTCTTTGCGACCCCATGAATTGCAGCACGCCAGGCCTCCCCGTCCATCACCAACTCCCGGAGTTCACCCAGACTCACGTCCATTGAGTCAGTGATGCCATCCAGCCATCTCATCCTCTGTCGTCCCCTTCTCCTCCTGCCCCTAATCCCTCCCAGCATCAGAGTCTTTTCCAATGAGTCAACTCTTCGCATGAGGTGGCCAAAGTACTAGAGTTTCAGCTTTAGCATCATTCCCTCCAAAGAAATCCCAGGGCTGATCTCCTTCAGAATGGACTGGTAGGAGTCATTAACCACAGCTTATTCCACAGGCCAGGCCCCTGCTCACCTGATATAGGACTCATTTGAATCAAAACTTTCACCAAAACTAAAACAGCCACACACCACTCTGTTGACTGTTGGTCTTATTACTACTGGCCTAGGCATTTCCATTGGTTTACAGTCTGGAAGTTCTCAGCAGCTCAAATGGGTACTCACTTGGAAAGAGCCCCCCGAGTCCCACATCCCAGACAACATTGTCCTGGCCCAGAATCTCATGGTTGGAGATGACATCACCCCAACCCAAGACCACAGCATTGGAGACAACTTCACCCTCGGTGTCTGAGATGTCTTCACTTCTTACACTAAAACCTCTACCCCAGGGGCACCCACGGACCACCTCTCCTGTGGCACAAAGTGGACATGGGACATTTCTTTCCTTCCTGAGCCTGTTGTCTGCTTAGCCCTCAATTCTAGTATACTCCTTGCTCTCTATTAAAATGTACACCCCGTGCCCCCATGGCTAAAGGACGAGATCGAGGTTACTAATATAAACAGAGAGACTTCCCTAGTGGTCCAGCGATTAAGACTCTGCACTTTGAATCCAGAGGTTTTGGGTTTGTTCCCTGGTCTGGGAAATAAGATCCCACAAACCAAGCGGCACAGCCAAAAAGAGAATCTTTGGATTTCCCTAGTGGTCCGGTGTTAAGACTCCATGCTTCCACTGCAGGGGGCTCGTGTTCAATCTCTGAAGTTCCACATGCTGTGCTGTGCAGCCAAAAAAAATTTTTTTTAATTAAATTGATACTGCTACTGCTAAGTCACTTCAGTTGTGTCCGACTCTGTGCGACCCCATAGACGGCAGCCCACCAGGCTCCTCTGTCCCTGGGATTCTCCAGGCAAGAATACTGGAGTGGGTTGCCATTTCCTTCTCAGATTGTTGCTTTCTCCAAGAGGCACTTGTCTCATGTCAGCCAGCCCTTTGACTTCCTGGGGAAAGGACCACTCACTCCCTAATGCCTTTTCTTATACCCTCCCTGCACCCAGCTTGCAACCAGTCTCTTGCCTTCTTTTTCCAATCGTGACCTTCTTTCCCTTCCCCATCGGTTAAACACAGTACATCGTGCTCTAAATAGTGGCACCTTCAGGTATGATTGTGACCTGGACTCAAAGGCACAGCACCTTATATATTTTTCCTGGTTGGCTCCCCCACCAACATTTTTCCTAAGGAAACCATACCCCAGGGTGCAATGGTTACACTAGAGTTTCCAAGTTCTTTACCCACCGGGTGCTTCTGGCTTCTGTCAACCCAAGAACGATATTGATTCCTATCCTGATAAGGTTTGTCATCGCCTCAGGAACAGCCAGCCTTGGCACCAGTATAGGGACCATTCTCAAACAAAGTCAAGTCCTGACTGCCACCCAGCACCTTTCTGTGGCCTTTTCAGATCACTCAGAGGCTGGACAAAATACTGTCCCTTAGGCAACAAGCCCGTAAGTCCCTAACCCACATGGTGATAGATGACAGACTGGCTCTTGACTACTTACTAGCCAGGAAAGGGTTTCTGCCTTTCTTCCCACCTGTTGTCTTAAATTAAGAACATGCAGATCAGGGACTTCCCTAGTGGTTCAGCGGTTAAGACTCCATGCTCCCAGTGCAGAGGTCCGGGTTCAATTCCTGGTCAGGCAACTAGATCCCACATGCCGAAACTAAAAGACCCCACATGCTGCAGCTAAGACCCAGCGCATCGAAATAAATAAACAGAAATAAACAAATGCTTTTAAAAGAAACATGCAAATCACAAGGAGGCACAGGCCACCCATACCAAGTTGACGGGTGACTTCCTCAGCGTCTGAGCTGCCATGTTGGGAAAGTGAAAGCCTGGGTTTTTTTGTTTGATGGTTCAGTTTCAATGCACTCACACAATGAAAGTAAAGTTACAAGCTTTATTACTTACAGATCCCAGAAATGGGGGCATTTGAGGGGGAGGGGAAGGGCAGCAGTGAGCCAGGGGAAGGGCAGCCCTCCATAGTGGGGTGGTTGGGGAGAGCAGAAGATAGAGAGCAGGGTAGCAAGCACCTTTTACTGATAAGATGATTGGGGCCAAGGTTACTAACTTTTCTGGGGGCTCAACTCTAAATGGTTATTTATTTTTTACTGCAGGATAACTGCTTTGCAATATTATATTGATTTCTGCCATACAACAATGAGAATCTATTGTAACTATATATATATTATATATATATATATATATCCCCTCCCTCTTGAGCCTTTCTCACACCTTCTCCACATCCCACCCCTCTAGGTCATCACAGAGTGCTGGGATGAGCTCCCTGAATTATATCACAGCTTCCCACTAGTTATCTGGGGCTTCCTTGGTGGCTCAAATGGTAAAGAATCTGCCTGCAGTGCAGGAGGCCAATGGGTTGCCATTTCCTTCTCCAGGGGATCTTCCTGACCCGCATCTCCCTGCATTTACAGGTGGATTCTTTACCATTGAGCCACCTAGGAAGCCCCAAATGCCTACTATCAGTATATAAAATATGCTATAAAATGCCTGAGCAGCAACTCAAAATAGCTGTTTTCTCATCACACGTAGTACCTCCTACTGTATGGCATTATTAACTCAGATACAGGCCAGACTGCAAGGCTTGGGCTGAGAGGTAAAGCTCTCTCATACCAGCATCTTCTAAAAGATTTCTTTCGAATCAGAAATGTTGTCCTGTTCTCTTCTTGGCTATTGCCAACAAAGTGACATGCCTGGTTGTGGGACTGGGTTCCGCACTCTCATCATATATCGTCACCTATAGCTGAGTTAGCCTTCCACGGCCAAGTCAAGCTGTCCCACTCACTTTAATATCTCCACAGCCCAGGTGGCAAACGTCATCCAGCCTGCCTGGTATTGTCAGTGATGTTGCAGCGTCACAAGGCCGATTGTATACTATTATAAATTTGTAAAACTTAACATTTTCCTACCACCTCAACATCCCCACAAACAGGTTATGTGCGCTCCCGGCCGGGTGGCCAGGTTAGAAATAGGCTGGTGCCTACCACAAGTTTCTTTCTTCCTGTTTTCTTCTGATTTCATTTTGTTTCTTTTTAAAATTTTATTCATTTTCTTTATTTTTGGCTGTGCTGCATTCTTCGTTGCTGCACGCATGCTTTCTCTAGTTGCGGCGAGCAGGACTGGTCCCCAGTTGTGGCGTGCACGCTTCTCATCGCGGTGGCATCTCCTGTTGCGGAGAATGGGCTCTGGGTGCATGGGCTTCAGTAGTTGTGGTGCGTGGGCTTACCTGTTCCTCGGTATGTGGAATCTTCCCGGAGCAGGGATTGAACCCGTGTCCTCTGCATTGCCAGGCGGATTCTTAACCACTGAACCACCAGGGAAACCCTCTCCCCTGCTTTTGGCCTAGTGACATTCAAAAGCACCAGTGATACCCCTCATGTCTTTTGCTTGTGCACACTCCCCTAGCCTCCAGTGAAGTCATCTGCCAAAGGTCTCCTCTTTCTTCCTCCCTCTCTGCTCCCTACCCGGCTTGACTGAACCCAGTTACTGACTGCCGGCCCCTTCTCCCTTGTAGTCCTCTGCCATGCCTCCCCCTTCTAGAACCTGTGAATATAATCCATCTCTTTCACTTTCGAACACTTCCTTGTGGTGTTATACGAGTTCGCACCAGCAAAAACTGGTGCGAACTGGTATAACAGCAGTTGGCACTGATCATCAGAACTGGTATAACAGCAGTTTGCACTGATCATCGCCAAAAACCTGTTTTAAGTCATATAATTCTTCCTTACAACCCAGGTACCTGTGGCCTCCCCAACCAAGTCACTTCTTCTGGATGTAGCATCGGATCATTCCAAACAAAACCTCCAAAGTGGGTGGGGAAAAAAAAAGATGCAGCAGTTTTCTGGTGATGTAATCATTTAACGCAGAGAAACAGTTACACTTCTGTAACTTAATGCAGGAATTTCTCTTGGGACTGCTCTGCTCAGTTGCTTTGTTTGTTGTTTCTTGCAAAAGGCCACATTATTTTTATTATTGAAGTTTTTTATGTTTTTATATGTATTTTTTAAGTTTGTAATACACTGTAACATGTCAGGGCGTCCCCTTCTTGTCTCTCATTTCAGATGAAGTTGGAATCTTCTTGAAGTTTTAAGAAACCTGCATAAAACTGTGGTTGGTAAACTTTAATGTGTATTAGAATCACTTGGCGGAGAAGGCAATGGCAACCCACTCAAGTACTCTTGCCTGGAAAATCCCAGGGACGGGGAGCCTGGTGGGCTGCTGTCTATGGGGTGGCACAGAGTCGGATACGACTGAAGTGATTTAGCAGAATCACTTGGGGCTTAGTAAGAAGATAATTTTCTTGAAAACCTACTCCTCTTGTTTTTCTAAGTCTGGGCTCAGCCCAGGAATCTGAATTTTAATAAGCATCTGAGGGATTGTAAAGCAGTAATCCTTAGACCCCAGTTAAAGATACACTGCTGGGAGTAATTTGCACAAAATTGACAACTTTTTACTGTCTCTCCCTTTATTTGGGTCTTCTTTTTATCTTTTAGTCAAGTTTTCGCTCCATATGTTACATCTTGCTCATTGTGAGTGGGGTTTTTTTTCCTATTATATCTTGTAATTGTTATTGCTAGTACACAGGAAAGCTGTTGATTTCTTAGATGTTTTTTATCCAGCCACCTTGCTGAGTCCTCTTGTTAAGCCTAATAGTTTTTCAGTTAAATCTTTTGTAAGGACAAGGGGAGAGTGAGATCGGTAAACCAGCCCAGCACCTGGGAACACTTGATTTTTTCTTCCTTCTTTACGTTAAATTTAGCATAAACTATTATATCTAGTTTATGTGTCACTGCATTGTCTAGAGTTTCTAGAACAATGCTGAATGAACACTCACAGGTGGCGGTTTAGTCACAAAGTCATGTCCAACTGGAGTGGGTTGCCATTTCTTTCGCCAGGGGATATTCCTGACCCAGGAATTGAACCCAGATCTCCTGTTGCAGACAGATTCTTACCAACTGAGCTACAAGGGAAGCCGAACACTCATAGGATTCACCCTTAATTTATTCCTGATTTTAAAGGGAATGTCTCTACTATGGTTTCATGGTTAAGAATGGTTTTGGCCATTGCTCTTCTGTGTGTTAGCTGCTCAGTCGTGTCCAACTCTTTTCGACCCCATGGGGTTTAGCCTGCCAGGCTCCTCTGTCCATGGCATTCTCCAGGCTAGAATACTGGAGTGGGTTGCTATTTCCTTCTCCAGGGGATCTTCCTGACCCAGGGATTGAACCTGGGTCGATTTGGGTCTCCTGCACTGCAGGCAGACTCTTTACCATCTGAGCCACCAGGTTGCTGTTCTATGGACCTTTACAAAATCATGATAAGGAAATAGCCTTCTATTCCTACTCTTCTTAAAGCTGCCTTTTAAAAAAATGAAGAAATGGGTGTAGAATCTGTGGGAAGGAAAAATTCTTTTTCCTTCTATCCTGCTTGGTTCCAGCTGAGGCCTGATAAATGGGACTGACAAAAGGCAAATGAACAAGAGAAAACCAACAAGCTTATTAGCGTGTGCATCCTGCTTACACATGGGAGTGAGCAGAGATGAATAACTCACAAGGGTGGTTAGGATCTAGGGACCAGTGAGCCAGACATCCTGGAGTGTGAAGTCGAGTGGCCTTAGGAAACATTCGTGCTGCTCTGCTTAGTTGCTCGTGGGTAACCATCCCCCTTTCCAGGGGATCTTCCCATCACAGGGATTGAACCTGTGTCCTCTGCATTGGCACCCAGATTCTTTACTGTCTGAGCCACCAGGGAAGCGCAAGAAAGCATTAATATGAACAAAGCTAGTAGAGGTGATGGAATTCCAGCTGAGCTATTTCCAAAGATGATGCTATTAAAGTGCTGTACTCAATATGTCAGGAAGTTTGGAAAATTCAGCAGTGGCCATGGGACTGGAAAAGGTCAGTTTTCATTCCAATCCCAAAGAAGGGCAATGCTAAACAACATTCAAACTACCATACAGTTATGCTCATTTCACATGCTAGTAAGGTTATGCTCAAAATCCTTCAAGCTAGCAGTACCTGAACTAAGAGCTTCCAGATGTACAAACTGGATTTCAAAGAGGCAGAGGAACTTGAGATCAAATTGCCAACATTTGTTGGATCGTGGACAAAGCAAGGGAGTTCCAGAAAAACTTCTGCTTCATTGACTGTGTGGATTACAACAAACTGTGGAAAATCTTAGAGGTAAGGAATACCAGACCACCTTACCAGTCTCCTGAGAAACCTGTATGTGGGTCAAGAAGCAACAGTTAGAAAAGGACATGGAACAATGGACTGGTTCCAAATTGGGAAGGTTGTATAGTGTCACCTTGCTTATTTAACTTATATGCAGAGTACATCATGTGAAATGCCAGGCTGGATGAAGCACAAGCTGAAATTAAGATTGCCAGGAGAAATATCAATAACCTCAGATATGCAGATGACACCACCCTTATGGCAGAAAGCCAAGAAGAACTAATGAGCCTCTTGAATGTGAAAGAGGAGAGTGAAAAAGCTGGCTTAAAACACAACTTTCAAAAAACGAAGATCATGGCACCCATTCCCATCACTTCATGGCAAGTAGATGGGGAAACAATGGAAACAGTGACAGATTTTATTTTGGGGGGCTCAGAAATTACTGCAGATGGTGACTGCAGCCATGAAATTAAGACACTTGCTTCTTGGAAGAAAAGCTGTGACAAACTTAGGTACCATATTAAGAAGCAGAGACATCATTTTGCTGACAAAGGTCTGCATGGTCAAAGCTATGGTTTTTCCAGTAGTCATGTACAAATGTGAGAGCTGGACCATAAAGAAGGCTAAGCACCAGAGAATATATACTTTTGAACGGTGGTGCTGGAGAAGACTGTTGATGGTCCCTTGGATGGCAGGGAGATCCAATCAGTTAATCCTGAAGAAAATCAACCCTGAGTATTCATTGGAAGGACTGATGCTGAAGTGAAGCTCCAATACTTTGGCCACTTGATGTGACGAGCCGACTCATTGGAAAAGACCCTGATGCTGGGAAAGATTGAAGGCAAAAGGAGAAAGGGGCTGGCAGAGGATGAGATGGTTAGATAGCGTCACTCAGTGGACATGAATCTGAGCAAACTGCAGAAGATAGTAAAGGACAGGGGATCCTGGCATGCTGCAGTCCATGGGAATCAGATGCAACTTAGCAACTGAACAAAAGCATTTTGTTGTATGTCAATTACACCTCAACTTAAAAAAAGAAGAATTTGGAATATATACCTAACTTCCAAGGGGAGGGGGGAAGGGGAACTTAGGGAAAAGCAAATGACTCTGGCTGAATCGGCCCTTCCTTGGGAGAGCAGATGGTGTGACAATGCCTGACTTTTCTACTGTGCATAAAGAAGATTACAGTTGCTTCTGAGAGGATTTAGGACAATCGAGTTCTTTGGGAAATCCCTTAGGCAGATGAAGGAACTCCAAAACCTTCACAATAGTTCTATGTCAAAGGGGTAGATTTGGGGGTGGCATATCCTGATCTCCTCAAATCTCACACAGTGCCTTTTTAGTGTCTATTTAAGTGATAATATTATTTTCTCTTTTTTTTTTAAAGAAAAAGTATGTTAATATAATTCCTAAGGCATCCCCACTCTTCCGAAATAATTCATATCTAATTGTAGCTTATTCTTTTCTTGCACTCTGAATTTTATTCCTTACAAAAGCAATCTCTCCAACAGTGAGAATTTTCATTGCCTGGCACAACTACAGTTGTCAAGACCAAGGTTTAAAAGCAGATTTCAGTAAAAAGTAAATAAAATAAAAGGGGTGGGGGTTAAAAAAAAAAGGGAGATTGGAGCAAGGCACCAACTTCAGTTTTGAATATGGAGCCAAATTCAAAGGGAAAGTTCTAGGTGGTAACCTCTTCTAACACAAACCAGATTTGTTGATGCTAAAACCTGTGTTGATAAATCTTTTTCCTGATTCACATTCTTTGTGTGTGTTTGTGTGTATGCTCAGTCGTGTCCAACTGTTTGCAACCCCGTGGAGGTTGCAACCCCGCCAGGCTCCTCTGTCCGTGGAGTTTCCCAGGCAAGAATACTGGAGTGGGTTGCCCTGGCCTTCTCCAAGGGATCTCCCCGATCCAAGGATCAAGTCTGCGTCTCCTGCATTGGGAAGTGGATTCTTTACCACTGTACCATCTAATTGATCAGAAAACATTTCTGTGGTTTCCTGATTCATTGAGAAACTAAGTGTGCTTTGGACTTGGAGTCTCCTTTGTTTTTGTAAATTTAGCTAAATACTTCTTAAACTGTGGTCATTTGAGAAGATTATCAGAATACTTACTGGCATGTTTTGGGGTGGTTCCCTAATGGTCAATCTGTGGATTGGGAAGATGGAGCCAAAGAGATCTTTCTGGTCCACTCAGGAGACTCACACACAAGGTCCAGGGACAGAAATGATTATTGTCTTTTCTTTTTTTCCTTTTTTTCTTGTATAAGGGCATAAACTGTAGATATGTGGAAAAATGAAGAATTTATAAATTTTTGTAAAGAATTATAAAATTTCATCAATTCAAAACTGAGAGTTGATACCTTTTGTTTTTATTCAGAAATGAAATTGGTCTATAGTTTTTCTTGGAGATAATGTTTTTGGTATCAAAAATACCCAATTTTCAAAAAACTTTGAGTAGTTTCTCATATTTTTCATGTTCTGATATAATATATTCAGCTTTAAAATTGGCTTTTTCTTAAAATTTTGCAACTGTTAAAGGGATAATATTCAGAAAAAAGGAAAATTTTGACTCACACAGATAGAAAAATGAACATGTGTTATTTTATTATATTCCTGCCTTGTTATAAAGGGGGCTTCCATGGTGGCTCAGATGGTAAAGCATCTGCCTGCAATGCAGGAGACATGGGTTTGATCCCTGAGTCAGGAAGATCCCCTGGAGAAGGAAATGGCAACTCACTCCAGTATTCTTGTCTGGAAAATTCCATGGACAGAGGAGCCTGGTGGGCTACAGTCCATGGGGTCGCAAAGAGTTGGACACAACTGAGCGACTTCAGTCACTCACTCACTCATATTCAGTAGTCAGTGAGGGAGCTGGGCAGATGCTATAACCAGTTCAAAGTGAACTTTTTCAAATGGACACATTTACAGATCAATACTGAATATTGAAATAAATGTATTGAATATTGAATGAATATTCAATATTGAAATGAATGTATAAATGTACAAATGAAAACACAAAGTGTTTTTTCACAGATAAGAGGGGAATCAGTTGAGCTTCTTCCAGACACAACAGAACATGCATGTCTGTTGATAAGAATTGTTTTGTGTTACTCTTAGTTATCTATAATTTACAATTATAAAATAGCTTTCATAGAATCAGATAACCTGGAAGGCCGTCCTCTAGATGATACAGGTTTCCACTGAGCACAACTTTTTTCCTACAGAAGTGACCCATTAGTAAAGCTAAAGAAATGCATTTATTCAACAAAAGTTTAAATTTCTATCCAGTGTCAATTTCTTTCTAAATTTGATCCATTTGGATTGCCTACATTTAGATTCAGTTTTAGAAATTCATGTATTTCCAGAATATAGTCCATTTCATTGAGATTTTCAAATGTATTAGTATTCAATTGCTTACAGTATTTTCTTCTCTATCTTCTAGAATTTTCTTTTAAATTATTTTTGAAGTCCTATGATTCAAGTATCAAAAATTATGAAGTTATATAGTGAAGTATATCTTTCCTAAACGTTTATGCATGGGTGCTAAGTCACTTCAGTCATGTCCTACTCTGTGCGACTCTATGGACTGTAACCTGCCAGGGTCCCCTGTCCATAAAATTCTCCAGACAAGAATACTGGAGTTGGTTGCCATTTCCTTCTCCAGGGGATCTTCCTGACCCAGGGATCGAACCCGGATCTCCTACGTCTCCTGCATTGGCAGGCAGGTTCTTTACCACTAGTGCCACCTGGGAAGCCCTCTCATCTATGTCCTCTATCTGCCTAATTCCCACTCCTCCCAACAAGTAACTACTATTTGTTTTGTATATGGTGTGTGTGTATAAAACTATAGACACACATATATACACAGTGTAGAGTGGGAAAAGAGACGCACAACATGAGAGCTATGACTTCAGTTTTATTTGGGGCTGACAGCCTCTTTAATAGGTCCAAGGACCTGCTCTGGAGAGGTGGGGGTGGCGTGAGGTCAGTATATATATGACTTTGGCAAAAGGGGGTATGTGCAGTCAAGCACACATTTTGGCGAAGGCTTCCTGCTAGTCACAGGGAGCAGATGTCACCATTAATGATTTTAGTGCTTTTCTACGTGTGAGAAGGTGAAAGAATTTGGGTTCATAAAATTTTCTTCTGAACATATCCAACTCTCCGAAGGCCTGTTCTGCCAGTTTCCCTCCGAACACAGAATGAGCTGATCTCTGCCCTGAATTCCTTTCAGGATGTGTTGGAGGACAGAGCCTGAACTGCTATTAAGAGCTACAGGATGTAGAGCCTGGTGGGAAGTGATACTCTTATAACACCAGCCAATGTAAATACATATTGTAGACATTTTCTAGCAGTATTTTGCATATTTTTATTCTTAAGATATTTGATTTATTTAATTTTCTGCGGGGGAAGTAGTGGTGGTTTAAGAATCAGCTCTTGGATTTTTCTTTGTGCTAATTTGCTCTTTTTTATAATGCATTGATTGTTGCTCTTAGTTTTATTATAATTCTCCCTCTTAGTTTCCTTATATTTGTCTTTTTTCCTCTAAATTCATGAAGAGACTGCTTCTTTTATTCTTTCTCCAGTTTGTTATTATAATGAAAATATTTAAGGTCACCCATTTATTCCTGAGTATAACTTGACCTGCATCTTCCTACATACAATATTTGAGAAATTCATAAAGATTATGCCAGTATGCATTATCACCAGCACTAATTCTTGTCATTTTTATTAAAATTTTTCTGACTTAAGAAGCAAGCATGTTATCTCACTGTCTTAATTATACTCCTCTTTTATGTTCTCCACTGGCTTCTTATTCTCAGCTTATATAATCCATTGTGCTGATCTTGCCATAGTTCCCATCCCAAAAAATCTTTGATTCTGGCTTTTCTTGGAACTATTGCTCCATCTGTCTACTTAGAGCCAAACCTCTTGAAACAGTACTCCCCACCCCACTCCTTTCTCAACCGAATTGTACTCTAGCTTCTGAGCCATACTCTGAATACCATTCATGCCAGTGTCATCAATGATTTCTGAACCGTCAGATCCAATAATCTCATCTTGTTTCTTGTCTTTGCTGAGCTCTCAAAACATTTGATGTTGTTGCCCATCTTTTCTAGCAATATATTCTTTCTTCCTTTTGCTCAGCCTCCGTGACTGTTTTCTCAGCCTCTCTTTCTCTTTGTGTGCGTGCTCAGTTGCTTCAGTCGTGTCTGACTCTTTTCAACTGTGGACTGTAGCCTGCCAAGCACCTCTGTCCATGGAATTCTCAAGGCAAGAATACTGGGCTGGGTTTCCATGCCCTCCTCCAGGGAATTTTCCCCACCCATGGATCCAACTCATGTCTCATGCATCTCCTGCATTGAAGGCAGATTCTTTACCCACTGAGCAACCTTCCCTTCCTCCCTTGCCTCTAAACATGAGTGTTCTGCAACCTTTTTTTCCATAAAATAAAATACATATTTTATAGCAAGACAAGAAAAATTTAAACATGAAACATTTTGTCCGCCTTTTGGCCTCCTCTGTTTCCCCTACCATACCTTTTATATCTGCATTATACAAGGACCAAACCTCCCCCATTGGCAGAAATACCCGTTCAACCATAAACAGGAACCTTTTCCCAGCATGAACAAGACAACTCCTTAAAAAATAACATTCCTTCTTGAACTTGTAAGAGACCACAATGATGCTTAGATCTGGATTGTGCAAACTGTTGATATGTCATTAATGTTCAGCCTTCTGTCTCAGAAAACTTCCATAACTGTGTTTGTTATGTGACTTGTAAGGGGTGGAACAGTTATGGGAGCTTTCTGAGATGCTGTTCCTGGATTTTAATCCTCAAATTAAAAATTTCATTTCTTTTTGATAGACCAGTTAATTTTCTGTCGACTCTTCTCATCCTACGCTGTCTGAATTACTGCAATGGCTGCCTTGGCTTGAACTTTGAATCTTGACTTGAACCTCTGTGGAACGGACTCCCAAACCTCTTGTCTTTAACGTCACCCTCAGTTCTGAGCTGTGTATTTCTTTTCTGAATGTCCCGAAGGCCTCTTAAACGCAGCTTGTCCATATTATCATACTTTTTTGTTTCCTCGGGCATTTTGATTTTCCTTCAGCTACTCTTGTCTGATTCACTTTGTACACCAGAAACTAACACAACATTGTAAAGCAATTATACTCCAATAAAACAACAACAACAAAAACCCTTTCCCTGGCTTCTGCAACAAACTCTCCCTTGTCCTCTTGTCTGGCTGATGACTCACACTCACTCGCCTCTGCAGTATCCCCTTTGTCCTCGCCTCCTGATGTGCCGGGGTCCTCTGTCTTTGGCCCTGCTGAGCTCTCCCTCTGCTCTGCCCTCTTCCCGCTCCCTCCCCGTTCGCTCATCCCCTGCCCTCATCCACACTCTCCTGGAGTGATCTCTCCCCTGCACTTGCATGGCTCCCCCATCACCAGGAGGCTTAACTCCCACATCAGTATGTCCAGACTGCCTGCTTTCCTGAACGCCAGGCCTGTGTCATCTCCTGCCTTCTTAACAACTCTGCTTTCATCCCTCAGAGACACCATAAAACTTGACTTGCCCAAGATAATGGGCCGAGAGGGCAAAGACAGTAGAAATAGTAAGAGAAATGAGAGAACAAAAGGAGGGTCTTGGGAAGGAAAAAATTGTCAATGAATTTTTATGCCTCTCCCGCCTTGCCCCAGCTGTGTTGGGGCTGCTCACCACCCCACCCACTTTTCCACACTAGAGCCATGGTTTTTAGCATCTAGTCTCCCGGCCAGCATTACCTGGGAGCTTGTTAGAAATACAGATTCTTAGGCCCCACACCAGGCCTACTGAATCAGACACTCAGAGGTGAGGTCCGAAAATCTATGTTTTGTGTTTGGATAAGATCTCCAGGGACTTCCCTGGTGGTCCAGTGGCTAAGACTCTGTGTTCCCAATGCAGGAGGCCTGGGTTCAATTCCTGGTCAGGGAACTAGATCCCACATGCCGCAACTAAAGATCCCGCATGCTGCATCCAAGACCCAACGCAGCCAATAAATAAGTAAATTAAATATATTTTTTTAAAAATAAGCTCTCCAGGAGATTCTGAGGCCTGCTAAGGTTTGAAAATCCCTGACCTAGTGAATTCCCTATTCATCCTTCATGGCCCAGCATCAGTGTTACCTCATCTGCAGAGCCCTCCCCAATCCTCTTAGACAAAATTAATGACTTCCTCCTCTGTTTTCCCATAGTACTTTATCCATGCCAATTATATAGCACTTATTCTATTTTAGTTAGCTTTTTAAGAATCCTTCCTCTCCAACAGATGATAAGGTCCAGGGTTATTATTGATCTTCATATTTCGAGCACTAGGCATGGTGCCTGGTATGAAGTAGACATGTTACTTGATCACAAATTACTTTTATTCATTCTGCCCTGCATGACATCCTGTCCCTCCCTTCTTACCCATTCTTTTTCTTCCCTCCTTGCCTTGAACCTGGCTTCTGGGTATGAATAAATCATTACAGTGAGATCTTACTGTTTAAAAGCAATGTTCTCATTGGATTCAAGGGTTCAACCTGTTCATATCTATCAGGTGGAGTTCGAAGAGAGCAGAACCACAAATAGAGATATATAGGGGTGTGTGTGTGTGAGTGTGTATGTGTGTTTGGATAATTGTTACAGGGATTTGAGCTCATATGAGTATAAGCTAATTAAACTAACTGTGCAAAGCTACTGTCTTTACTTGCATGCTGGAACTTGAGTCCATTTGGGCCAACATTTGGGAAGGGAGAGAGAGCTGTAAAGGGAGTGTGTGGGGAAAGTGAAGAGAAACCAGACCCCTCAAGTGCACGGTGGAACTCATAAGCATGAACTTGAACCCAAGGACAGACTGGAACGGGACAGTTCTGCCTCAAACCTTGATGATATGGATGTCCCACGTGTGTAGCAAGTGCCACTGCCATGGAGCTAAACACACTCCCAACCCAGCAGTTGGAGGCGCTAAAGGAGAATCCGGGAAAGGGGGGCAGCTTTAGCCAGTGGATGCCCCTCACTGAAGAGAAGGCCAGCAGATAAACAACCTCAAGTGGGAGCTGTAAGAGCACCTGCCTCAGGGACTGCCCTGGTGGTCCAGCACCTCCTAGCATGGAACTAAGATCCTGTATGCCACGCAGCGGGGCCAAAAATAAAAAAACGAAACACCTGCCCTGACCTTCCAAGAGTGAAAATAAAATGCCTCTGTGCTTCTAAAAGTACTCCAAAATAAACTTTTTTTAAATGGCTGCTGCTTCACTTTCGCCTCCAAATCTCATGTGAAAATTTGCCTTGTGCCCCATTCTCACCAAGAACAGACCAGGAAGAAATTCGGGAAAACTTAGTTTAGGCTAACAAGCTGACACCTTATAAAGTCACCACAATATCCATGAGTCTGATTCTGAAATTGTTATTGTTCAGTTGCTAAATCGTGTCTGACTCTTTGCTGACCCTGTGGACTGCAGCATGCCAGGCTTCCCTGTCTTTCACCATCTCCCAGAGCTTGCTCAAACTCATGTCCATCGAGTCGGTGATGCCATCCAACCATCTCATCCTCTGTCACCTCCTTCTCCTCCTGCCCTCTATTTTTCCCAGCATCAGAGTCTTTTCCAGTGAGTCATCTCTTTGCATCAGGTGGCCCAAGTACTGGAGCTTCAGCTTCAGCATCAGTCCTTCCAATGAATATTCAGGACCAATTTCCTTTAGGATTCACTGGTTTGATACTGTTACTGTCCAAGGACTCTCAAGAGTCTTCTACAACACCACAGTTTGAAAGCATCAATTCTTCAGTGCTCAGCCTTCTTTATGGTCCAACTCTCACATCCATACACGACTACTGGAAAAACCATAGCTTTGACTATACAGACCATTGTTGGCAAGGTGATGTCTATGCTTTTTAATATGCTGTCTAGGTTGGTCATAGCTTTTCTTCCAAGGAGCAAGCGTCTTTTAATTTCATGGCTGCAGTCACTGTCCACAGTGATTTTGGAGCCCAGGAAAAATAAAGTCTGTCGCTGTTTCCATTATTTCCCTATCTATTTGCCTTGAAGTGATGGGACCATATGCCATGGTCTTAGTTTTCTGAATGTTGAGTTTTAAGCCAACTTTTTCACTCTCCTCTTTCACATTCATCAAGAGGCTCTTTAGTTCCTCTTCGCTTTCTGCCATAAATGTGCTGTCATCTGCAAATCTGAGGTTACTGATATTCCTCCCAGCAATCTTGATTCCAGCTTGTGATTCATCCTGCCCAGCCTTTCACATGATGTACTCTGCATGATTCTGAAATATCTGAGATTTACTCTCTGAACTGAAAGCTCTGCAATATAGGCAATATTTTGTAAGAAAAACCACACTGTGAGCTGGGTTATAAAGGAAAACCCTGCTTAGATTGGCTGGCAGTGGAACTGGTCCCAGAAAGATGGATAAGAATTACACAGGGGAAGATGAAGACATCCCAGGGGAGACAAATCATGATTCTCAACACAAGATCCTCAGTCACCAGTGAAAGGCATGATTATGCTGAGGACATTATCTTTACTGAGGAAGAACAGATTTTAGAAAGATTATCAGTTAAAGTTAAAACAAAGCCATCTAAATTTAACTCATTAGAATATCCTTTATGCATTATAGTTTAGTGAGGTTTTTTAATACTAGTGACTGTAATAAAGGATAATAGAGTTCAGTAGAATATAGTGGGTGAGAGCTTAGACTCCCCACTTAATAGCCCTGTGACTTGAAGCAAGATATTATACTTTTGTAAGCCTTTGTATTCTCATTTGTAAATTGGCACTAATAATGGTCTCTACCTCACAGAGCTGTTGTGAGGACTTAATAAGAGAATGCATGTCAAGTACTTGGTTGGCAGAATAGTAGGCACATAAGTATGTTAACTGCTGCCGGTATCTCATTGTCATTGTTGGTGCTGTTATTACCAATACTGCTATTGTTTTTCTAAGAAATACTTTCCAGGCAGGCTGGTTCCAAAGGTTCAGTGATACCTTTGATCTCAGCAGACAAGATCGTTGTTATCAGAAGAAATTTGCTTTTGTTATTTTTATCTTTCCTTTGAATTCAAATATTGTTGCCTTTGTCTCTTCAGCTCAATCCCAAAATTCATCCCTCTGCTTTCCTGTAAATCTCTTTCCTTTGCCTAAGTCATGGGCTTTGCAACTTTTCTCTACTACCTGCTCTACAAAGCCTTGGGCAAGGATGGTTGGAGAGCCCAAAGCGCAGCAGTTAATATGGCCAGAGCCCCAGCCTCCCGGCCTGTTCACGACCTGGGTGTCCATGTGCACAGCCCCCAGAGTTGGTCACTTGACCCACCCTCAGGTGCTAGCAGAAGGGAATGAGATGAGGTTAAAGCTATTGAAGGGCAATGCTCTGTGGCAGCCTGAATGGGAAGGAAATCCAAGGAAGAGGGTGTATATGTATATGTGTGGCCGATTCACTTTGCTGTACAGCAGAAACGAACATAACATTGTAAAGCAACTACACTCCAATTAAGAAATAAAAAAAACTAAAAATTAAACAAAAATAAAGCAATTGTAGGTCTTCCCTGAAGCAGAGTGTAGAGACTTGTTCTGTGGAGCCATGGAGAAATAGACTGATGTCCGCCCACAGCCGTGGGTTTCAATTTACAACCATAATTAGAAGCTGTTAAGCCTTTTTCTGCCTGAGAGAAAGACCTGCATATTTCTTTATCTTTGTTAAACAATTAAAAACAACAAACAAAATGTTATCCTTTAATTAAAGAGCTATCCTAACCTCTTTCTTTACTTGATTATCATTGAGTTTTCATAAATCTTTATCTCCTGCAAATCTGCAGTCTCATCCGCTCCCTCCACCACCACCGCCTCCCTCACCATCTTTAATTAGATTTCCTGGTTTGTGACCATTTTAACTGGAGAAAAATCACTGCACTGGAATTTGAAATAATACAGTCCCTTCTGGCTTTATTACTTAGTTTCAGTATCAATTCAGTTCAATTCAATTCCGTCACTCAGTTGTGTCCAACTCTCTGCGACCCCATGGACTGCAGCACGCCAGGCTTCCCTGTCCATCACCAACTTCCAGACCTTGCTCAAACTCATGTCCATTGAGTCAGTGATGCCATCCAACCATCTCATCCTCTGTCATCCCCTTCTCCTCCTGCCTTCAATCTTTCCCAGCATCAGGGTCTTTTCCAGTGAATCAGTTCTTTGCATCAGGTGGCCAAAGTATTGGAGTTTTCAGCTTTAGCATCAGTCCTTCCAATGAATATTCAGGACTGATTTCCTTTAGGATTGACTGGTTGGATCTCCTTGCAGTCCAAGGGACTCTCAAGAGTCTTCTCCAACACCACAGTTCAAGAGCATCAAGTCTTCAGCATTCAGCTTTCTTTATAGTCCAACTCTCACATCCATACATGACTACTGGAAAAACCATAGCTTTGACTAGACAGACCTTTGTTGGCAAAGTAATGTTTCTGCTTTTGAATATGCTGTCTAGGTTGGTCACAGCCTTTCTTCCAAGGAGTAAGTATCTTTTAATTTCATGGCTGCAGTCACCATCTTCAGCCCAAGAAAATAAAGTCTATCACTGTTTCCCCATCTATTTGTCATGAAGTGACAGAACTGGATGACATGATCTTAGTTTTCTGAATGTTGAGTTTCAAGCTAACTCAGTATTGATTGGATCCCCAGAATGTATTTTCATTTATATGCTTCTCCTTTAAAACAAAATCTATGGATCCTTTCAAAGAAATCATTTTTTTCTTCTTTAAAAAAAATCACGTTTTTTCTAAGCCCAAATTGATTTGATTCCAATTACAAAAATTCCCTCAGTAGAATAAAGGGTTCCTAGTCATTGAAAGGTGTATTTTGCAGACCCTATCTCAGCTGTTTCCAAGAATGAAATGCCTCAAGCATTCTTTCTGCTTTCACCTTCCACCTTCAAAATATTTCTCAGACTTCCCTGGTGGTTAAGAATTTGCCTGCCAGTGCAGGGGACATAGGTTCAATCCCTGGTCTGGGAAGATCTCACATGCTGTGGGGCTACTCAGCCTATGCTCTGGAGCCCATGCTCTACGAGGAGCCCTCGTACTGCAACTAGAGAAAACCTGTGCACAACGATGAAGACCCAACAGTCAAAAATTTTATTAAAAAGTCTCTTGAATTGGTGTGTTTCACAACGTCCCAGCTGCTACTGCTTTGGTTCAAGATATCTGTGTCTCCAGCACAAGCTCTAGGAGTTGGTGATGGACAGGGAAGACTGCCGTGCTGCAGTCCATAGGGTTGCAAAGAGTCGGACACAACTGAATGACTGAACTGAACTGATCCGTATCTCTCTTGGAGAGACAAGTGCAAGAGCTTTCGGCTCCCCCGGTACCACAGCCATACCGAAATCCTCTTTGGTGGTAAAACAAGTTCATTTTCTAATCCTGTTTCCATGGCTTTGTTCCTCTGCCCAGGATTCCCTTTCAGCTTTGTCTGCCTGGTGAATTCCTTCCAGACCATCTTAAATGTCACCTTCTCTATTCATCTCTCCCTAGCTTCCTCCGGGGGATTAGGCATGCCTGACTTTGGGCTTGTAGAGCTTGTTTGTATTATGAAAGCTATGACATTTGCATGTGTAATTATCTGATGCTGTCCCACTCCTCCTCTAGACACCTTGATAACAGAATCCTTGCCTTCTTCATAAATATACCCAGGGAAGACACTTGGTAAATACTTGTTGAGCAAATGAAAACAAAATCTCCTTTAAAAAAAAAAAAACAAACTCCTTTTTTTAGGTTGGTATATAAATAAGAAAGAATAAAGGAGACAATTGCTTGTATGTTTTTCTGAAGAAACTAGAGAAAGCTGCAAGTAACTTGTTTGCAATTTAAAAGAAATGGGTTATTTCAGTCAGAGGATAAAAAGCAGGGCTCCCAAGATATACTTCACTCTTTTTAGAAATGGATAATATCTGCCTAAATATACAATGAATGTCTTTGTAGAAAGAAAAAAACAGATTTTGTTTTTGTTCAAAAACGATCAAAGAATAAAATAGTACATCTGAGATAATCTTAGTTTCTGCGACCCAGTTTTGAATTATGGTCATGTTTTTAGGTGTTGTGTTTTAATAAAGTAGGTTATTTTGACCCTACCCACTCTTTCCTCTCTTTAAAAAAATTTTTTTATTTGTTTGGCTGCACCGGTCTTAGCTGTAGTACGCAGGATCTTCGATTTTCATTACTGTGTGCAGGGTCTTTAGTTGCTGCATGTGGGATCTAGTTCCCTGACCAGGGACTGAACCCAGGCCCCTGCATTGGGAGCTTGGAGTCTTAGTTTCTGGATGTGAGAAACATGCTCACCAGCCCAAACTCAAAGAATGGACTTGGAGACATGAGGTGCAGCGAGAAGCGAGGCTTTAATGACGGTGTTGCAAGGTCAGGTGTCTGATGGGCAGGCACACCCAGAGTGGTTCCACAGAGCATCTTATCCCTAGCACACAGGTCCCTCCCCTAGTTCCTCAATGGCTGAATTCTATGGGGTGAACAATCTTGCCAGACATTGCATAAGTTTGTTCCCTCCCTCTTTATGGGCTGCCCCCTGCCTGACATCCTGTTTCCCCTTTCCTGCGCACCTATTCTCCTTCTTACGTTTTGAATTCGCCAATAGAATGAACCCGCACCAAAATCCTAGGCACCCCTCCCTCCCTTTGTTTGCCCGGACTTTCCAGTTTTGTAAGCCTTTTGGCTATCGGCTATTACATCAGCACGCTGTCACTCAGAGCTAGCTGTTCTTGAAAATGAACCACTTTAAGTTTTTTATTTCTTACATGGACCACCAGGGAAGTCCTTCCTGCCACTCTGTCATCATCATAGAGAATGCTCAGGACCCTACAGTTGGCTATCTGATGCCTCTCAGGACAGTACACGTTTTGATTTCATGCACTAAGATGCCAGATTTTCTTTGCACCCCAAATAAACCTAGAGGCACCTCTTTATCTTTGTAAATCCAACATTTAATGCAACAGGAAGTAAAAGTTTATGTGCTATGACCCCCACTAACTTTCAGAATATATTCTGGGGTGTTTTGTTGGTGCTTACTTCCGTTATATCAGAACTATTTCAAGAATATTCGATGGTTTGATTTCTCCACATTGTTTCATTTGGTCAGTTACGGACTTTGGTAACAAGGACAGGGTATGCCTCACAATTCTTTTTTTTTTTTTGAATTTGTTACAATATTCAGTTCAGTTCAGTTCAGTTGCTCAGTTCTGTCGGACTCTTTGTGACCCCATGAACTGCAGCACGTCAGGCCTCCCTGTCCATCACCAACTCCCAGAGCCTACCCAAACTCATGTCCATTGAGTTGGTGATGCCATCCAACTATCTCATCCTCTGTTGTCCCCTTCTCCTCCTGCCCTCAATCTTCCCCGGCATCAGGGTCTTTTCAAATGAGTCAGCTCTTCACATGAGGTGGCCAAAGTACTGGAGTTTCAGCTTCAACGTCAGTCCTTCCAATGAACACCCAGGACTGATCTCCTTTAGGATGGACTGGTTGGATCTCCTTGCAGTCCAAGGGACTCTCAAGAGTCTTCTCCAACACCCCAGTTCAAAAGCATCAATTCTTTGGTGCTCAGCTTTCTTTATAGTCCAACTCTCACATCCATACATGACTACTGGAAAAATTACAATATTACTTCTGTTTTATGTTTGGAGTTTTTGACCCCAAGGCATATGGGATCTCAGCTCCCCATCCAGGGACCCAATCTGCACCCCCGGCATTGGAAGGTGAAGTCTTAACCACTGGCCCACCAGGGAAGTCCCTAGCTCACCATTCTTAACCAGACAACTCCCAAGGCAGAGAAGTGTGATTAGAAATGGGAATAGCAGCCCTTCCTATGGCCTTCTAGCCTTTTTCCCATGTAACTGTGAAAACAAATAACTACACTCTACAGAATAACCTGATCACTGCTACACACAAGTTGAAAACAAAGATCTATACCCATACTACAGTAAAAGTGTTTCATGCTGACTGTAGTGATCAAGACCATGGTAGAGAGGGAGGCATTTGAGCTGGGTCTTGATGGGGCATAGCACTGCAAGATGCTGGAAGGAAAAAGAAGGTTATCAAGCATATGTTTCTGGAGAATATTGTGGACAAATAGCACACGTCATCGTCCTAAACCACTGTCAGAAAGATCCCTTAGAGAATAGAATGGCTACGCAATCCAGTATTCTTGCCTGGAGAATCTCATGGACAGAGGAGCCTGGTGGGCTACAGTCCATGGGGTCTCAAAGACTGACATGATTGAGTGACTCATGCTTTCACTTACCATATTATTGCTAATAGAGGACCCACCATTGCCTCCCCATTACCCAAGAATGTAGTCCCCTCCCAAGTGTGCCTTCCAGCCCACACAGCCTGGCTGCAGACCCTCCCGGACCCCACTTCCCACCTCTCTGTTCCTCAGCCCCACTGCCTCACATGTTCTTCTCCACAAATATTTTCTGTCCTTTTTAGACAGTTTATCTTGCTTGATAACCTTCCTTTTCCTTCCAGTATCTTGCAGTTCTATGCCCCATCAAGACCCAGCTCAAATGCCTCCCTCTCCACCATGGTCTTGATCGCTATGGTCAGCATGAAGCACTTTTACTGTAGTATGGGTATAGATCTTTGTTTTCAACTTGTGTGTAGCAGTGATCAGGTTATTCCTTAGAGTGTAGTTATTTGTTTTCACACTTACATTTCTTGGGCCAAGGCTTCTGCTTTTTGCCTTTTTAAATTTTGTATTTCCCATTTCCTAGCAGACTGCCTTTCATTCACTCTTTACCAAGTATTCACCCCACCATGGGCCAGGCCTTGTTCTTGACACTGGGGATGGAGCCAGAAATAAAATATAAAAGTTCCTACCCTCATGTTTGGGGTTAGTAGATACAAACTATGACATATGGAATGAATGGGTAAAAGGCCTTACTGTACAACACAGGAAACTATATTCAATGTCCTGGAATAAACCATAATGGAAAAGAATATCTTAAAAAGAATATATATATATATCATGTATACGTAGAACATATATGTACATAGAACATACATATATCTGAGTCACTTTGCTGTACTGCAGAAATTAACACAACATTGTAAATCAACTATACTACTATTATAAAAAAAACACCCAGGCCAAAAAGACAAAAAAAAAAAAAAACCTACCCTCATGGAGCTTATATTTAGCCAAAGAAGAAAGTCTATTAATAAAATAGATAAATTATCACTCTGGGTTCTGTTGAGAAAAATAGAGCAAGGTGATTCAGGGAATTCTGGAGGTGAGGCGTGAGTGTAATTTAAAATGGGTTTTCAGGGAGGCGGTAAAAAATCCGCCAGCAATACAGGAGACCAAGGTTCAATCCCTGGGTTGGGAAGATCCCCTGGAGGACAAAATAGCAGCCCACTCCAGTATTCTTTCCTGGAGAATCCCATGGACAGAGGAGCCGGGCTACAATCCAGGCTACTCTCACAAAGAATCAGACAGGACTAAGTGACTAACACTTGTACTTTTTCACTTTCACTTTCTCCCCAAGGAGGTCCCATTTGGGTGAAGATTTATGGGGGTAAGAGGGCAATCATGTCCATTTCTGGGGGGTAGCGCAGGAAATGCTGAAGGTATCCACGGTTCACCTGGAGGCTGGCATGTCTGGAGCCAGGAGAAAGACATGGACAAAGTCAGAGCAGAGTGAGCATTCAGAGGTAGGGGTCGTGTTTACCCTGAGCAGGAGTTGAGCTAAACAGTGATCTGATCTGTTTTAAAATGACCAGACCACTGTGGAAAGAAGTGGCTAGGTTTCGGATCAGGATTTCCTGGCACACTGAGTGTAGTTCAGTTCAGTTCACTTGCTCAGTTGTGTCCGACTCTTTGTGACCCCATGAATTGCAGCATGCCAGGCTTCCCTGTCCATCACCAACTCCCAGAGTTCACCCAGACTCACGTCCATTGAGTCAGTGATGCCATCCAGCCATCTCATCCTCTGTCGTCCCCTTCTCCTCCTGCCCCAAATCCCTCCCAGCATGAGTCTTTTCCAATGAGTCAACTCTTCGTATGAGGTGGCCAAAGTACTGGAGTTTCAGCTTTAGCATCATTCCTTCCAAAGAACCTCCAGGACTGATCTCCTTTAGAATGGACTGGTTGGATCTCCTTGCAGTCCAAGGGACTCTCAAGAGTCTTCTCCAACACCACAGTTCAAAAGCATCAATTCTTCGGTGCTCAGCTTTCTTCACAGAGTGTAGGGTGGGTGAGAAATTGAGCCATTGAAGGAGACCCTGAGGATTTTGCCTGAGAATCAGAAAGGATGGAGCCACCATTAATGAGGAGTGGAGACTGTAGGTTTGGGGGAACAAGGTCAGAAGGACATCTATGTCTACTGATGTATAAAGCTGCCCACAATATATTAAGTAAAAAAACTTCACACTTAGACGTATGGAGGTGGGGAGCCTGGGAAAACATATGTTTAAGTGCCACCAATTAACTGATTAGGATGCGGCATTATTGGGGAATTCACCTTCTATTTTTCATGTGCATATAATCCACAAATCCAGCGATATGAGGAGCACAAAATGCATGACGTGGCCCCTCCGTCAGTGCATGTGAGAAGGCGAACAGCAAAGACGGATAAGGTAGGGCCGTCAGACCAAGGTCTAAGCTCTCAGCTTTGCAGGTTTCCTTCATCATTCACCAGAAAGTGCTCAAACCTGGAAACGTTTCTAAATGTATGGACAGTGCGGTGAAAGTGGCATTAATTGTTTGCTTAGGAAAATTCTTTCTTGTAACTCCATTCAGAATACCGTATTCTAAGCCGCAATGTGACTTGGTAAATATAGATTTAGAACAAGAGATGTGAGGATATTTCTATCCAAAAAGACTACTTTGGCAAATTGCTATTTTTTTCTGTCAAGCTGTTTCTCCCCAGAAAACTAATCACTTTTAGAATCAAAGAAACTTTGACGTACTGAGACATACTGAGAATTCTAATGGTTCAAGTTGCTCAGTTAAAGAATCTGTCCTTAATTTACACCGGGCAAGGAACAATTCAAGGTATTAAGGGACATATAACTGACTTGAAAATGTGAATATATGCTATAAATTAGTTATATAAAGAGAGAATAGATTGTCTATTTGCTGATGAGCTCTTTCTAAAAGAAAACTATTTTTTTCAATCTGTTTTTTCTAAGAGGGCCAAGTGCTGCAGAACCTTCCAAGGAGAATTTTGCAGATACCATAGCAAAAGGAAAAGTAACACAGGCAAGTGGCGCATCCTAAAAGACAGAACAGTACTTGTCCAGAAACTGAGCAGTCAAACCACGGTTGGGAAGAGACTTGGTCTACATATAGTAAAGGGAACTGTCCAAAGTTCAGGGGGGAAAAAAACAGAAGTAAAACCAATGAATCACTGAAGCAGTCATTAGCATGTTTATTGTGTACACACCACAAAAATATAGTTTGCAAGACACGAGCACACAAACCAAGACTTGGAATGAGGCTCCGAGGTATATTGTTACTAATATAAAGTAGCTTATACAGTGTGGAGGCAGTGATTGCTTATTCTTCACAGTGTTTCATGACAACATTAGAATTTCCTTAAATGAAAGAAATTGGTTCATGATGATCTCATATCAGTTTAGGGCAACAGTTTTAGTTTTACTTATTGTTTCCAGAGGCATAAGCAAGAAGTGACCCAGATCAAGTTAGCGTCAGTCATCTTGCAAAATGAGGTAAATTAATCTTTGCTTTTATGACTAAACGGGTTTTGTCCCCTCAAGGAATTTTCAAGTCTGGTTTCCGTTTGTGTTTGATTTTAACAATTACCTGCTTTGTTCTTTCTCTCAGCAAGCTCAGAGTCTGAGCAACTTGTCTAGCAACTTGTATGCCATAGAATGTGAGCAACTTGTATAGCACAGCTGCTGCTAAGTCGCTTCAGTCGTGTCCGACTCTGTGCGACCCCATAGACAGCAGCCCATCAGGCTCTACCATCCCTGGGATTCTCCAGGCAAGAACACTGGAGTGGGTTGCCATTTCCTTCTCCATTGCGTGAAAGTGAAAAGTGAAAGTGAAGTCACTCAGTTGCCTCCGACTGGTAGTGACCCCATGGACTGAAGCCTACCAGGCTCTTCCATCCATGGGATTTTCTAGGCAAGAGTACTGGAGTTTAGCACAGAGTATGAGCACATTGGTGACTTTTGATTACCACTCTTGGTGTAGCCAGGCTGAAGAGTCACTGAATCTTTGATTCACATATTCACTGAATCCAGTAGTCATCAAAATTGAGTGTCCTGTATTTGCTATTACCAACAGTTGCATCAACATCACAGACCTGGGAGGTCAGATCATTGCGTTCCTCAAGTTGTCTAATTCTGATGGATATCGCTGATGTGTGTGTGGCTGCCGAAAAGGTTTTTAAACCCTTAAAGAGGATACAACACACTAGAAAGTTTAATATGATGACAATACGGAGGTCAGTAGCCAAGGATTGAAAAATTCCCCAGAGCAGATTTTCAGAGGCCAAGATTTCACCAATGAAACAACTCGAATGGGTTATAATCAGATTCAGACTTTACCTTTCTAAGTCAATCTAACTTTTTTGAATGATTCACACAGCCCAACATAATGTATGAGCAATCACATATTCTCTTGACTGTGTAGAACAGGATGAACGTGAGGGTGTTTTATTTCAGGAGGGTGTTACAGGTGAGTCTTCACCTAACTGGGCGTCTGTGTAATGTGAACTATCAGGTAATTTAATAAGAAGTGTTTCTATGGAAACAGAAAGAAAACCAAGGGTAATAGTTTCAGCAAATTATACATTCAGTTTTGAAATTTGGAGAACAGCTAGTTGAGAATATTTCTAGGTTTGAGTTCAAAGCATCTTTAGCAGATGGAATGAGGGTGGCAGTCTCAGTTGGATGGATTTCTCTGGTTTGCCGTTTGACTATATATATATGTTAATTGATGGATGATTACAATATTGTGATGGCCTCTGCCATATATCAACATGAATCGGCCCACAGACATACATTTGTCCCCTCCCTCCTGAACCCCCCTCCCACTTCCCTCCCCACCCCATCCCTCCAGGTTGTTAGAGAGTACTGACTTGGGTTCCCTGCATCATACATCAAGCAGTTTGACTATCTTTGATGAAGTAGTCAGCTGTTCTGTTGAACATTCTTGAGTGGCCCACACAGCAACAGGCCTGAAGGTTGTCCGTGTGAAATTTACTGTGCTAATGTCTCTGAAGTTTAAAGTCAATAACACAGCCCCCAAGACAACAAACTGGACCAGAATCTGAGAATGGGTATGCTACAGTTTTCTATTGAGACACAATTTTTATAGTTACCCATTTCTGCCAAAGATATTGACAGTGAAACTAACTTGTTAAAACAAAAGGTCTAGTCTTAATATTCATATCAATGTAGTAACAATAGTAATCCTATGCATATTCTCAAATATAACATTTCAGCCTAAGTTTTATTGATTAAAGTCAACCTTAGTTCTTTAACACTGTCTGGTAATAAGGAATCTCAGATTAAATTTTTAAAGTTTCTTTAGGATAAGAAACCAAGCTAAGAACTTGTCTAATTGTGTCCTGCTACAAGAAGAAAAGATTCTTATTGGACTTATATAAACACATATATTGTCATGAAAAAAAATATGTTTAATAAAGGTTTCTGAATTCTGGAGGGATTGGATAGAGAGAAAAAAATGTTTTAACTCGTGTTTACAGAAGTATGCTTTATCAAACAGGTATGAGTATAAATAGCTTTTTTAAGAGAGGAGAAAAAGGGCCCTTCAAATCTGGAAAATAAAACATTAGAGAACCAACAGTGTTTTAAATGAAGTCATAAAAATTATAATCATCTTCATCGGTTCATTCAGTCTCCTGTAATTAATTTTTGTTTTGCTTCATCTTGGGTTTGAAGCTTTATGATTCTATCAGTTTTCCATTAAACTTCAGAAATTCTTGCCCAGTTCAGTAGTATGATCTTAAAGTTATCAGAAACCTGTATTCTAAAGTTCTTGCCAGCGTCTTTTCCATGAATCTGTTTGCAGATTCATTTTGCTGTAGTCGATTGTAAATGCTTTCAGAGAAGAATAGAGCATAAAAAGATTTAAAAACACCATCGTTCAGGATCTGGTGAGAGAAAGTTCACCTGAATGATACAATTGAAAAGCAAATTGTTATTTTTATAATATACAGTATTATAAAGTAATAACTGGAATTATGACTAAGAGCATTGTACCAGGACATATCAGATTTTTAGGAATTTTGTGTAATTTCTGGAGCACTTATATAGCCATGTAAATGTAATCTAAGATGTAATCTAAAAAAACATTACTTTTTATTTTACCATGTTTTCCATGCAACTTAACATATCAAATAAGCGTAAATAAACTAACATTTTTCTTTTATAAGGAGAGAGAGAGTATCTCTTGGGATCTTCCATGGGCCCTCTCTGGAAAATCCCAAAGTTAGTTTGAGATCAAAAAGATAATTCAGAATTTGATTTGGGAAGTTTGTCCAAAATGTCAAAAGGTTTAAAACACTTGAACAAATAGGATTACAGGTCATTGTAAACAATACCTAATCTATTCAACCAGAGTGACAAAGGATTTCAAAGAATAATCGAGGAAGGTATATAGTTATAAAAAACCTTAGCTCTTTTAATAGAGAGAACTCAGTTTTCTTAATCAAAAATGTGATGAAGACAATGTGAAGCCCCAGAAAGTATTTTGATAAAACACAGAGTCCTTGTTTTCTAGGCAGGTTACTTTAAGGATAAGGA